>NC_142034.1:4217236-4518289 GCF_982192425.1 Myodes glareolus | reverse complement strand
CCCTAAGCTGTTTTTTGTCAGGGCATTTTAGCGTAGCCCTAGAGCTGAAACTAAGACAGATAGAATCTCATGCTATAATCCAGGCCGGCCTTGAGCTAATGGAAATCCTCCTGCCTCAGTCTCATCGTTCTAGACATACAGGATGTATTACCATGTCTTCAGAAATCTGAACACAGTTTAGCATCGAGGACAATGGAGAAGCCGTGAGTCTGTGCCATGGTGTTGTGGGGCGTCCCCTGCCATGGAGAGGGAAGAAGACAAATTAAGTGGGTACAAGGTCTCTCTGTTTCTCCTCTTTTGTGGAGGGTGGGGTTTAAAATGGTTCTCATGTGGTCTAAGCCGCCTTGAGCGCGCTATGTGCCTGGGGTGGGTTAGAATTCCCGATCCTCCTGTTTCTACTGCCCAAGTGCTGAGATCACAGGTGTGTGCCACTATGCAAGGTCTGCCTGGAACTGGAGCGCGGGACCATGTCCTACGCAGTAAGCACTCTACCGCTGAGCCGCATCCCTGGTCTCCTCTGTGTTCTAAGATCCCGCGAGCTGGCAATTCCCAAAGCTAATTCCAATGAATATTCATTTCTAGTGCCAGAGTCCTGCTTAGTGGGGTCTTTCTCAGGCTCCTGGATGCTTAGAACTGTGGCGGGTCCACCTAGCCGTCCAAAGGCCTCCCAGTCCAGTGCCTGGGGTCCTCTAGAAAGGCAGAATGAGGAAGAGAAGGCCTCACATTTAACCCCTTTTCTGACCATCACGAAGGAGTAGAAATACCCTTGGCATAGGCCTCTCCCACCTGGCCTGGTCTGCCTTGATCTCCTGGACGTGGTGGAGATGCTGTCTCTGAGACTCCTGGAGGCCAGGCTCTTGTCTAGTCTGATCTCTGTAGGAACAGAGATTTTTCCTGTTCCTTTCCATCTCCCTTTCCTCAAACACTGAGACCCAGAGGCAGCAGGTGGACCCCTGAGCCGCTGAATGCACCTGACAGGTGCAGCCACCCCTGGAATCCTTGACCTTTGGACTGGGATTGGGACCTGGTGGTACAGGACTCAGAACACAAGCCCCACTTCTGACTGAGCAATTCCCTGGGCGCCTTTCGTTGTTTTGTTTTGTTCTGTCTTTTGTTTGAAACAAGGTCTCTATGTAGCGCAGGCCGGCCTTGAAGCATCCAGAACCCTTCTGCTTCAGCTTCCCAAGTGGTCGGGTTCCAGGAAGGTACCAAAGAGCCACTTCTGAGTAAATATTTACCGACCTAAGAAAGCATCTTACGAGTGGGGAAGTCCACCTCCGGGTAGAATATTCTAGTAAGGGACTGTCAGATCGTCAGTTTCTGCAAGTGAGGGAGGCTCTCTCTATATGCAAGGGAGAGCTGCTGTCCCATGGGATCAGGAGTAGGGGTACCACGACGTGATGGCGCCCTGCAGATCAGTGGTCCCACAGATCATACGGAACCCCACAGCCTGGGCCGGGGCGGGAGCCAGGGATGCATGCATTGATCGCTGGCGTAGACGCGGCGGCGGCCCGGGCATCTGTGCACGCCCGCACCGGGCCGAACTGTCGGGAACAGCTGCGCTGGGTGGCTCGCGCTTACTGGAAACGCGCTCCCGAGCGCGCAGAGGCCGGGCGGCTGCAGCCGGGGCCGCCCTTGGCGGAGGGCAGAGCCAGGGCTGGGCACCCGGGCGCCGGCTGGCTGTGCCACCGTGAAGGGCTGCGTTGGGCGCGTGCCACCCCCGGAGGACCCGGCAAGGGAGCACGCGGCCGGCTGGGGAAGCCTGGGTCTTTCTGCGGGTAGCTGCACAGCCAGCTGCCTCCCTTCCGGGTAGGCAAGCTGGCTGCCACCGGGTGTGTGGGTGGGTGGGAAAGGCTCTGAGCCCTGTGAGGAATCAAGTGGAGGAGGAGGCGCCACGATGGGTCTCCTCCAGCCTGAGAGAGCTCCCCCCCCCCCAACCAAAGGACAGCAAGGGGTTCCCAGAGACGTTTATTGAGCATCTACTGACTGGGAGGCGCCGAGGTGCAGCGATCCAGAGAAGAGGGAGCAATTCCTCCCTTTCAGGAAAACGTTTCAGAGACGCATTCTTATTTATTTATAAGCCATAGGCGCTTTATTACTGGGCTTATATTTTATGTGTCCATAAAAGTTGAAACTTAAAGAGGGTGTATAAAAAATAGAAAATGGGTTATGTTTCTTTCCGTATGAGCTGTGCACACGTCCCACCTTGGAGACTTGGGGTCGGTGCTGCATCTTTATTGGGCCTGCGCTGGAGAAAATACCCGGCCTGTCTGTGTTCTGTCTTAGGGGTCCTGGCCCCACAGTCCTTGGCACAGAGTAGCAGAGGGCAGAGAGGCATCGGTGGAGACTCTCGGGTCTGGGTTCACATCTTACACCTGTTACTTACTGGCTAGTGAGTTGGCCTCTTTGGGCCTCTGTACCCTCCTACCCCCTCCAGTCTGCTCCCTCCCTCTCTCCCCTCTTCATTCCTCTCTCCTTCTCTCCTTGGCAGGGTCTCAAGTATTCCAGGCTGGCCTCAAACTCACTTTGAAGTAGGGAGGATGTTCCTGAACTCTTGACCTTCCTGGCTCCACCTGCCTAGTGCTGGGCTTACAGGCTTGTACCACTGAGCCCGGTTTTGTCAGTGCTGGGGCTCCAACACAGGGCTTCCTGCGGGCTAGGCAAGCACTCTGCCCCCAGAGCCACAGTGCCAGACTCTGGGCTGCACTTTCTTCTGTGGAATGGAAAGAACCAGCATTCTTCACTTGCAGGATAGAGTGTCTGGGAGCGTCAGGCTGAACCTGCCTGGGTACAAGTGGAGCCCGAGTACTGCTTTCCTCTAGTGGTCCCTTGGACGCCGAGAAAGACCCACTTATTGTGGTAGAGGACAGGGTTCCCTGCAAGGGCAGTTGTCAGTAAAGCCCTCCGTGCAACAGAGGGGCTTCTGGGGAGGAAGTGGAGTGGGAGGCCTTATTCAAAGAGAAGTATAAAGAGACAAAAAGAGCACTCAGTCAGCCATTCAACAAATTTTAGCTGACAGCCAGCTCTGTGCTGGATACTTTTCCAGGCTTTGGACAGACAAGAAGCTCGTTCAGCATCCCGAAAGCCCAGAAAGCCAAGTGTGTCGCATTCAGGAGTGGGCACGAAAACATCTGTGGAGCAATGGGGTCACCTGCAGGCCAAGGATAAGGGGCCTCTGGGGATGAGGGAGGCCCAGCCCAGGCCCAGGCTCAGGCCCAGAGCCAGGGGGCCACCCTGAGGTGTGGCGGCCCCTGGGCAGTGAGTGACTCAGGACCCGCCTAGCCTCTCTGCTGCCTGGGTTTGGTTTGTTTAAGAACAAATTAGTCACAGCAGGGCAGCTTTCCCGAAAATAAAATGAGAGTCCCCAGGAAGCAGGGAAAATTGAAGGCAGGCAAGTGAGTCAGCACGTGCTCCCCCTAGGGCTCCACTTTCCAAATACTAACCCTCCTCCCCCTCCTCTCCCTCCTCCTGCTCCTCCTCCTGTCTTCCCTCCCCTCCCTCCTCCCTTCTCCCCAACCTCTCCCTCTGCAGCCCCCATCTCCCTTTCTCTCCTTTCTTTCTCCCTTCTCTTCTTCTCTCCCTCCACATCCCTCTCTGATCCCGTGGGCTCAGTGCCCAGGCCACTCCCTCTCCCTTCCCTCCAACCGTGAGCCCCCATGCATTCCTCTCTTCCTTTAGCCTTGCATTGCTCCCGCAGGTCCAGGCACTGCCCACAAGAGGAAGCAGCCAAGGCTTGGCCCTCTGAGGACCACCCTGTGTTGGGAAGTCTTCAGCATGCTGCCAGACTGCAGACAGTGACCGTTGTTGTTACCTGAACGTGGAGAGAGCTGGGCCCCAACCAGAGAAGGGACCTCTGAGGACTTAGTGCAAGCCTCCTTCCTGGGTGTTCCCTGGCCTGCATGCTGGTCTCCCCTCTCTGCACTCTGTGTCTCTTGCTGCCTAGAGGAGCCTTAAGGGAACTGGGGCTGGGGGCCAGTTTGGACTCAAAGGCAGGGCTCTGGTATTTTCTCTTTCCCTGCCTCTCCATTAGAATTCCCTGTGGGAGGAAGCGAGTCCCTCTTTGGAGAAGACTTTGGTCATGCATCTTCGTACCTCAACCACCAAGGGTCAACAGCAAAGGGTCCTGGCTGCAGGAAGGATCCAGACCCAGACCTCTTGGCTCCTACAATCCTCCCAATGATAGCCATTGTAGACCTAGGACACCTCTCCTACAGGGTTCTAGAGTCTTCCTTCAGTCCTGGTCAGCCCCAGATGGGAGCAATGCTATTCCATTGCCCCCCGGGACCGCTGGGGACCTTCGTTTCCAAGACCACCCCCAGGAGGCAGGGCAGACAGCCCCAGGCCTGGTCACTGGGCTGGGGTCTCCTGCCTCTCCTGTCGCTGTTCAATCTCTGTGTGCATATCTCAATGAATAATTTAGCCGTTGGAGTTACAGTAAAGAGAGCACAGCTTCCCTCCCCAAATCGTTAAGAACTGATATGTTCGGCGGCGGCGTCTTGATTCCTTCTGAGGAAAGTCCCTTTCCTAGCGAAACTGAGCCTGCAGATGGGGACCCCCCCCCCCCCCGCCGCCGACCAATATCCGTAACTGTAATAGGCAATTGGTATATATATCTTGGCTCAAAAAAAAAAAATGGGCTGAAGCATCAGTCACAGTTCTTGGGAATAGGAAAGAATAGCAGCCATGAGTGTGGGTGTGGGCGCTGCCATGGAGAGAGAAGGAGCCATGGTGACTGACCCCAAGTCACAACTGAAGGTCCCTGGGGAGGCTGGAGATATTGCAGAATCATGGTGGAAGTGACATGGGATGTGAAATGGAGTGGATGGTGCAAGAGCATATGTGTGTGCATGTGCATATGTTTGCATGTATGTGCACGTGTGTGTACCTGAGTGCATATGTCCTATATGGGTGGGTGCATTCATGAGGGTGTGCAAATGCATGTATGCCTGTGGAGGGGTGTATGCATATCTAGGTGCATGTTGCAGTGTGTGTGTGTGTGTGTGTGTGCATGGGCTTGCATGCCTACAGCATGTGTGCTGTGCAGCTGGCACATCTGTAACATGCCTGTGCCTGAGCTGTGCAGCTGGGAGAAACGGGCTGGGACAGTGGGAACTCCACAGCGCAGAGGGACAGTCCTCTGGTGTCTTCACAGCTGGGAAAGTTGGGGTGTGGAATCTGGGTGAGGCTGGGCTTAGGCCTCCCAGTCAGGTGACTTGCAGTCAGGGAGGGGAGAGGCTCTGGGAAGTTCAGAGAGAGGGAGGGACTGAGGCAAAGGGCCAGGGTGGGGACCTGGGCTGGGAGACTCTCTGAAGGGTGAGGCAAGAGCTAGGGGCTGGAGTTCTGGAGCTGAGAGCCAAGGGTACTAGGAGGTGTGGCTCAGAGGTTTGGTGTAGTCCGGTGGGTGTGTGAAAGCAGGGGTGGGGTTTCCCAGCACTGCTGTGGCAAGTCGCTACCCTCATGGCTGTAGTCAAGAGAGAGGACAGAACCTTGCAGTGGAAGCTGCTGTCACTGGGCTTCCTGCAAGTCCCCTTGAATGACTGGGGATGTGGTGGGTGTGAGTGTCTTGACTGCACTGGCCCAGAGCACTCCCTGGGCCTGATTTGCTGATCCATACCTCACCAAGCCAGCCAGCTTCCCCAGGGGCTCCTCCATCCCTGCCCATCCTCCCAACAGGACCCAACACATAGAACTCACACTCCAGGCTGCAGGGTGGGCCTGAGATGGACATCACGCCTCTGCCCCCTGCTCTTCTCAGCACCCTACCCTGCCTCTGTTTTCAGACTGAGAATCCCCAGGTACCAGCCCAGAGCCCTCTGCCCCTGTGTAAGCGGCCATCTGCAGGAGTTTTCTCTCTTCAGTGTACAGAAGACATCATCCAATCTTCTTCCTAATGGAGGAGCTTCCCGGTCTCACAGAAGTGTGCTGGGTGTGTATTCTGTTGAAGGACAGGTGTGCAGCAGGCTGGACAGCTGCCCTCTTGGTCCAGCTTCCTGCAGATGCCCTGAGAATCCCAGAGGACCCCTCCCCCTCTCCTCAGGCTTATGTGGCAACCAGCTATGACCTCAGCAGCCTGCAATCAGATGTGGGTCTGCTGGAGTTCCCTGGGAGCCCCCCCCTTCATCTCTTGGGCTGGTCACTATATCCATTGTCCTAGCTTCTAAGGGCCTAGATCTGAGGCAGCTGGAGCAGGAGCTTCGGAATTAGGACAGCAACCCCAAGGTTGCTTCCGGTTCTCCCCACTCCACAACCCCATCTCGGCTCCTGCAGAGACGGGAAGGACAAGTTCCACAGAAGAGAGGAGTTTCCTTGGACAGGCGGGAAATAGCCTTGTGTCCAAGCTTGGAGTCTCACAGGAGCCCTCGCTTCCTGGGATGAGCACTGGGGGCCTTCTTGGCTCTCTCCTGGCTTCCTCTCTTTCCCTCTGGCCCAGGGATACTCGTTCAGGGAGACCAGGCTGCTGGCAACCCTCAGCCTCTATTTCCTTGGTGGAAATGACAAGGGCATTCTTGCTTTTGGGATCCTATACCATTAAAAGGCCACCCTCCCCCAACTCCTTCGGTCTCACCTTCCCGCCTCTGCTCCGTCCTGTGTCCTGTGGCAGTGGGCTTTCAGCAAGGAAATGATTTTTTTGCTCTTGGCCCAGGACCTTTGACTATGCTTCCTCTAGGCCAGGGGCCAGCAGGCTTTTCCTGAAAAGGGTCATGTGGTAAATATTTTAGCTTCTAGTCCTGGAGTGAGAGACGACTCAGATCGTGAACAACCATGCCAGTAAACTCTGGACTCCGAAGCTTGAGTTTCACGCAATAGTGGTCGCACATTGTGAAACAGCCTTCTTCCGATTTGCTTTTTAAACACCTAAAAATGCAAAAGCTGGACTGGGAACAGAGCTCAGGAGGTAGGTGCTTACCTAGCACCAACGGAGCCCCATTTTCAGTACCTAATGCTGCGTGAACCAGGCATGACAACGCCCACCTACAATTCCAGCACTTGGGAGACAGAGGCAGGAAGATTGAAAGTCATCCTCAGCTACACAGTGAGTTCAAAGTTGTCTGAGCTACTATTAGACCCTGTCACAAAAAGTAAAACTCCAGCCCAGTGTGTGGAAGCATGTGTCTATCTATAGTGACAGTACTTGCCTGGGGGTGGGGCGGGGAAACCGTGTGAGCGCCCTGTCCTAAGGATTGCCTTGAGTTTGAGGCCACAGTGAGATCCTGTCTCAAAAACAAAACAAAACTCCAGCAACAAATACGTTTGACCTGAGGCTACAGCACGTGGAACACCGATCCAGGTGACTGTTGTCTGCCTGTTGGCTGATGTCTCCTCCCCTGCAGGTACACTGAGCATGGAGGTCTGGCCTGGTGCCCTGGCCTCTTTCCCAGAAGGCAGCATAACACAGAGCCAGGCACATGGGGGTGCAGAGGAACTCTCAGTTAGACTTGCTTCTCACACATTATCCCCTTATCTCCTCCACACTCAAGCAAGCCACAGCTGTGGTCCCCACCTTATGGATGTCCCAAGAGAAGCCCATAGAGATCCTGAAGCTGCCCGAAATTGCTCAGCTGGGAGAGACAGTGACAAGCATCAGTCCTGGGAGCTAATTCCTTGGTGGCTGAACAACCAGGACCACATCTGGAGTGCTAAGACCCAGGGGATGCGGCCAGGACCAAAGGAGCCTGTTCTGCCCAAATCCTCATTCCTGGACTTGCTCTGGAGCTGACAGACTTCTGTCAGTCTGTGTTCACCCTGAAACCCCAGATCTACACACTAACATTCTCTGTGCTTCATTTCTGGGCTTTAGGGTTCTAGGTTGGGAGTCCCCATCTTCACAGTGACACAGGGTCACCAGGCTGAGACTCAGTGAGTCCCGAGCTGATTCTGCATGCCCCTCATCCATCCTTCTGTATCATAAGTCAACTGCTTAACACAGCCTGAGCCAGAACCAGTGGTCTCCAACGACATGTCCTCCCGCTATAGACTTCACAGTGCTGGCCAGGCCTCTGCTGAGCACTGAGCTACAGCCTCCAGTTCAGCCCTCTCCGCAAGCTTCCCTCTCTCCTTATGTCAGACGTAGACATCGACTTTGATTGATTCCTCTTCCAACCTGAGAGTTAGACCTGAGTGGGCCTAGCTAGATAGCCCGGTGGTACCGCAGGGATCTGCCTTTCTGTGTTGTGGTCTCTCTCAGGGCGGGGTGGGGAGAGGGGCGGAGCTGGCAGTGTCTGAGGCCCAGCAAGGTCCCGGATGCTCAGCACTCTCTTTAGCTCTCTCCTGAAGGACATCCTGGCTTCAGGAATTCACACCTCAGCCAGAGTTCGCCCGGTCCCCATCCCTGGAGGAAGACAAGAGCCAAGAGACCAGGGTCAGGACTGAAGTGGGGGAGAGGAATCTGGACTCTGGTGACAACGTGGGGAAGAAGCGGGGTGGGGGGACGCTGCAGGGTGGTTGGTAGGGGGAGGGGTAGCTACAAGGGCAGAAACCCTAAGTGGATACTGCACTTTCAGAGGCCAGAAGATGACAGGTGACCAACAGCAGCTGTAATGGCCTCTTCTTTGTGGGTGAGAAAGCACAGCCCAGTGATGGGAGCCTGAGTCCCTGTAGGGTGAGCATGTCCAAAGGCAGGCAGAGGAGACCCAAGGGCCCAGAAGAGCACCTCCTCTGGACCCCAGAACCTCCCTGTACCTTGTTTTCCATCCGGTTACAGCCCAACAGCCCAGAGTCTCACAATGAAAGAGCTGGGCCTCTCAGTAGGCAGAACCAGTGAGCTGTCAGCTGTGCCCAGGGACACCTATTTGCTGTCACCAGAAAGACGGGGGGGGGGGGGGGGGGGGGAGGGGATGACAAGATTTTTAGACCAGGACCAGGGACCACATTGACCCCTTGAGAAAAATGAAGGGAGAACGGAAGGAGGGAGAAGAAAGGGAGGAGAAAACCAAGGAAAGAGAGGAAAAAAGAAAGAAGGGGGGCTGGAGAGATGGCTCAGCAATTAAGAGCATTGCCTGCTCTTCCAAAGGTCCTGAGTTCAGTTCCCAGCAACCATATGGTGGCTCACAACCATCTGTAGTGAGGTCTCTACACTCTGTATGGTGGCCTCTTCTGGCCTGCAGGCATACACACAGACAGAATATTGTATACATAATAAATAAATAAATAAGTAATTTTTAAAAAAGGAAAGAAGGGAAGAAATAAGGAAGATGGACAGATGCATACATGGAAAGATGGGAGAGCAAGAGATGGGATGCGGGAGAGAGGAAGAGGGAAGGCTGGCACTCCGGAGGCAGAGGCAGGCGGATCTCTGTGTTCAGGGCCAGCCTGGTCTACAGAGTTAGACCAGGAGTTCCAGAATATCCTGGGATACTTGGAGAAGCCATCTCTTGAAAAACCAAAATAATAATAATATAAATTAATCTGAGCTCCTGGGAGGCAGAAGCAGGTGAATCTTTGTGAGTGTGCCACCAGCCTGATTTACACAGTGAGTTTCATGACAGTCAAAGCTACAAAGTGAGGCCCTAGCTCAAACAAAACTAAACAAAACAAACAAACAAACAAACGAAATCCCACAATGCCCCCCCCCAAAAAAAAGGAAGAGAGAGGAAGGAAATGGGTTTCAAGTAACTCTGCCTATCTGTGAGAGTATTATTCAACCACGTACAAGTATCATTTATCTCCTGGCCATCTCCCTGGCTCTGGCCCCAGTTCCAGCTGGGATTGGCAGCCCTGTGCTGGCAGGCCGGTTGCCTTGGTGACACCCCTTTGTTAGGCACCAGCATCAGCAAATGTCAAAGGGTTTTCACTGGGTCAGCCCATCCCCTCCCTTTTTCCCTTCTCCTTTTTCCCTCCCAGTTGCCGCTGCCTGAGCTGCAAACTTCCTCCGTCTCCATGGCGACGGAGGAGGCTGTCTCTCTTTTTCCATCCCAAACATCTGTCTCTATAAACACTTGTGCGCTTGTGGCACCCCCTCCCCCAGGGCTCCGGCTCTGGAAGGAAATACTTTGTTTATCTGGAGGGTGGGTTTCCTCAGCGCTCTACTCTCCTCGGGCTGGAGGCTGCCCCCACCCCCTGCTCTGGGTGACTGCAATCCTAGTTGAAGGAGCCCTAGGCAGGAGGCCAGGGCTCGCTGATCCTCTGTCAGGCTCCCTGCCACCCAGCAGCTCACAGCTCGGCTTTCTAGCTGGGTTGCCTTACACAGGTTGCTTAACTTCCCAGATCTCCCGTTTCCCCTCAGCAAAGGAAAGGGTTCAAACACCGCTTCCCTTGCCCGCTTGTTGGGCTCTCACGGGATGGCCTGCAGGGACGTGTAATCTTGGGTGCTCTCATGAACAGCCCACATGGAAGAATGCTCAACTTCATGGTGGTGCTTGCCCAGGGTGACACAGGAACTTGGCTGGAGGGCCATGGTCCTACCTCAAGAGGCAAACCCACTTCTTTCCTGACCAATAGGACCCTTCCTGGTCCCAGGTCTTCAATTTGCAGGCTCACAAGCTTGGGAAGGGATACCACCTTCCCAACTGAAAACTTCTCTTAGTGTCTTCAGGGAAGAGACTGGGGCAAACTAAGAAGCTGGTGCCTTTGCCTTGGACTAGGGACAGGAATGCCTGCTGTGAAGGCAGGCGAGGCGAGGAGTGGAGTCAGAAACTGGGGCTTTGTGACTCATCCCTATGTTCCAATCCATGAGAAGATGGCAGCCAGGCTTGGCCTCTGTGGGAGCCAGCCTTAGACCAGTGACAAAAGTGTCACTCCCTGGGGTCTTATGATACCTGTCCCCAAGCCCAATTTAGCACCCTTTCTGCATTCCTAGTCCCTGTACAGGTCAAAGAAAATTTCCCCGTGTCCCAAGAAGAGCCCTGATACAGTGTGGGATGACCTCCCCATCCCCCCAGGGTGGCCCTGGGGTAGGATCCAGTCCCACCAACTCCTGGCTTATGGCTCCAAGCTCCTGCAAAAATGGTAACACTCCACGGGCCCTACTGTACAGTCTTCACGGAGCTTGGGGGCTTGCCTGGTGAGAGACCTTGGAGTAGAGACAGTATCCCTTGAGACTGCTCCCACCTCCCACGCCTGTCTGGGAGACATACAACCAGGTCTCATGGAAGCAAAACCAGCTGGGGCTGTCGCTGAGTTCAGTACTTGTCTGCCATACTCAAAGCCCTGGCACCACCTCCAACACTTCACCTGCGGTTTCACTACAGGGGAGGTAGGGTCAGGAGGGCCAGATGTTTGCAGCCATCCCCAGCGTGGAATGAGCTGAAGATGACCTTGAACTCCTGATCCTCCCGGGTCCACCTCCCAAGTGCTAGGAGGGTAGGCCCATGCTCCCAGGCCTGGCTTTTTCTGTCCTTGTTCTGGGGCAGAGACAACAGCCAAGACCAGCCCTGAAGGGGCTCCAGGTCCTGGGAGGGGGACGGGGAGGGGAGGTGAATATGGTGGCCCTAGGAGGGAGCAGGGCACATGGGGCCAATTATCTGCTCCTGCCACCCTCAGACTCCAGCTTTCTGGCTCTGCGGCCAGTCTTTCCCTTTGGGGGGCTGGTGACTCAGCCACAGGTTCCATGTGGCAGGAAGTGGGCACAGTGACTCATCGGGTGGCTCAGCACCCTCCCCTTGGAAGCTGGGATGTCTATGGGCAGAGACCATAGGAGGACCCCAAGAAAGCAGACTTTGCCCCCAGTAGGAGCTGGAGAGTAAGGGCCCTGGGGCACCAACCTGGGGCTTCTCTCATTCTTGAGGGTCGGTGGGATCTGCCCTCTCTCAGTAAGCTGTGCCTACAGCCTGTGGCATCCTCTGGCTACTTGCGGGTATGTGTGTGGTGTGGGACACTCTTAAAGAATGCTCAGCTGTCTGCACAGCCAGCAAGTCCTGGGCTGGTCCCTGACCTCGCTGATTGCCCCCTGCTGTGTGTCTTTGATGGGCTGTGTTAGCACTCAGCAGCCACACAGACTGCTCTTGGGCTGTCCCCTGGGGCCTGGCCCTCCAGCCTGGTTTAAGCTTCAGCTCAGGGACCTCTCCAGCTTCGGGTGTGGGAACTGTCTCCTGACTCATCAGTTTCACAGCGACGCCTTCAGAATTGTTAGTGAGCCAGCGAGGCTTGGGCGCTGCAGGGACCGGAGTGTACCCTTCTTTCAGTGCACCCCAACCCTGCCGCTTTTCTTCCCAGGGCTGGGAATTCTCTTAAAGTTAAAACATGCTCTGGGCAGGGTGACACATGCCTGTAATTCCAGCACTTGAGAGGTGGAAGATAAGACTGGGTTGCACTTGGTTACATATCAAGTTTAAGGCCAACCTAGGATATGTGATATGGGACACCTTGTTACACACACACACACACACACACACACACACACACACACACACACACACACCAAGAGAGTGGGGGAGATGACTGTGGGTAAAGTGCTTGTTGTACATTGTGCAGGCACGAGTTGTTTGGATCCCCAGCACCCACATAAAGCTAAGCACAGTACCACGTGCTTGTTATCCCAGCACTAAGGACGCAGAGACAGGAGGATCCCTGGGACCGGCTAGTCAGCAAGTCCAGGCTGATCTGTAAATTCCAGGTTCAGTAAGACACCCCATGTCTGCCTGTGATACAAGTATTTAAGAGGTTGAGGCAGAAGGATAGCCATAAGTTAGAAGCCAACCTGGGCTATATAGCAGAAGTTGGCATCAAAATCAGCAAAAGCTTAAGATAATCAGGCATGGGGGCTGGAGAGATGGCTCAGTGGTTAAGAGCACTGGTTGCTCTTCCAGAGGTCTGGGGTTCGATTCCCAGCACTGACATGGGGCTCACAATCATCTGCAACTCCAGTCCCAAGGGCCTGACACTCTTCTGGCCTCTGCAGGCACCAGCCGTACGCATGCTATACAGGCATAGCTGCAGGCAGAACACCCATACACATAAATAAATTTAAAAAATAAAAAAGTTTATTTAAAAACATGCTTTCACATATGAAGGGCTGACCCACTAAGCCCCACCACCTGAATACCCCTTATTTGATAGCATAACAGAGAAACTGAGGCTCCAGAGGTAGAGAAGCATGCCTGGGGCCACATAGCTCCAAATGGGAACCTCTCTGGCTGGGCTCTGCACTGCGCCCATGGTGTGCTGGGCTTTCTCCTTCAGCCTTGTGTACTCATTGTGAAGAGTGAGTCCAGAGGGTCAGACAGGAAGGTGGCACCCTCCTTCCTGGATGCTCCGGAGACTCTTGGTCCTAACACATCAGAGCTGTACAGGTGTGGCTTGCCGTGGACAAAGTCCCTGGGGTGATCCTTGCCCTCAGTGGTGATGCCACACATCCTGCTCAGTCCCTGTCCTCCCTCTTGCCCAGGACTCTGTGCCAGCGGTGCCCAGCAGATCCAGGTGCCAGATCCCACTTCCAGGTTCTGTGATGCCACTTCGGTGACCCTCTTCTCCTCTCCTTGGCCTTGCTCTTTCTCAGAGTTGCCCTCAGGCTACTGTTCAGGCCAGAGAATGAGCCTCCCCTGACAGGGCTGCCTCTCCACGTCCATACAAACCACGGGATGGAAGCTGTGCCCTGGGCTACTTCCCTGCTGTGCCCTAGGCCACTTCCTGCTCAGGGCATGCCTGATGTTTCAAAGGTGTTTCAAATGTGGAGACTTTTAATCCCAGGGCTTGTGAGGCTGAGGCAGGTGGATCTCTGTGAGTTCAAGACCACCCTGGTCTATCTAGAGCATTCTAGACCAACTAAGGCCACGTCGTGAGACTACCTCAAAAACAAAACAACCCAGGACATCTAAGAAGCAGGGAGTGAGCCCAGCGCCCCCCTTGGTGCATTCCACGGCACAAGCTCCCTCATGGATGCCCCTGTACTGACTGCTATGGCCCAGTTTGTGGGAAGAGACTGTAGATACCCACCCACGAGAGCTCTCTGGAAGCTGAGTGAAATAGTTCTCGGTTTCTCTAGTTGTCAGAGTGCTTTCAGGAGGCCGCACCATTCCTCTCAGGCCTCCTCAGCTGGAATCTGCCCCCAGGAAGCTGTTTCCAGTGTTATAGTTTAAGTCTGGAATGCCTCCCACCCCACCAGCTCATGTTTGGGACGCTTGTTTCCTTCCGCAGGTGGTGGTGAAACATGTACAAGACCTTGGTTGGTCAAACTGGCGCCAGGGCCTGAGCTTGGAAGCATCTACCTGCAGCTCCGTTAGCATCAGGAAGGTTGACCCGGGATTGGAGAGATGGCTCAGCATCTAAGAGCCCTTGCACAGAGACTAAGGACCAGAGCTTGGATCCCAGAAGCCACACAAGTCCACTAATGTAGAAGGCTGCAGCCACATTCTCCATTATCAAGATGGCGCTGACATCCGGCTTCACCACCAGGTGAACGCACATGTGCTCGGTAATTTCCCACTGAGTCCCCGCCTACTCCCGAGGCATCACCTGGGATTATGAACAATGGACCTATCCAAGAGTGACACGTCCAAAGCAGGGTCTGTTTCCTATATAAGGGATGGGTTCCATCTTATCTGGGTCTCCGCCATGTTGGCTGATGCCCGCTCTCCCAAGGGGCATTAAAGCTTTACTGCAGAAGTATCCTATGTGTACCGCGTGGTTCTTGCTGGCGAGACGGTAGCGCGGGACACACTAACACCTGAAACCGTGGCGTTAAGCGATCTGGTGTCCTCTTCTGGCCTCTTCAGGCACTTCATTCATGTGCACAAACATACTTGAACACAGATGTATGCAGGTACATAATTTAAAAAATAAAATCTTATGCCAGGTAGCCTTGAATCCCAGCACTCAGGAGGCAGAGCCAGGCAGATTTTTGTGAGTCTGAGGTCAGCCTGAGATACATAGAACCCATCTCAAACAAACAAACAAACAAACAAACAAACAAAGGCATGTCTCTGCCCTGACATCGTCCTCCCCTTCCATGGGATGATGGCTCCTCCCTTCACATATGTGAATCTCAGACCTTCCCCACTTCTGTTCCCTTTTCCAATGCCCACCACAGGCCACTGAAGACTGGAGACTGCCCTACGGCTCTATCCTGATGAGGCCGTGGACACGTGGCGGTCCTGTGGCCATGGCATCTGAGCAGGGAAGTATTTGCCATCACCTAACCTCCCTCTGAACCACAGAGGCTGTCTCATGACTGAACTCTACATTCAATCCTGTAGCCCTGGCTGTCCTGGAACTCACTCTGTAGACCAGGCTGGCCTTGAACTCACAGAGATCTACCTGCCTCTGATTCACCATTGTTGGGATTTAAAAGCATGCACCACCATGCCTTGCTTCAGTTAAGTTTTTAACATTACATTGTGTGTGTGTGTGTAAGTGTATGTGTGTGTAGGGGGGCGTGCACGCATGCATGTGTACTGTTGGGTCCAGGGGGGTCGCGCAAAGATGAGAACACCACCAAGTCTAATAAACCAGAAGCAAACTTTATTCCAGAAACCAGATCCTAGGAAAACCAGAAGCAAACTTAAAAATAAAAAATAAAAATAAAACACCGTGGGGCACAGAAGCTTATCAGCTAGCTGAGACCACAGCCAGAGATGGTGTTTGTTAGGCTGTGGCAAACGGCTGGTGTTTGAACCCACTTTTTATAGCAGGGGCACCAGGCATTATCCCTGAACAAAAGAATTTTACAACCTTGCCCTGACCCTTGGGTTGGTCAGCGGAGACCCTAAAGAGGGAGTGAGTGCTAGTGTCAATGGATAATTAGGCAGCCATCATGAAATATGTTTTAGGGGAGACTACAACGAAAGTCACTAATTGCGAGAAAACAGATATCTTTAGCAATTCGTCAGAAAAGGGGCTGCTTGTAACACTAGAAGGTTAATAAATTAGGATTAACTGGTTCTTGGGCTGAGAACTTAGAAGAAAAGCCTTTCACATTATTTTTAGGTAAATTTTCAGATATTGACTGCCATACTTTACAACCTCCATTATCAGAGCTCATTAATTAAACCTTTTTTTATTTATCCACTGTCTCCTGGTACCTCCGGGTGTAAACTGAGGTCATGCCTCTCCTCTGGTGGTGCCAGTTTCCCATAACAGAGACGGTGTCTGACCCAGAGGTCACATATCTCTGTCTCCTAAAGGTTAAACTCAGTTCACATCTACTGTTTATTAAGGATGGTCAGGACACTGCTCTTAATTTGTAGAGAGACACTCTGGCCTTGTAAATAAAACAGCCAGTTGTAAAATGACCTACGCTTCCCAAGCATCTGAGAAAATAGCTCACTGTGAATGACTGATCCTTGATCTGCTGAGAAAGCTGCTGATAGTCTGTTCTTATTCCCCTAGACTTATAACTTTATATTTCTTTATTTCTACATTTTTATTTTCTTATGCCTGGACTCTTCATGTACATGTGAATGTATGCATACATGTAGAGATCTGTTCATCTCCCCTTCCTGCTCTACTTTCAGGGGTGAGTCACAAAATACCTCTCCCAAGTGTGAGGGGTACTATCTCCCTCCTGTCTCAGGTGTGGGTACAGTGCCTCTGACACACTGCCACAGTCTCCTCCCAGCTGAGTCTTGTCCTCTTGGTCTCCCCTGCCCTTCTTCCTCTGAGTGTGTCCAAGATGCAGACAGATCCTAAGGTAGGTGGGTGTACCCTTGAGGGCCAGTGAAGTCACGTCCCTTGTAGAAATATGCCGCAGCCTCTACTGTGACAGACCCATGAGTGTGAGGTAGCAACTTGGTCTTCTCACCCCAGACTGGACCTGCCTTGGACTCTTTATTCCAGCCCTGATGTAACCCTCTATGTTACCTTTGTCTTCTAGAAGCTTTCCTGAGAGTAGAAGCTTAATGACATCCTCCACCCAACACTGCCATCCACTCCTCCACCCTGCACCTCCCTCTACTCCTCTACCCTGCAGCACACCCCCACTCCTCAACATCCTCCTCTCTCTGAACCCACCACCCTGCATCACCCTTTAGAGGGTAATATAATCAGAATGCAATTAAGATTTGGATCCACACGATTCACATGTGCAGAGAAGACTTTGCCTTCACAGTGCCCGCTTATAATAATTCTCAGCCTACTAAAAGATACCAGTGTAAGGTTTTCCCACAGGGAATGCTAAATAGTCTCACCGTGTGCCAATATTTTGTGAGTCAGCCATTGGAAATGATCCGGAAGCAATTTCCTGAATCTCTAGTTTACCTTTACATGGATGACACTTTGCTATCTGATTCAAATGTAGATACTATAGAAAGAATGTTTGAAGAAGTAAAGAAAGTTTTGCCTCATTGGGGATTACACATTGCCACCCCCCCAAAAAAAAACCCAAAAACCAACCAAACAAAAAACCAGGAGGCACATGTGGATCCGAATCTTAAATGCATTCTGGTCACATTACCCTCCAAACCACTCTCCATTCTTCAGTACCCTCCCCTCTCCTGAATCCCCCACCCTGCGCTGACCCCCACCCTGCACTACCCTCCAGCCTGTGTTGACCCCATCCTGTGCAGCCTCCACCCTGCGCTGACCCCCACCCTGCGCTGACCCCCACCCTGCGCTGACCCCCACCCTGCGCTGACCCCCACCCTGCGCAGCCCTCCACCCTGCACCTCTCTCCATCCTGTGCCGCCCCCCACTCTTCATTCACATTTAGTCCAGTTTTAATTCTCTCCTTTTCTCCCTGTCTTCCCCACTCCCCCTTCCCTTCCTTCGTCCCTTCCTTTCTTCCCTCTCTCTTCTTCCTTCCTTTATTTGTTCCTTCCTCCTTCCCCTTTCTTCCCCCCACCCCCTCCCTTCCTCTTTTCCTCCCCTTCCCTCTTCTCTTGCTCTCTCATTCCTAGCTATCAATGTTTTTCCCCCAATACTACATACATACTCGTTCTTCTCAAAGACATTTTCTGATTGAACTGTGTCATTTCCCCCCAGTTTTCTCTTCCCCCACTTTTTCTCTCAGAACCTATAGCTTTAGCTTTATTCCCACCCCACTCTACCCCATAGAGTTCCCTGGACTTTTGGGGGGGGAAATTTCCCCAAAAGTTTTTCAGCTCCCAGTCTCTCCTGAATTGTCACGCATAGGGACTCACCCCGAATGGAAGGGGATCCCTCAATGGATTTCCTGCCTTAACTTCAGATGCATGACATGTCATTGCAAGGAAGATGTACCCTGTGCTAACCCGGCCACATCACAGAATGCCAGCTTCCTCTAGAAGAAAGCAGGGGCCAGTTAGGTATCAACCAGGAAGGGTGTGATGATTAGCCTTCTTCTCTGCGGACTCAGGATGGATACAGCAGGGTCTATTAGCACCTCCGGGAAGACTGGAGACCAGGAAGACAGAAAGGCTTTGTCACTCTGGAAGACCTTTGAACCTTTGGCCTAAGGGCTTTCCGATTTGGAGCTGGAGAAAACGGATCTACAGTGAAGGAGGGGCTGGGATCACAGTTCCCGGTAGAGAGTTTATCCTATTGCACAGCTCTGAGTCCCAGCTTCAGATTTGGATGAACTGGGGGAGGGGGTGACAACTGTAATCCCAGCACCCCAGAGAGTAGAGGCAGTGTTCAAAGTCAGCCTCAGCTACACAGCAAGTTTGAGGTCAGCCTGGGCTATAGACCCTGACTATAAACAAAGAGAAAGGAAGGAAGGAAGGTGGGAAGGAAGACAATAAGGAAGGAAGAAAGGAAAGAAGGAAGGGAGAAAGAAAAGAAGGAAGGAGAGAGGCAGGAAGGGGAGGAAGAGAGAAAAAGCGAAGTACTGTGGCTCACACCAATGAACCCAGGACTTGGTAGACAGATCTCTGTGAAGTCAAGATCAGTTGGGTCTACATAGAGAGCTCCGGGTCAATCAGGGCTACGTAGAGAAACTCTGGCTTCAAAGCAAAAAGAGTGAACGGATGGTTGGGCCGGAGGCTCATACCTGTAACCCAGCATCCGGGGACTGGGACAGGAACATGCCAAGTCCAGGTCAGTCTAGCCGACATATTGAGTTCCAGTGCTTCTGGGCTACACGAGGAGACTCTGCTCAAAAAGAAGAAAATTTAAAAAGGAACAAAACACAATCCAAACAAACATGCAGATTGGAGGTAGTATCTTTGGATAGCTTTCTTTTTCCTTTAGACATGTAAAGCTGTTGTCTTCCTGTTTCTTCATAAGGGCTTAGGAATTTCTAGTCATCCATGATTAACCTCATATTAAGAAAGGAAACTCACAGGACAGGAATGGAGGGTGTGTGGAGCAGGGCACACAGTAGGCCCACTTCCAGGACGCTGAGCGGTTCTGCTTAGGGGGAAACAAATGGACTGGAATCGAGTTCATAGGGCAAGTGCCCAGACTTAACAGTAGCGGTGGGAGTCACCTCGAGTTCCATGTGAGGGGCTCGGGGTTGGGTAATCAAGAGTGGAAATCTCTGGGAAAACCCTAATGCCCCTGTCGCAACATTCTAGGAAAATGGTCTGCCTGTTGAATAAGAGTGAATCACTCCGGGGAAGGTTCTGGCGGTCAACACTGTCATATACTGCCATCTCCACCCTTAGGTTCCCCAGTGATGTTCCGAGGTCCTCTGGGGGCCTCAGGAGGAGTGGGGGAGGAAGCTCTGATCCGGAATTTCAGCAAGACACATGCAAATGGCTCTTCGGAGGAAGTTATGAGACCATAGAGATGTGGGCAGCCAGTGTTTATGACCCGAAAAACAGAAGTGAGACCGGGTGAGATTTCCCAGCCCCTCCCCCGTGGGCCTGTCATTCCTTTGACCTGACTCTATTCCGTGCTAGGCATCTTTGAAAATGCCCATCTTAGCCGGGCATGGTGGTGCATGCCTTTAATCCTGGCGCTTGGGAGGCAGAGGCGGGTGGATCTCTGAATTTGAGGCCAGCCTGATCTACAGAGCGAGTTCCAGAGTGGCCAGAGCTACTCCGAAAAACCGTGTCTGGAAAGACAACAACAAAGAAAGAAAGAAAGAAAGAAAGAAAGAAAGAAAGAAAGAAAGAAAGAAAGAAAGAAAGAAAGAAAGAAAGAAAATGCCCATCTTGGAATGAAACCAGCCTGGTAGGGTTCCTTGCCGTCTCAAAATGAGTTACAGATCTGGGGTCTGGAGAGCAGGTATAAGAAGATGGTCCCCCTCGTTGAACCTAAGGTTTCACCAGAGCCCTCATTTGCAGATGGTGGCTCAGTGGGTGAGTGATGAGAACTAAGCTCCAGCCACAGAGACAGTGACCAACCAGCATCTTAGGCTGTATCCCTGGACTGTTAGCTACCCAGTGAGTCTGGGCAAGCTTTTAAGACAGCTGGGATGTGCTGGTACATTTCAGTGTTGCCCGATGGTCCTGCGAAGCTACCCCCCCAACCCCCCGCAGGACCCTGCCCATCCCTGGTAACTTCCACTTGTAATGAATCGCCCATTGATGAATCCCCTTTCACGGGGAATGAGGGCTCTGACTTCTCAGTAAGGATGCTAATTCCCTACTGATGACTGAGTCAAAACATTAGGTGGCTGTTAGTTCCCCAGAAGGAGGGTGCTGGGCCAGCCGTGTGGGTTCCCCATCACCTGGTTAGGCTCACCCAGACGCAGAGGAAGGGCCCTGGGGAGAAAGTGGTTTCCACTCTTCCTGGGCCCTCGAAACATGCTTCTTTCTCTCTCTGTCTCATAACCCCCCCTCCTCTCCTCCCAGGAGATTTCCGTCCCAGGCCTTTAGCCAGACTTTTTTTTTTTTAAACTCATATACTCATTAAATATTTTATTCTGAGATCGGGTTTTGTGTAGCGCAGGCTGGCCTCAAATTCACTATGTCACTGAGGATAACCCTGAACTCTGACCTCCTGCCTCCTCCTCCTGCACAGTGATGGGTTACCAGCCTTACCACAGACTATCACAGCGAGAGTCTGCAGTTCCGAGGCTCAAACCCGGGGTTCCCTGCAAGCCGGGCAAGCGCTCTAAACACTGAACCACCGCAATGAGGGTTTCATTTTTAGCTCGTGTAGAATTTCCCTTTTGTTCCCATTCAGGATAACGATGTTAGTTTAGCACATGTGCATTTTCTGAGTTACACGCATTGCTGTACCCCTGGAAAAGGAAAACGAAAGACTGGAGAGACGGTGCGGTGGTTAAGGGCACTGGGAGCTCTGGCATAGGACCCAGGCTTGGTTCCCAGCACCCACACAGCTGCTCACTACTGTCTGTAAGTCCAGTTCCAGAGACCCTGACCCCCACTTCTGTGCAGGAGGCTCTGCATACACACAAGGGCCCATCCATACACGCAGGCAATCACTCATAGACATAAAATGAAGATAGAATATTTTTTACTGAAGAAGAGAAGGATGAAGATTGCCAGGGCCAGAGAGAGGCCTTGGAGGCTCTCTGAGGATCAGCCAGCACTCAGCATTTGTGGTAACCACACCATCCCCGCTTAGTTTCATCTGAAGACTAGGTGGTGCGCTCACAGAACTGCCTTGAGGATTCTCCCAGTCAGCTCCAGAGACAGAGAGCACTTGCCTATCACGCCTGAAGTCCTGTGTTCCATCCTAGGCACCGAGGGGAGGCTCACGCTAGGACTGGCTACAAATGTCGCAATTCAGCCTGGAACTGAAGTCTCGGAGCCAGCGTCCTAACAAGAGGCAGCTGATGGGGGCGAAGATGCAAGAGTGCCGAGCAAAATACCTTGCCTGATGATGGAAAACGCTGGCCAGAGGGCTGGGGCTAGGCTGAAAGCGTAGAGCTTGCCTAGCGTGCACAAAACCCTGGGCTCTGTTTCCAGTGCTGTTGTGAGCCAGGTGTGATTGACTGATTGCATATGCTTGTAATAACAGTACTGGGGAGGTGGTGGAGGGATGAACAGATGTTCACGGTCATTTCTCAGCTTCCTAGAGAATTCAAGGTCAGCCTGGGTTACATGAGACCCTGTCTTCTTAATAGAATAAAAGAGTGAGTTCTAAAACAAACGGAAAGAATGACAAAGACTCCAGAAAATACCTGGCAGGCTGTTTGTGGATAACCGGCCTTGCTTGTGTTCCGGAATGCGTTTGGCTTAGAGTTTTGGGTAGCGAAGTGTTTTCCAGTGATGTGGTAGGTGTTTAGTCTCTTCTCAACCCTTGATGGAAATTAGCAGTCCCAGGGAGTCTAGTCAGGGATCCCTGTGTCAGGGGACCAGGACCCCAGGGGACCAGGATCGCTTATATAGGGGCCATGTCTAGAAGTGGACTCGGGGCACTAGCGTTGATACATGGAGGGGACAGAAGGTACAGTCAGGAAGAGCTAGCAATTGGCCCAAATAGGACAAAGATTAGACCACAGATAGAGGTGGGGGCAGAGAGGCCCACGTGTAGTGGACCCTGAAGAAGGGAACCGGGTGACTGAAGGCTCTGGACACTTGATGCTCACTACCAGAGAAGGTTCTAACTTAGGAAAGGTCCTAGGTCTAGCCAAAAAAAAAAAAGAGGGGAGGGAGTTGGGCGCGGCCTGGGAGGAAGGTGGGGTTGTGAGGAGGGAGGGGAGCCCTGCCCTAGCGTGCCCTCTGTCCCCAGCACGCACCCTGCCGGGAAGCCCTGGGGTCGCAGCTACTCGGGAGGCCCAGCCCAGAATAGCTTTCCTTCCGGGCAGGGCTGCCTGGCCCGCAGCGCCAGCTCCCGAAATAGGGCCCGGCTGGTCGGGCGGCGAGGGCGGGAGGGGCCGTCCCGGCTCGCAGTGGCACCAAACAGTTGGGCCCCTGGCACCGGACAGGGACCTGAGTGCAAGGACCAAGAAGGAGAGGCAGGCAGAGGCAGAGGCAAAGACCCAGGCTCGGAGATGGGGAGGGCTAGGTTGGAGGAGCGCGGGCTGGCGCTGCACGCAGGAGGTGGCGAAGGCGGGGACCCAGGCGCGGGGACCACGGAGGAGGGGCGGACTGTAGAGACCCGGGCCGGGATCCCCGGCGTGGGGCCAGCCCGGAGGCGGGTAGGGCGGGCGCTGACCTCACAGCTTGCGAGGAAGCCCGTCGGGGCCGGCCTGGCTGATGGAAGGCTTGAGGAATTCGCAGCTGGCTGCCCGGTCGGGTGTGAACGCGTTCCCTTCTGCTCTCAACGTGGCGAGACGAGGGAGCAACAGCTTAGCAGTTGCCATGACCACGGACTTTAAACTGGGGGACCAGCACCAGCTGTGGCAAGCACTGTGGGATCCCGAGTCCTGTGGAATTCCGTATCCCCAGCAATGGCCAGGATTGTAAGACTGTAATCCCGCGCTTGGGAGGTGGAAACACCTGGGTCAGGAATTCAAGGTCATCGCCTAGTAGTGAGTTCGAGGCCAGCCTGGACCACAGCAGACCTATCTCCAAAAGCAAACAAAGGGATAAGTATGGTGGTACATATCTTTAATCCCAGCTCTCCAAAAGCAGATGGATCTCTATATGAACTCAAGACTAGCCTGGCCTACACAGTGAATTCCAGGACAGCTAGCATTACATAATGAACAAGGCCAGCAAGCTAGCTTAGTGGGTAGATTTGCTTGGTATACAAATCTACCAGTATGAGTTCAGTCCCTGGGACTCACAGGTGGGAGGAGAGAACTGGGACCACAATGTCACCCTTTGACTTCCAGATGCACAAGAGAGTACCTGCGCCCCCTTACACCACTAACAGACAAATACATACATACATACACACACACACACATACATCACACATGTACACATACATACATACATACATACATAATGGTTTTAAAATTCAAACAAAACAAAACATGTCAGGCAGTGGTGGCACACACCTTTAATCCCAGCACTGAAAGGCAGGCAGATCTCTGAGTTTGAGGCCAGCCTGGTCTACAGAGAGAGTTCTAGGACAGCCAGGGCTACACAGAGAAACCCTGTCTCGAAAAGTCAAAACCAAACCAACAGAAAACAAACCAGAAGCAGTGGTGCCCGCCTTTTATCCCACCTTTCTTGAAGCAGAGGCAAGAAGATCTCTGAGTTCAAGACCAGCTTGGTCTATGTAAAAAGACCTCAAAAAATTTTTTATTTCCAGGTGGTGGTGGCAGCACGTGCCTTCAATCCCAGCACTCGGGAGGCAAAGACAGGCAGATCTCTGTGAGTTCAAAGCCAGCCTGATCTACAGAGTGAGTTCCAGGACAGGCTCCAAAGCTACAGAGAAACCCTGTCTCAAAAACCCAAACTAAGCCAAAACATTTTATCAGTGGGAGGGGAGAGCTGACTCAGAGGTTAGGAGCGTTGGTGGTTCTCCCAGAGGACCCATCATCAGTTGGCAGCACCCACACGGGGGTTCACAACCATCTGTGACTCCAGTTCCGGGACATCTTATGCTGTCTTCTGAATCCCAAGGGTACCAAGTGCATACATGTCGTACAGACATACACACAGGAGAAAAAAACAAAGGACGATGTTTTCTCTTCCCCCTCTTGCAGGTGCTGACGATTAGAAGCCCCTTGGTGTACAGCCACCACCTCAGCCCAAGGCCAAGTGAACAGGGGCATAGTGGGAATCCCAGAGATGGCCACCTCACTCTGCACTCACGAACCCTCACCTGCCCTCCCCAGCTGCTGTGGTGCTTGACCTCTTAGCTTCCTAGACAGTCAGCCAGGGATTGGTCAGATCGCCTTGCAGGAACTTTGACGAAAATCACCTGGTTTTATCCTACGTTCTGCACTCCGTGAATGTGTTCCTCTGTCCCTGGGCCCTACCTGCTTCTCCTCCGTCTTGCCCAGGAATGAACTGGCCTCACCCTTGTAGTGTGTGTGTGTGTGTGTGTGTGTGTGTGTGTGTGTGTGTGTGCAGGGCTGGGGGTGGGGAAAAGCCTGGCAATGTGGGCACAGACAGACACCCCTGATAGAGCCTCCCTTGAGGTTTACCTTGAACACTTGCTATCAGAACCTGTAGGGATCCCGGGCTGAGGTCCAAGTCTGTGAAGGGCAGGTCATCTGCCCTTTTGACATGAGCTGCAACTTCCTGGTCCCGGGCTGCCCGGATGACGCAGCCCCCTGGAAGTGACTTCAAAGACCATGGTGTCCTGCAGTGTGGGATGAACTGCTTTGATCTGGGAAGGGTCTCTGAACATCAGCCTCCTCTCTGACAGCTAAGGCGTGGGACAGCAGCAGTCCCCGGTTTACAGCAGGGCGAGCCTGACTTTACTGTAATTCCCTGGCTGCAAGCCTGGCTGCGCTGAGGTTGGCTAGGCCGGGGGAGAGGCCCCTGGAGAAGGGAGGCCCCGTATTCCCATCGCCAAGGTCCAGCGTGTGTCCTGCAGAGTGGAGAGGGAGGTGCTTCTGTGCCTTGCTGTGGAAATCTACCGGGGTGGGGGAGGCACTGCTAAGCTGAGCAGGTCTGTGAGGGAGGAAGAAAACTGCCCAGAGAGCCCAGGGCTTTGGAATTGCTCGTGGTGACCCTGACATTGTCTCACCCAACTGTCCCCATTGTACCTGGACATAGGAATTACTTCCCCAGGATCCACACAGGGAACGGATCTCAGAGGTGGAGAAGGCAAACTGGGGTAGAAACCGAGGCTCCTTACCCGCTCTATCTGGCCTTCTGAGTGTGGGAACCAGTGAAGCCAGGAACAGCAGTGGGTGGCCCAGCTGACCGCCAGGTGCCTGTCACCTCCCCCTTCAGTCACAGCACCTGCTTGCTTGGTACTCAGCTGACTTCCTGTCCCTGGAAGAGCAGAGTGGCTGTGGGTATGGTGGGGGCAGGGCGGTCGCTTTCCTGTGCTTCAGGGGCAGCTTAACCCTCACCTCCTTGCCATCCCCCCCACAGCTCTGTAAGACTCTGAGGGTCTCTCCAGGCAGGGGCTTGTCCAGCATCCTGAGCTACAGGTGAAGGGGGACAGGCTGGGCAGACAGAGGTCTGCAGACCTGAGTGGAGAAGGCTCTGGGAACTTCTGTCAGCTACCAAGGTCACAAAGAGGCCATCATTCTGCCTCCTGCCAAGCTCAAGCATGCAGAGGTATAAGGTGCTTCTGCAGATGTGCGTGTGCAGATGTGTGCGTGTGTAGATGTGTGTGTAGATGTGTGCGTGTGTAGATGTGTGTGTGTAGATGTGTGCGTGTGCAGATGTGTGCGTGTGTAGATGTGTGCGTGTGTAGATGTGTGTGTGGATGCATGTATGTAAATGTGTGTGTAGATGTGTGTGTGCAGTTGTGTGTGTAGATGCGTGTGTGTAGATGTGTGTGTAGATATGTGTGTAGATGCATGGGTGTAGATATGTGTAGATGTATGTGTGTAGACGCATGTGTGTAGATGCATGTGTGTAGACGCGTGTGTGTAGATTGTGTGTGTAGATGCAGTATGTAGATGTGTGTAGATTGTGTGTGTAGATGCAGTATGTAGATGTGTGTGTGTAGACATGTGTGTGTAGATGCGTGTGTGTAGATTGTGTGTGTAGATGTGTGTGTAGATACGTGTGTAGATATGTGTGTAGATGCATGTGTGCAGTTGTGTGTGGATGTGTGCACATGTGAATACGCTTGTGGGTGCCAGAGGACAACCTTGGATTCGTTACTCAGTTACTGTTAAATTTTATTTATTTATTATATGGGTATAAATGCTTTTCCTGAATGTTTGTCTTTGTATGCTTGCATGGCTGGTGCCCATGAAGGCCGGAAATGGCCACTGGATCTCTAGAACTGGAGTTGCAGATGGCGGTGAACTGGGCTGTGGATGCTGGGATGCAAACCTGGGTTCTCTGGAAGAGCAGCCACAGTTCGTAACTGCTAGGCCATCTCTCTAGCTTCACCTACACTTTATCTGAGACAAGGTCTCACCCCAACACTGTACATCCACCACACGGGCCCTGAGGAGGCCTTGGGACCCACCCGCTCACATCCACCACACGGGCCCTGAGGAGGCCTTGGGATCCACCCACTCATATCCTCAAGTCAACATCTTGAACACCTGGAAAGAGCCACAGATGGTCTTTTCTAAGAGGATCCTGGTATTAGAACTCAGGTTTCCACACTTGAAAAGCAAGCACTTTGAGAGTGTGGCCAGGCAGCTCGGAGCATGCAGGGCTCTCCTTACCAGTGGATTGTAGAGGGTGCACGGCCAGTCTCTTGTCTTCTGTTCGACATGGCATCGTCTGCTATTCAGGTGAAAGACCTGGAGAAGCGTGCTTCAGGCCAGGCTTTTGAGCTGATTCTCAGCCCTCGGTCAAAAGAGTCCGTCCCCGATTTTCCCCTCCCCCCCCCCCAAAGAAGAAGGATCTTTCCCTGGAGGAAATTCAGAAGAAATTAGAAGCTGCAGAAGAACGGCACAAGTCTCATGAGGCAGAAGTCCTGAAGCAACTCGCCGAGAAGGAGGTGCTGCAGAAAGCCATCAAGGAGAACAACAACTTCAGCAAGATGGCAGAGGAGAAGCTGACCCACAAGATGGAAGCTAACAAAGAGAATCGGGAGGCGCAGATGGCTGCCAAGCTGGAGCGTTTGCGAGAGAAGGACAAGCACGTTGAAGAGGTGCGGAGGAACAAAGAATCCAAAGACCCTGCGGATGAGACCGAGGCTGACTAATTCGTTTTGAGAACTGACTTTCTCCCCGACCCCTTCCTAAATATCCAAAGACTGTACTGGCCAGTGTCATTTTACTTTCCCTCCTGACAAATATTCTAGAAGCTGATGTAGGACCGTATAGGTAGATCCAGACGTGAGATGTTTTAGGGGCTCAAGGGGAGAAACTGAGAGTGTTTTACTCTTTTTTAAAGTGTTGGTCTTTCTAACGGAGCTATTTTTCTCGTTGCATCTTTTCCACTTGAGCACACCCGGTGTGCTGGGTTAATGGCTAGGACTGTGTTGCCTCTGTGGAAGACGTTTGTGAGGAGTGTAGTGGCTTCTTCCGACCTGTTAGATGCTGATATCTGTTCACACCTGCGATCCCAACTCTGTCCCAGTCTCATCAGATGCTACTGTACTTGAATGGTTAATAAACTGCACAGTGCTGTTGAAAAAAAAAAAAAGAAAGAAAGAAAAGCAAGCACTTTATTGACTGTCTCTCAATACTGACCCAAAAATGCTGTATTTATTTATTGTTGTTATTAGTTTGTTTATATTTTTGGAGACAGGGTTTTACCGTGTGACCTTGGCTGTTCTGGAGCTAGCTCTGTAGACCATGCTGGCCTCAAACGCACAGAGATCTGGGATTAAAGATGTATACTACCACCACCTGGTACTTATTTTTTTAAAGATTTATTTATTTTTATGTGCATTGGTGGTTTTCCTGCATGTATGTCTGTGTGATGGTACCGGATCCTCTGGAACTAGAGTTACAGACAGTTGTGAGCTGCTATGTGGGTGCTGGAAATTGAACCCGGGTCCTCTAGGAAGAGCAGCCAGTATTTTTAACAGCTGAGCCATCTCTCTAGCTCCACAAAAACTGCTTTAAAAAATAATTTATCAGAGTATCTTTAATCACTTGGAAAGTAGACAGGCCTGTCTGGTCTGAATTCAAGGACAGCCAGGGGTATGTAGAGAGACACTGTCTCAAAAATGAACACAACAAATTTAGATTTATTTATTTTATTTTATGTGTATGAGCCTGCTTGTGTGCCTAGTTCCTAGGGAGGTCAGAAGAGGGCATTGGATTTCCTGGAAATGGAGTTAGACCTTTGTGTCCCCAACAGTTGTGAGCCACCAAGTGGGTGCTAGTAACTGAGCCTCTAGAGGAGCAACAAGTGTCTCCTTTCCCCCAAAACGCTCTTGAACCCCCAAGCCTCCTCTTTCCAGCTCTCCCCAACGTGGCCATCTGGATTCAACAGGAGCCCTCAGGGGCAAGCTCCCCAACCAACACTGCCTATCTCAGATCAAGCAGTCCCTAGCTACTGATGGCCACCTAAACTTTTTTCTCAGTGACATTTTCACATCAGGTTTGGCTTTGCTTCCTGTGCACAGCTCCTGGGTTTCTCCTCCCTCCCTCTGGCCTGAGGGAGCTCAGCAGAAGCTTTCTGGAGGCTGATGTTCCTGCGAAGGGTCATCTGAGGCTGCCAAGCCCGCAGCTCCTCACCAGAGCAACACAGGAAGCACCCCTGTGGCGAGTGAGGCAATGTCTGAGCAGTGCCAGCCGTGCCAGGCTGCAGATGTATGCTCCTTCCCGCCGCATGGCAGCCCCTTCCCTGCTGCCAGCCAGGCCGCCTGCCTGCCCCACCCCCGACATCATTTCAGCCTGGTTTGGGTACTGAAGGCATCTTTAGTGGGGATAAGAACAAGGAGGGGGCATAACTTCCAAATCTTCCTAAAAGATGTAAAAATTACATCACCCTCCATGCTACAGGCAGGAAACAGGTTTAGAGACAGTAGCTGAGGCTGGCCTTCACTCACACTCTCCTCCCGAGTGAGTGCTGGGATCACAGGTGTGTCCTACAAAGCCTCTCTCTGCCTCTCTCTCCCACCCTCCCTCTCCCGTGTTACCCTCTTATGGAGATGGATTCTCACTGTACTGCTCAGGTTGGGCCTGAGCTCCTGGCTCAAGCGATTCTCTCGCATCAGCCTTCTTGGTTACGGGACTGTGGGTCTGTATCACTGAGCATGGTTTTTAAAGAAAGTCTCTTTGTTTGTTTGATTCTTTGGGGAGAGAGAGAGAGAGAGAGAGATAGAGAGAGAGAGAGAATGAGAATGTGTGTGTAGGCGCCTTGAAGGCCAGAATAAAGTTTGTAATTCCCTGCAACTGGACTCACAACAGTGAACAGTGTGAGTACCGGGACCGGAACCTGCATCTAAGCAAGAGCAGCAGGTGTTCTGAACTGTTGAGCCATCTCTCCAGCCCGAACGGGAAATCTCAGCTGGAGATCCTACAGGTCTGCTCTTCTGGGTTGACCCCACGTCCGCATACGCATTCGTGGGCAGCCTGTAGGGTCTTTACGGATGTGTGAAGATGGGGTTGCACTGGGTTGACTTAAGCCAATGGCTAGTGGGAGGAAGCAGGGCTGGAGAAATGGCTCGGTGGTACTGTGCTTGCTGCCCAAGTATGAGGAAGTGAGTTCAAATCCCCAACACCCATGTTAAGGGTGAGGCATGGCTAGGCACCACTGAAATGGCAGGAAAATCTTAGGGGTTCCTTGGCCGGTCATTCTAGCCCATTGGTAAGCTCCAGGATCGGTGAGAGACCCTGTCTCAAAAAAATAAGATTGTTACCAGGGGCTGATGAGATGGCTCCACAGAGAAAGGCGCTTGCCACTGAGTCCCATGACCTGAGTTTGATCCCCAGGACTCATGCAATGGAAGGAGAAAACTGATTCCAAAAGTCCCCTGATCCCTACCAGAGCACCATGACAAATGTCCGCCCTCCCCCCCATACACAAATGATCAAGTAAGGTTGGCAGTGATAGAGACAGACACGTGACGGAGCTCTCTTCCTGCACCCTTATACACACACGCATACAGACACATAAAGACAGGGGGATTGAACACAGGACACACGGAAGAAAAAGCCACGAGACCGGAGTGCTTGGTCTCTGTGAGCCAGGCTAATGCAAGGACTCCCAACAGCCACCAGAAACTGGGCAGGGCAGACAGAGAGCCTGGCACAGCATCACACTGGGTCTTAAGACTTCTGTCCTTGAGAACGAGAGAGAGGCGTTTCTGTTGTCTTAAGCTGCCCAGTTGGTGGCACTCTATGATGGCAGCCCCAGGACACTGATCCCACGACTACAGGTCCAGCGGGTCCAGTAAGGAAGACAGAAGGGAATGCATCAGGCTACTAAGCAGCGACCTGGAGGACAAGCAGGGAACAAGGGGGTTTCTGCAGCTTCCCCTCTCCCCGCAGACCAAAAACTTCCTCTGAAGAAGTGCTCTCTTTCCTCCAAGAGGCTGAGGGCATAAAGCCCTGTGGACAGGGATGCAAGGGTGTCTGGATCTGGCTGGGTCTCTGGGAAAGGCGATAATGACTCTGAACTCACACCATTGTCTCGTCCACACCACAGCCTGAGAGGCAGGTTTTGCTGACAACCCAAGGAACTGCCCAAGGTCATGAGCCGAGCCTTTCACGGTGCTGTGGGACACACCCAGAGCCCACTTGCCTCTTTCTGCTCCTATGAAGTAGCCCCTGCCAGTTCAGGTCTCCTGTGCCCATGGCCAGGCCCGAGGTGGAGCTAGGCCCAGCCACATGGTGAGTATTCAAGCTGTGCAGTAGATGCTAAAGCCAGACCACTTAGCTTGGGGTCCAAGCTCCACCTGAGCTTTCCTGAGTGACCTTAGGCTGGTTATGCTGTCTGTCTCCCCATTCCACGGTTTCCTGCACTGAAAACATAGGCATAAACTGGCCATAGTGGCTAATACCAGTAATCCTAGTACTCAAGAGGCTGAGGCAGGAGGATTGCTATAAGTGAGACCATCATGATTTATGCAGAGAATCCCAGGCCAGCCAGGGAGTAGGTAAAAACACAGATTGTGTCTCAAAAACAAAACCAAACAAACAAGGGAGATATGTCTGTTCACACTTTAATCCCAGAATTTGGCAGGTCAAGACAAGAAGGATCATTAGTTCAAGGCCAGCCTTGGCTCCCTACTGAGTTCCTGGCCAGGCTGTGCTACTAAAAATAAATAAATAAATAAATAAATACTGGGCTTGGTGACCTGTGCCTTTATTCCCAGAACTCTGAGTGCAGAGGCAGGCAGATCTCTGTGAGTTGGAGGACAGCCTGGTCTATACAGAGAGCTCCAGGCCAACCAGGGCTAATCTATCTCATAGGATGACTGGAGAGTTTAATGAGTTAGCCTGCTTCAAGTGCTGAGACTAGCGCCAGCGACACTGGCGGCCCAGCTGCAAAAACATTTGGAAAATAAACAAAGCAGGCTGGCTGCACAGGGTTAGGACCAAAGAGGGTTGTGGCGTGGTGACCTATCTTCTCCCTCCAGGGTCCAAGAGGAAACCAGGGCCATTGATCTCCCACAGTTCTCATCTGGGTCTAATAGGATCTTCCAGAGACAGCAAACAGCGTACCCAAGACTGTGAAGCCTGGCTCAGGTCCTCAGTGCTTGCTGCCTAAACTGAGGGGCTGTGATGTGTGTGTGTGCGTGTGTGTGTGTGTGTGTGTGTGTGTGTGTGTATGTGCATGTGTGCGTGTTCATGCGTAGATGTACATGCACGGAGGGCAGAGACCAACACCAGTGTCCTCTTCAACTGATCTCTTCATCTGGTCACTATCTCCATCATTGCTACCACCACCACGGTTTGAGACAGTGTTGCCCTGTCTGGTTGCCTTGGTAACTCACTATGTAGATCAGTCTGGCCTCTGCCTCCTGAGTGCACCACCACGCCTGGCTTCCACTTTTTATTTATTTTTGTTTGTTTATTTTGAGACAGTGTCTCACTATGTTGCCTTGGCTGTCCTGGAACTCACAGAGATCTGCCTGTCTCTGCCTCCCAACTTCTGGTATTAAAAGCACAGGCCGCTACACACAGTCCCCGACCTGCCCCCTCCCCCCACCCTCTGCTTTTTTGGGGAAAAAGTCTCTTACTGATTCTGGAGCTCACTGATTTGATCACACTAGCTAGCCAGTGAGCCTCAGGGATCCTGTCTCTGCCTCTTCAGTGCTATCGGGCTGTTGTTGTTCACGTGTGTGTCGGTGGTCTATCTGTCTGAACACGGGGCTCATGCTTACATAGTAAGCACATTACCCACTGAGCCATCTCCCGCCAGAGCTCTTGAGATCCCTTTGTGATCCTGGTCTGAGCTGGCTTTCTCCTTCTGGTGGAAAGCTTGGAGCCCTGCCAGAACCCTCACCTTGAACTCTCTGGTGTCTTGGGCTGACTGTCCTGCCCACAGAGGGAACCTAGACCGGGGTGATTCACAACCACTCACGTAGAGAGACCATGTATAGCGCACTGTCTGTCCGTCATCTTTACACAGGCTCTCAGAATGTGCTGAGCAACAGTGTGCGTGCAGCAACGTGTAAACCCCTATGTCTTGCCTGGCCTCCGGGAACTTCTGTCATCCCTGGCCACTTCCCCATCTTTCTGCCAGGGGCCTGCAACCTCTGCCTGGCATCTGGCTCTCTGAGTTGGCTGCTGTCCAGACATCTCTCCTACCAGCCACAGAGTCTGGCCTGGTGACCCAAGGGCCTTGCTTTTTTCTTTTTCTTTTTTTTTTCTTTTTCTTTTTTTTTTCTCCCTCAAGACTGACAGCTCAGGCCCTGTCCTATATATCCATACAGGGTCTCTTCCTGCAACAGCATCCCCCCCTGCCGCCCCCATCCGACCTAGCTCTTTCTCTTAGGCTGGAAAGGCTTGGAAGAGAGCCAAGGGAGGTCTCATACCCTTCCACTGCAGGGCTCTGGTCCAAGCCTGTTCAGGGTCCTTGCTGGTCCTGCAGTGACCTGAGGATCCACTGGGGAAACCCAGACTGTGACTTCCAGAGCTGCAGTTCAGGGCCGCTCACAGTCATTCCCATCCCTAGGTGGTGCTGACTGGGCAGCCGCCCTGCCAGACCCCCTTGCCTACTTTCAGCAGGTGCCAAGAGACTCTGAAAGGACGACAAATAACTGGGGACCATACTTGGAAGCCAGCCTGCCCCTCTGCAGGACTGGGAAGCATCTTTTCTTCTTACTCCTTTTCGTAAGATTCTAGAACAGAAAAGAATTTAGAGGTCATTTCCCAAGCACCACCTTAGTCTTCAGAAAGGATAACTTGGAGGGGTTTGTGGTACCCTGGGGCTTTGAGCCAAGTTCCAGATAGTGGGGGACCTGAGCCCTTGCTGGGGTTGGGGGTGTCCATAGAGTCCTTGCCTGTTGGGAACAGCTAAAGTTCCCCCCAGTGAGACCAGATGACAGTTCTGCACTCATCCAAGGTCCAAGAGGGCAGGGTTTGTCCTTAAAGCTGATGGCCAGCCGACTGTACTTGGCCATCACCTGGAGTGCCGAGTGGAGCCCCTGGTAGTGTGGATGGAGGTTCTCCAGACAGGTGCAAGTTACCGTGGAAGGATCTGGATTCTAAGCCAAATCATGGGCTTGTCTGTGATTGGAGACAGGACCAAACCTCACCACCGCTCATCAGGAAAAATGTGTTATTCTGTACTTATCTTGGAATGAGATAACCTATTAGTATCTGTCTGTCTCCCCCTGCCACCAATACTGAAAGTAGAACCCACGGCCTTGCAAATCCTTCGCAGGCCCCCGACCTTTATCCTAGCCATTTATTCTGTTTGTTCTTTTGAGACAGAGCCTTGCTATGTAGCACCGGCTGGTGTGGAACGTGCAATCCTCCTGCCTCAGCCTTCCAAGTGCTAGAACTTATAGCCCAGTAAATTTGACCCCTTCGAAATCTGACTTTCTTTTTTAATTTTTATGATTTATTTATCTTTTATGTGCATTGGTGTGAAGGTGTCAGATCCCCTGGAACTGCATTTTCAGACAGTTGTGAGCTGCCATGTGGGTGCTGGGAATTGAACCGGGTCCTCTGGAAGAGCAGTCAGTGCTCTTAACTGCTGAGCCATTTCTTCAGCCCCTGACTTTTTTTTTTTTCATTTTAAACCACTATGCTGGGAGCTGGAAAGATGGCTCAGTGGTTAAGAGCATTACCATGCTCTTCCAAAGGTCCTGAGTTCAATTCCCAGCAACCACATGGTGGCTCACAACCATCTATAATGAGGTCTGGTGCCTTCTTCTGGCCTGCAGACATACACACAGACAGAATATTGTATACATAATAAACAAATAATTTTAAAAAAATAAAAAAAACCCACTGTGCTGTGCTCTGAGCACTTAGAATACATGTGATCTGGTAAGACATGGATGCTGCTATTGTACCCATGAGAGGCTTAGGAGGGAGGGAAGTCTCAGGGCTGTGGCTGTCAAAGACAAGATGCAGCCCAAGAATGTGTAAGTGCCCAGTTCCCAGTGAGAAGGTCACCTAGCTGGGAAGACTTGTGTCTCACAGTGCAGGATGGAGTAGGGGAGCGGCAGAGGTGAAAGCGAGCCCTCTTCTGTACTTAGAGCCTGGAGGGTTTGGAGACTTGGCTTGGCAGAGATGCCAAGGGGAACCAGCCCCGTGGATTCCACGGGCTGGGCCGCGGGTGTGCCATGACAAAGGCAGTATTTTTAGAAGATGAGGTCTGATGGAGACGTGCCCTATTGGGACATACCGAACTTCTCCAAGCTCCCCGGGTTTCCCCTTTCCTGCCATTTCCCCTGTTCTGGGTCTGATGCCTGTTCTCCCCCAGAAGGACACGTGGAAAGAGCACCTGCTGACTGCCTCAGCTCGGTGTCCCTTTCTGGGAAGCCGCTGTCATTCACTTCCTTCTGGACACCCCGGGCTGTACCTTGTAAACTGTTTTATTTTTATACCCATTCCTTTTTCGGGTACCTTCTCAGCTTTCAGTCTGGTTCCCCTTTCGCACTGTGAGCCTGAAGTCAGGAAAATATCCGGTTGTCCCTGAGCTCCCACATAGGGAGGGGAGTCTACATTTAATTACTGTTGTGTATGCGCACCTGTGTGTGTGTGTGTGTATGAGGCTGTACTTGCACCCTAAAGCTCAGGACCACTGCAGCCCCTCCTCTCACCGCCTCTTAGCATCTCCTGCCCAAAGACTGTGCTGTGTGAACAACACAACACTCCTGGCAGGTGTGTGGCACAGCAGCTTCCTGGAAGACAGGGTCCTTGTGGCTTTCACGTTGACACCTTTGATGTTTATTCTGTGTGCATTATAAATGCTAAATAATGTTTTTCAGACTAGGGTTGTAGCTCGGCTGGTAGATTCCTTGTCTACCTTGTGTGAAGTCCTGGGTTTAACCTCCAACATGCATAAAACTGGATATGGTGGTTTATGTCCATGATCCCAGCACTCAGGGGCATCCTTTGCTACATGTGAGAAGTCACCCTGTGCTAGCTATAACAAACCTGCTTTGTGGAGTTTTCCTTTTAAATCTGGGTATTTGGGAGCTGGGGAGATGGCCCAATGGGCAGGTGCTTGCTGTAAGCGTGGGGACGTTAATGAACTTAGACCCCCAGCACCATGTAAATACCAGGCATTACAGTAGAGTGTGCCTGTAAGTCCAGCACGGGGAAGTGAAGACCTGCGGAATCCTAGAGTTCACAGGGGAGCCAGTCTTACCTAACTGGTCAGTTTCAGATGCAACGAAGAAATCTGTCTCATAAAGAAGGTGGAAGGTCATGGAGACGGCTCAGCAGGTAAAGGTACCTGCCACCAGGCCTGATGACCTGGGTTCCACCCCCCAGCCCATGTGGTGGGTGGTTCAGCCAAGTCTGACAACCTGAATGCTATCCAGGACCCACATGGTAGGAGGAGAGACCTGACTTCTACAAACTGTCCTCTGACCCCCGCAGGCTCCCTGTGGCACAAGTGTGCATGTAGACACACACAGCACACACACAATAAGTAAGTGTATAGAATAAGAACCGAGTGTTCCTAAAGCTGGCTTGCCTGCACTGGAGCAAACAACAGCAGTTATTGTCCATGCCAGAATCCTGGCTTCCTTTTGGAAAAGCCTAGGGTCTCAGCTTCTCTCTCTCTCTCTCTCTCTCTCTCTCTCTCTCCAAGCTGCCTTCCAGGCTGCAGCAATTGCTTAAGTCTGTGCTGCAATCCAGAGAGTGCAGGAGTGGGAAGTCCAGAGTTCTCCCTGCTTCTGGGAACAGCCCCCATCCCCCCTCCCAGCACAGCTTCCACAGGCCGTCCTCATGAGAGTGGGTCAGGCTCACCCGAGGATTTCACAAATGCCTGGCCTGTTCCCAGCACAGCACAGCTGGGAGGGCTCAGTGCTGAGGGCGAGCAGCCTCCTCCACAGCCTCTGCTGTCCTTGGGCTCAGGGCCTCTGGGTCTGGAGCCTGCGGACTGGAAAGGGCTGTGCCTGTCCGGGCTTGCCACAGCTGTGGTGAGCCCCAGGCCTTCCCTCCCCACTTCACTTTCCAGCCTGGGCTTAGTCAAGGTGCTAGGAGGAAGTTCCCTCTCCAGGAAGAGCGGAAACACAGACTTGCCTTCTCCAAAGTGAGCAGCAGGTGGGTCACCCAGGAGAACCTGGAATTCTCAGGCTCCAGGTCTCCCTTCTGATTCACAAGAGTTGCGAGTTGCCGTTGGATTCCAGGAATCAAGCAGTTTTTTTTTTCTACACCCCCTGGGGACCAGCCTCGGTTCTCTTTGCCTTTAGGTCTGGGAAGCACTGGGAGAGTCTAGGCAGATTGAAAAAGGACAGTCTCATTGATTCTGTCTACCCCCTTCCACGATCCTGGAAGGATGGTCCCTGAATTTAGGGTCTGAGTTTCTCTACCAGAACACATGGATGTGTTCTGACTGGAGTTAGTGCCTTTGTCAAGCTTTGGGGGCTATTAACTAAGCCAGTGGCTTCCTGTGGCAAAGTTCTGGATATGTGGTGAACATTTGATCTGATCGCACAAATGGCAGTCCTTATTTATTTAATTTACATGCTTACTAGTTTATGGCTTTCTCCCTCTCAAACTTAACTCCTGGGAAGCAATGGGGAGCCAAACCCCAGCAGGCCTCGTCTTGCCGAACTCTAACTCCCCCGGACCTAGAACATTCCCTGAAACACAGGATGTGTTGGGCAGATATTTGCTGAGTGGACGAATAAGCGAAGGGAGCAGCGGGGCTCCCTGGATGGAAAGGGAGGGCAGGCTTTGCTCCATTAGCTAGGAAGGTGTTCTCGAATCCGGCGGGGCCAGAAAACATGAACCATCGTTGGCCGGGAGAGAAGTCAGAGCTTTCAGTGTCGCCTCCCGGGGGTCAATGACCCTTGTGACCAATGACGAGCTCCCCCCACCACCCGACACACACCCAGCGAGGTGCGCCCGGCCGCCTCCCCGGCCGAGTTTCCTGGCACCGGGCTGAGAATAAACAGCGCTCCGCGCCTGTAATCCTGTTGCCATGGCGACGGCGCTGCGCGGGAGGGGGCGTGTCGGAGGCGTGACGTGTGGAAGTGGAGTGGGCGTGTCGGGGCGGGGCCTGAAGGGACCGCCCTCCCCGCGCTCAGCTCGGACATTCTTCGCATAGCTGCTCCTGGGCTCCCGCGGTGGCCGGGAAGTGACTCTTCCTGGCAGAGGGCGGCTCGAAGCGCTGAGCCTGAAACAGGAGAACGGGCGGGGCGCATAAAGGGGCTCTGAGGGGGCTCTTCCCAACCTGGGCCTTGGTGGGCACACCTCACGACCCCATGCGTGTTCCTCACCATCACCCAGCCAGGGTTCCTGGGGGCTGTGTCTCTGCTCGGGCTGCCTTGCTTCTCAGCACCCCTTGCGGTACCCCCTTCCTGACTGACATCTTTACTCATTCTGTACGCTAGGACACTTCGTGAGGGCTTATTTTCCGTCGCCAGCTCCCTGTCTGTGGCCTCCTCCTTCCCCACGAGCAGGCCTTGGATTTCCCATTCCTGGCTCAAGTCTTCAGGAGGCCAGCCCAAAGCAACACCAGAAGGGAGAATGGGGCCTCTCGGGTGGATTCTTGCAGAGCTTCAAGCAGGGTAAAAGAGTACAGAGGTAGAGAGCTGTCTCCCCGCTTTCTGGGGCTCAAACCGTGTGGAACTGCCCAACTCTCTACAAGCCCTTTGTGGAGTAATTGGGTGCCAGGAGCACCCCTCTTCTGGCAACCAGGACCCAAGTCCCCCACTAGGTCTTTTGGAAAAGGAGAGTTTTACCCCGAAAGGGCTGAGCCACGGAAGGGCTATGTGACAGGGACTGGAGGAAAAGGGAGGAAAGAGGCCCTGGCCAGGAAGCCCCTAACTTGTTCTGCTGCTCTGAACCGCGTTTTTCTGGTGTGTATCAGTTCCCAGGCTGCGATCTGAGCTGGAGACCCTGAAGTCTAGAGGGGCGCTAAGTTGCAGGCAGGGAAAACAAACCCCTTCTTTGTTCTGAGTCTCCCCAAACCAAACTGAGCCTCCAAGAGGAACGCAAGAGATAGGACCCGTGTCCTACGAACGCCGACACGTGGCTAAACAGCTGGCTACCTTCTGGGTCAAGGACTGGGGCCAACTGCATGGCCAGGTTCCCTGATTCCATGGAGGTTGTAATATCCACAAAAGTGGCCCTCGGCAGCAAGTGGCAGATGGATGCCAATGAGCAGGCTTCAGAACCCTTGTCCTGAGACACTGGGGACTCTGGGAGAGATGTGGTTCTGCTTTAGTGGGCAGTCCCTCTAGTGTGGGTCTGACAAGCTGTCCGCACTGGTCTCAAGCCTGGTCCGCTCCGTATCTCTTTAGATCATTTCCCCCCAAGGCCCAGGAAACGGACAGAAAGGGCCTTGTTTATTCTTCCAGTGGCCTTTTAAACACTTGATTCTTGGAGCAGCTGTTTATCAGGTGCTGTGGGACCAAAGGAAGCTCTGGCAGCTCGACTTGAGGGTGCTTATCAGACAGAGGGGAGACCGAGGAGCCCTCAAGCCGGGATCACACTCCTCTCAGAGCTCCTTGGGTCTGGGTAGCAGAAGGAAAACTATCACACAAGTGTTGTTTGTTTTCCTAGCAGAAATTTAAGCTAACCGTGTGTGTGTGTGTGTGTGTGTGTGTGTGTGTGTGTGTGTGTATTAGATGTGTATTAGAGAGAGATACCACTCGGCTTTTTAGGAGACAATGTGGGAGATCAGACGCCCCTCAGCCCCAATCCTTTGTTGTTTCCACATTCCTGGGTGCTGTGTCCTCGGCAGGTTGCTTAATTTCCCTGAACCCGCGTCTGCCCCAAGCCCAATGGATAAATATTTACGCTCCACCTCTCTAGGCACCAGAAATGACGAATTCAAGTTGTGCTGAGTCCTGCTCACGTCGAAGCACAACTGTGTCTCATGGGGTACCTGACAGTCAGCCTTTTCAGTGCCCAGAGGTAGACTAAAGGTGAATAGATGGGTGTTTTCCAGGAGCCTGGCTGGCGGTCCAGGGCCCGGGAGGACCTTTAAGAATAAAAAGATGTGGGCTGGAGAGATGGCTCAGAGGTTAAGAGCATTGCCTGCTCTTCCAAAGGTCCTGAGTTCAATTCCCGGCAACCACATGGTGGCTCACAACCATCTGTAATGAGGTCTGGTGCCCTCTTCTGGCCTGAAAGCATACACACAGGCAGAATGTTGTATACATAATAAATAAATATTTAAAAAAAAAAAAAAAAAAAAAAAAAAAAAAAAAAGAATAAAAAGATGTGTGTATGGAGGAGCATGGCCAGGAAGGAGCCATTAACACCTGCCCCAGGGCTCCACCTGCCTTCTTGTATGGGGATCACCCTTCCCCCCCACATGCTGTGACATCATCTGTGACGCTGTGCTGAGGTCACGAGTCACCATCAGGACCCCACATCTAGGCTTTCTCGGAACACCTCCCTGCCAAGCAGCCCAGCCTGCGAGCGCTAATAGCCTGGAGCCTCTAACAGCTTCTGACCACAGTACAGCCTGCTCCCTGCAAGCCCTTTGAAGCCTGCACTTCCTTCGCAAACTTGCTTTGCATATTCTGGTCAGAGCTGAATCAGACTGGCAGGAATTAACCATCGGTAGCAGCCTAGGTGGCTGCCAAGGCTTTGCCGGTGACAGAGGAGGGCTGCCGGGGATGTGACTCTACCTCCTACCTCCGAGCTGTGGGCAGGGACCCAAGAGGCACAGCCAGTCCCCTCCCCTCCTCCCATTGTGAGCGCAAGAGGAATCAGGGAAAGAAGGCTGAAGTCTTTTTTTTTCATTAAAAAATAGTGCTCTTTATTATAAATTACTGAAATGTTTCTTTTCTGAGTATAAATATAAATATATGTGCAAAGTCTGAGTTGAACTGGGATTTGGTTGAGTTTTTCAAGCATCTTCAAACAGCCTCAAAGGCCTGAATGGGGAGAGGGGCGGGCTGGAGGTGGATCTTTATAAAAGTGATTGAGGCAAATTGTAAACATTATTCAAAACAACAGAGAGCAAAAAGCCACCCCAACACACAGCTGCCCACCCAGCCCCATACCTGACTCAGAAAACTTGGTTGCTTCTCCCCAAAACAAGACCAGTTCCAGGTAATTCCATGGCTGCTGCATTCCTGTGAGTGGCCACTGCTGGGTGGCAGGTGAAGGTTTCTCCATCACCTCCTGCCTCCCCCTTACTGCAGGTGAGGAGGGAGGCCCTGGGACCTGCTGATCCCGTTGACCAAGAGGTGCCTAGGACTGGCCAATTTCTTCCCAGCGATCACTTGGGAGTCTCCTGCGTGCCAGGGTCTCCTCCCTGCACCCACTCCCCCCGGCCTGCAGCCATGGGGTGAATCCCTCATCTCTTCTGCCTGCTGGCTGTGGTTGGCTGTGTTTGGCTCCTCACGTGCCAATCCCTATCCATGGGACAGAGGGCATTTAAGGCAAGTCTCCTAGGCGGACATAGGAGAAACAACGAGTCCCCCATCTTGTCTAAGGAAACCTGGGCCTCAAGGTAGCTCATCTGTTCACCTGCCTCCCTCTGATGTGGGAAAAGGTGGCCAACTGACCCATCCATCACATGCCATTGACTCTTACAACGGGGAGGGCTCTGGGAGGTTTCATTAGCTGCCCCAAGGGAGAGAAGCCTGGCACCAGAATGGCTCTCTGTAGGTCACCCCTTGCCTCTCTCCCCGGAGCCAGGAACCACCAACTCCTCCTCACCTAGGCTGGGCAGTGCTAGTGGTTATTTCTTTGGCCAGCCTGCCGCCCTTCACACACCCTCTTTCTTCTCTTCCTTCTTTCCCCCAGGCCTGGCGCCCACTCAGGATTAAACCAAATCAAAGCACAAACAAGTTCCGTGGGAAAGTTCGAAGATTCCCCTGCAGTTCTCATTAGTCCAACACTCGAGGTGTCCTCCCACCCTCCCTCCGCTCCCTTGGGAAGCAGAGGGGATGTGGAGGAAGGGAGGAAGAGGAGAGTCCACTTGTCAATGCTACTGTCCCACCAGGCCAGCTGGCTCCTCTTGAGAGAGAAGCTGGAGCCAGGGAAGGAAAGCAGGTGGCAACTCCCCCTCCCCTCAGACACATTCCGGGTCCTGCCTACCCCGCTCTGCAGAGCGGAGTGTGAGTGCGGGAGGAAGAAGCCTACCTGCCCCTGGCTCACTGAGAGCTACCGACCATTGGGGCTGGATTCTTGTGCTTGTGCCATGTGCGGCGGAGGAGAGGTGGCCGACTCTGGCCCCCCTCTAACCCCTTTGCTCTTTAAAGCGGAGCATCATACTGGTCCAGGAACTCCCGAATGGGTCCAGGCAGCTGGGTCACTTTCTCATAGGAGTCCAGATGGCCATTGACGGTCTTCCTGCAGAGATGCTGGAGGGTGGCCACATTGGAGGAGAGAGGTCGGCTCAGTACCAGCGGAATCTTCTCGCCCCCAGAATAGATGTAGTAAGCTCTCTTGGGAGTACTCCCGGGGAGCGCCTGGGCAGGTGGCTGCTCCAGCACCTCGGAGGAAGGTTCCGTGGGTGGCAAAGAGAAGGAGGAGGTGGCCGGGGGCGGCATGTAGTGGTGCACCAGCTTGAGTACACAGTCGAAACGGGGCACTGGCTGCGTGCTCCGAGGGTCACTCTGCAGCGAAAAGCTGCCCCCCTCGCACTGGATGCGAAGGTTCTTGGTCCCTGATTGGGTCTTGACGCTCAGCGTGAAGAAGTGGCGCTGGTCCGAGCTGTCGCGGATAAGAAAGGTGCCCGCGGGCTCGGCGCTGAGCAGCAGGTTCGCCTCGCCGCCGGTTACGGCGCTCCAGTAGAATCCGCTCTCCTGCAGCTTGCGCACGGCATTCACCACCAGCTGGTACTCGCTCTTGGAGCTGAAGGTCTTGAGGCGCAGGCTAGTGTCCAGGGGGCGGCTCATCCCGGCGGCGGGAAACTTGCTGTGGGTGACCATGGCGCACGGAGCCAGCGTGGATCTGCGCGGCGGTGGCTGCAGCTGTTTGGCGGCCTCCGCACAGCGGCCGCTACCGCATCCCGGGGGGCTGCGGAGAGAAAAGCGCCCAAAACGTGAGTGCCCGGAACCCTCCAGTGTGTCCGGCCCTCCAGCCTCCGCCGTGCGCCGGGGGCACCTGGTTGCCCCGCAGAAGGCCGTGTCTGGGACCCAGCCCACCTCGCGGGGCTCTCTGGGCCTCGGGGCCTCGGTCCCTGTCTGCCAACCCCAGACAGTCCCTTCCCCAGCCGCCCTAGGAGAACACCCGAGAGAAAGTCGCGAGTGGAAGTTAGGTCTCCAGGAGCACCGCCAGGTTGGGGAGCGAGACTAGAGCCCCAGGGACGCTCAGGGCGCCGCTCAGTCCGGTGTCCTCAGAGGCGAGGACGAAAAGGGGGGTGACAAACCCGAGATATGTGGGAGAGGGAACTGGAGAAGCCCATGGGCCCCAGTCCGAGTTTTACGGGAACCCGGGATCTTCGGCTCTCATCCGCTCTGCCCCCTACCTCGTCCCCTCCCTACCGGGAATGACCCGGGAAGGGGAGGAGAAACCGGGAAAAGCTCCCGAGCTGGATCGAGGCCCCCACCCTTTGCCACACCGCGCCCCTCCTTCCTACCTAGTCCCGAAGCGAAGTCTCGGGCCTTGGGGCTGAGAATCCTACGGTCCCCAAGGCGAGGCGGCGGCCAGCAGTGGCCCGCGCTGCGCCCAGATGTTGGCGGTCGTGAAGTCCACAAAGGGGCTCCCAGTGCGTGCGTCCCCTCTGGCTTCGCTGCTCCCGGGGCCGAACAGGCGCGCCCAGGGATGGATCAGGCAAAGGACCCGGACGAGGGGCCACGACAGAGAGCTGGGCCGGGCAGGGGGCGTCCGGGAGCCCGGAGAGGCAGCGATGATGAAAACGGGAGAGCTGGAGAGCCGAAGAGTCTGAGTTAGAGCCGCCGGCGAGGCCGCGCGCGCGGGTATTTACGCGGCCAGCATGCCCCGCCCCCCGATTCCTGGAACTGCGCGGCCGGTCTTCTTGTAATGTTTAGTCACTACTCTGCACTGAAAGGCTGTGCGCGGAGAAGGAGGGAGGGGCCGCGGGCGGCCGAGGGCGGGCCTGAAGCTGGGGCCTCCAGGACCCGCCGAGACTCACGGAGAGGGAGACAAAGCGCGGCGCGAGGCTGCCCGACCGGCGGGCGCGGCGCCAGCCCTGGCCAGCGTTCCTGGCAGCGGCCCCTCCCCCGCGCGCTCCGCCCCCAACTTCTCATTCACACTTTCCTCCCCACCCCCTCCCTTCTAAGAAGGCTGGTTTCTGGCAGAGGCGGGGGCTCCGCGATGGGAACGCGCCGGCAGTTCTAGGAGGCCGGCCCAGAAAGGCTCCCCGGCACCCCTTCCCTTTTTCTTGGACCCTGGGTGGGGACGCTCCCCTCGCTCCCACCCAGGCTACCCCGAGGTCCTCATTTACAGTTCCAAGCAGCCCGTGTCAGCCAAAAGGGATATTGGGCCATTCCTCAGCCAACTCACTGGAGACCTAGGAAGTGAAGGGGGGTGGGGAGGGATGCGCGACAGTGACCTGTGGACAGGTCGAAAAGATGAAGCTGGGAGATCCAGCAGTGGAGGAGACACCGGCTTTGAAGCAGCTACGGGGCCTCGGCTCACCGGCTCTCTGCCTGGTTCTTTGGTGACAGACGTGGGTGCTGATACCCAGTAGGTGGAGAAAGCCGTTAACTACCTACCACCCTATCACTCATCTGGGTCTCCCAACCTGCCTGGTGAGCTGGATCGGCCCAGGTGCTTTCGGCGCCGCGAGGGAGGAAACCATGACCCCCAGGTCGCTCGCGCCCGAGTCCGCTAGAGGGCGCACTAGAGTCTAGTAGGCGAGCAGAGTTTTGCTGTTTCCCAGGCCCCAGAGAAAAGAGAGGTTGTGGGACTCCTTATTCAAGAAGAGAAGTGGGCAATCTGAAAGAGAGGCGGTTCACCTTCCAGGCCAGGTTCAAACCTGGAACAAATGTCGAATAGGCAGAAAGTTGTTACGGATTTAGCCCACTGTAACACAGACCAGTTGTTACGGATTCAGCCCACTGCCAAGTGGCTACTAAGGTGTTAGGATAGAACTTCCCTTGCTCCTAAGAGTTAGGGTATCTGAACTTTTCAGGGTGGGGGGGAAGAGGAGTATTAATAAGAGCAGGTGATTGAGGGGAAAGGTTGACTTGCTCCTGGTCACGTGAATACCTATAAAGGCCTCGCGGCAAGTTTTGCAACAGGCAGCGGGGCGCTGGAGCTGCCTGAGAACTAAGCTAAGTGAGCAGAGAGGCTGCTCTCAGTGGTTCTGCCCCGCCCTCTTAGATGCCACAGGCTTCGTGTAAGACTAGTCTTACCCTAAGGGGGGGGGGGGGAGAGCGTGCTGGCTACACGCTACACACACAGGATCTTGGACTTGAGGAGAGGACTGCCGGCTTCCCTTCCTGTGGAACTGGTAGGCGCCTCATTATCTCGGCCCGCTGTGTCCAGTATGCTCCCTGATGATGGGGGACTGATATCGACTCAGGCAGATGCACAGCCTCTCGGGGCTCAGACTTGTCTTCTGTTAAATAGGAATGGGTATAGTGATGCACCCACCCCAGAAATCCCAGTATTCAAGAGGCTTAGGGGGCCTCATTTAAAATATCTCACAGACGTGTGCTGACGGACCAGACCTTGCTCACATGTGGAGGTATCTTGTGAGACCCGGTCCTTGTCTTCAAGACACTTGCCACTTCTGAAATTGATTCTCCCTTTCCCTGTGAACAAACCCTGCTTCACCTCCTCCAGGGAGTGTTGCCCAGCAGCTGCCTTCTGTGCTGAGGGCGGTAGAGGACAGGGAGGATTCTTAGGAAATAGCCATGGAGTTAATGGATGGGAAAATGCTTTGTAAATGACAACGCCTGACACATGACAGGTTCATTCAACTGTTCCACAAACCCTCATTTTGTGTCTGAACCAATGAGACACTGGTGGTTCCTGAGGTGGAGTGAGAGGGAATTAAGGAGGCCAGAGAAACGGCCTAAGAGCACATGCTACACTTCCAGAAAACCGGATTAATTCCCAGCACGTGTGTAGGATGGATCACCATGGCTTGACCTTCACAGGAGCCTGCACTCAAGTCACATGCCACCTCCCCCACATATACATAACTAAAATCAAACAAATCTTGGGCCTTGCATGGTAGTGAGAGTACAAGCCTTCAATCCCAGACTCTGGAAGCAGAAGCAAGCGGATCTCTATGAGTTCAAGGGGCAGCCTGTCGGACATAGAGTTCTAGGCCAGCCAAAGCAACACAGACCCTGACTAGATCAAATAGATAAATGAATCTGAGAGAGGGGGAAGGGTGGGAGATGGTGCTGGAGCTTTGGAGTCCTGTCCCATTTGTAGGGACTCACTTTTCTGAACGAGTCCTGACAGGCGATGCTGCTCAGGAGACCAGCGGGGAACTCTACTCAGAGTAGAAAGCAAGAGGGGAGGTGGGAAGATGGGACCAGCAGGCATGTCTCTGCTCTCCGAGCGTGGATCCTGTGGCTAGAGACGGCCAGAGCGGCAGGTGGGTGGGTAAGATGAATGCCACCTATGGCCTAGGAGCCTAGGCTGTTCCTTGACTCCATTGCACAGTAGCTGTGTGACACAATAGCCGTGTGTCATCGCTGGCTCTGCATCCCTTTCCTCCCCCCTCCCCCTGAGTTCCTGTGAGGTCTAAGGTGCTTAGAACACAACCTTTGAGGCTTCAGACGTGGCTCAGCTGATAAAGTGCTTACTATTAAGTCTCAGTCCCTGGGACGAATGGTTGAGGCCACTATTTAAGGCTTACCCAGCATGCAGGAAGCCCTTGGTTCCATCCCCCGCCTCCCGCCTCCCACTCCCCAAGCAAGATGTCTCTGTGTGGTCCTAGCTGTCCTGGGACTCATTTTGTAGACAAGGCTAGCTTAAAACTCAGAGAAGCTCTTGCCCTAGCCTCTCGGAGTGCTGGGATTAATGGCGTGTGCCACCACAGCCTGGTTCAATTGTTTTAAATATTGAGGTCTCTTTCCAGATGCAGTAGAGATGCCTTGAGATGGATTTTAGGCAGCCAGGCCTTTTAATAACATTGGCAGCTTGCACTGGGAGAAGCTGAAATAAGATCCAGCAGCAAGAACCCCGAACAAAGGAAATGCCTTACATTTATAGGCTCTGAGGATAATCGGCTCTGAGCTTAGACGGGAAGGGGCTCCGAGTTTAGCAGCCTAGTGAAAATCCTAGACAGGGCCTCAGATCATAATTTAGGAGCTAATCGTATCACCCACCCTACCTTCGGAATGCTACCTGCTTGGGCTTTAGAAGCTTAGGGTACTTATTAAATAGGGTCTAAGGCCTGGCTGATCTCTACAAGGGCAGCCTCCAGGGTCTAAGGAGCGGTGGATGGAACTCCGACTGGTGGCTGTGTAATCCCTGCAACCAAAAGGCAGAAGGACCAGAAATTCAAGGTCATCCTAAACTACTCGGTGAGTTTGAGGCCAGCCTAGGCTATGCGAGACCCTGTCTCAAACAAAACAACAACAACAAAAACACATCCTAAGGGGCTGGAAGGATGGCTCAGTGGTTAAGAGCACTGATTACTCTTGTGGAGGATCCAGGTTCAATTCCCAGCAACCTCATCACAACTAGCTAACTCAAACTCCAATGGAGATCTGATATCTGATAGACTCTTTTGGCCTGGACGACTACCAGGTGTGCATGAGATACTTATAAATGCACTCAGGCAAAATACCCACACTCATAAAACAAAGACATGCAAAATGAAAAACAGGAACAAATAAAAATTTACAACCCTGTGTCAAGATGAAGCCAAACATCTCCTCCCCAGCTACCAACTGTCAGAACGTGGTATCACTGGGGGGATAAGGAACAAAAGCTTTGTACCTCCCATGAGAAGGACATGGCCACAGATGCGGTAGCTGCTGATGCTGTGGATGAAGAGGGGAGAGTTGTGTGGTCCGAATCAGCGGTGGGAACATCAAGCAAGGTTTTCCTCTGAGGTAGATGTCTTGACCCAGGATAGAAGGGCCTGCTGTTGAGTCGGGACGTTCTGGGCCAAGACCAAGTAGAACTTGAGAGAAGAAGCGTGGGTGCGGGTGCATTCAGGATGCATTGTGGACTCACTCGATTCTCTCTCTAAAGAGGGTGATGTCTGACAATATATTGCTAGAGAGTCCTTAAACAGGACCAAATCATCCAAGGTTCAGTGTCTTGTTGCTCCACGTGTCCTGCTGCTAAAACACCAACATAATGCTCCGAAGAAACAATGCGCCAAGAAGAACAAGCAGGAGGCTGCAGGCCCTGCAAAACTTTTGACCAAGAGAATGAAGGAAGCCAAAGAAAAACACAAGGAACAGATTGCTAAGAGACAGCCAGACATAGGCTGTCCTCACTGGGAGATTCTGCTTCAAAGTCTGAGGCCAGTCAAAAGTAAGTCTTTAAGAGTAGCAAATCACCAGGACTGGAAACAAACAAACAAACCAAGAAAGAACCAAATAAGTACAGGAACCTCCTCAGTGGAATCCCGGGCCTGGTTAGCCCTGCCCAGTCACTGTGGTCCTTCAGAGTCCTCCACTGTGTGCTCCGTAGGGCCTCCTGCGGCTCGACAGCTGACTCAGCCTACCTGGGGTGGGAGCTACCTTTCCCAGGTTGGCTGACTTGTACTTTCTCTTTATAATTAGGCATTGAAACTACTTCACTCATCAAAAACGCTCTGATGGCTTGTTCAGAATCTGATGGGAAAATGGCGCATTTATTTTTCTCTTTTGTGTGTATTTTGAATTTTGTTGTTGCTTTTTGCTTGTTTGTTTGTTTTTGTTTGTTTTTTGAGAGGGTTTCTCTGTGTAATCCTGGCTGTCCTGGAATTCACTCTGTAGATCAGGCTGGCCTTGAACTCACAGATCTTCCTGCTCTCCCTCCCGAATGCTGGAATTAAAGGTCTGTGACAACAATATCCAGCATGAAATGTTTACTATTGTTTTAAATTATGTGTATATGTACTCGCTTCGGCAGGACATACACTAAAAACACTGGAATGATATGGATAAGATTAGCCTCCTGTGCAAGGATGGCACTCAAAAATTTGTGAAGCATTCCATATTTTTTAAGGAAGGAAAAACTTATGTGTATATATGTGTGCCTACCTGTGGGTCAGAGGCATCTGGCCCCTTGGATCTTGGGTTGTGAGCAGTAATGACTCTTAATCACTGAGCCCGGCGCATATAAAGTCCTCAATGAGTCTAAGAACCAGCTTGTGTGGATTTCTGTTTTCTATGAGCCTTAGACGCCACAACTAGCATTCTTTCGGAACTGTTGGTTTTTGGGTTGGATGGTGTGGGTTCTGGGAAGCCCCATGGCTGGTTTACTGGCGATTATTAGACTTCTAATCTGAAGATAAACAGCCTGGAAAAGTGGGAGGAGACACTTGGTTAATGCAGGGCACGTTTCCAGGGACCCACTCTGAGACAAGGACTTGAACTGCCGGCAGTAGACCAAGGACAAAACTTAATCCCTGCCTGCACCCTCGCTTATCTGGCTGTGTAGCTGAAGGGGGAAATGAACCAGTTATCTAGTCTGACCCCTCAGCTCCACCTAGCTCCCCCCACCCACCCGAGGGATCAGGAGGCCGCCACCTTCTTCTAATCTTTCCTGTTGCAGAACTTGGATGCATTCAGAATCCCATTTCCAGGCAAAGGTGCAGGGTCATAAAGATAATAAAGATACGTGTTTGCCCTGGAGAGGAAGAGCCCTGAGGTTTCAGCTGCCAGCCCGTGGCAAACGACCTCTGCTGAGATCATCCTCTGAGTCCAGATGGGGAGGCGCCTAGGCAGGGAGGAAGCACTTCTGCGCCTTAGTGGCCCCAGGTGTCATGCTTACCCTGGGCACAGATGCTAAGATAGCCATCCTTGGTGACTGGAGATGCAGCCACAGGGTTGGGAAGCCTTGCTCATCCCTTGGACTTGGAAGTTATTTACATTTGTTCATCCTTGCAAGCTAATCACCTAGACCTGGGACGACAAACCAGGAACCAAGTGTTAGAAATATTTCTTAATATTAGCTCCCTGCCGACGCAAAAAAAATCTCAATCAAGCCAAACCAAAACAAGCCAAATTAAGAAATATCCAGGTTTAATGGGAGATCTGTGCTCTCGGGAGGCCCCGACGGGGGGGGGGGGGGGGGGGGTGGGGAGACCGGGAAGCTGTAGAAACGTGACTCCCAGGAGGGAGAAAGGGAGACCACATGTTCTTCTTTTGGGGGTCACTTAAATACCCAGGGAGGGGTCAGGACTTGGCCAGCTAGGATTTGGAGTCCAGACCCAGGCCTGGGGGCTGGGGTAGATGCAAGGGACTGGGGCCTACGCTCCCAACTTGACACTAAGATGCCTTAGTCTAGTATGTGGCAGGAGCCTGCTTTTCTTCTACTCCCCTTTCTCTGGGTCATCCTGGAAAGAGATGCAGGGAACCTGCTTCTCCTCTGCCCCCTGAAGAAAAAGTGAGGCTCCCCAGAGCCCAGACCTGCCATGGGCACACCTCTCAGCTGCAGCCCAGGTTCACTCTCTGCCCTCCAGGACTGCTTGAGGAGCAGGGGGAAGCCTGTCACAGATAACCTCTCTTCTGCAAGGAGAAGGACTCAGGGGTCACGTATCAAGTTGACCCCGGTTTCTTCCTTTCCGGTTGCTAACAATCTGAAGGGGTGGAGGGAGTCTAGGACAATGGCCCGTGGCTGGGAAGCAGCATTCCAGTTGGCAGGCCTTTGTTGCAGGCAGGAGGGGCCTTAAGCTAAAGAAAAGGTTTGCGGGTCGGATGTCTAAGGGGCGGCAGCTAAAGAGTTCTTTCAAGCTTGCCATTCCAGGCCCAGCCTGCCTCTGGCGTTTCCCAGAAAACTCCGAGGAGGGAAAGAAAAAGAAAACACTTCTCCCACCCACCACACACTCACTGGATCCTCACTTCTCAGATTCCTGGTGTCCTCCAGGGACTGGGTTGGCGGGAGTGCCAGGACCCCTGCCCTGGCGGCCATTCCTCCGCCCACAGAGAGCTTCGGGGTGGGTAATGGATACGTGTGGGGTGGGTGCTGGAGGAGGGTGCAGACAGAAAGGAATGGGGTGCTGAGAAGGGGAGTGTTTTCCTGCCCATCACAAAGGAGTTCGTACGGTGGGAGTCGGGGCAGAGGATGAGGGGAGTCAGCTTCCAGGCATTTACCCCGCCATCCCACCCTCCAAACCAACACACCCTGCTCTGTCCAGGGATGGGGTGGGAAGTGTCATTTGCTCAGAAGCACCCACAAAGACCAGGCTGGCACTGGGCAGGGGAACAGACAGCAGGGCAGCTGGGCAGTTCTGGGAATCCAAGCTGCGGTGAGCCATCTGGGTTGCGATGCAAATGAGGCCTGGCCACATGCCAAGAGCAGAAGTGGCTGTACCCAGGGAGGAGAGCCCAGCCCAGTGTGTGTGTGTGTGTGTGTGTGTGTGTGTGTGTGTATGATGAGGTAAAGCAGACTGAAAGCACCTCCAGAGAGGCCAGGTCTGGAGGGGGACCGTGCACTACAAGCTGGGAACCTGTGCTCTAGGGACAGGTGCTCCTCACTGGGGCAAACCTGCACCATCTACCCCACCTTCTGTAGGTGAATCTCAGGTATCCTTCAGAGCCAACTGCCTTCTGAGAAGGCACTGGTGTGCACTTGGTGTGTACTGAACCCTAGGCAAGTTCAAAGTAAAAAGGTAGGTAGGCCTTCTGCCTCCCAAGGTCTCAGGCGCCAGAGTGGTCAAGTGGGTCAGGCAGAGGGTGGGGTTCTCCATCTCAGAGAGTCTCAAAACTGACCTTGAGGTAGCTTTCCCACCCCCATCTCCTATGGGTCTTGTATAGAGGTTTTAAAATATATTTTAATTATATTTATATCTACTTGAATATAAAATATAAATATATTTTTGCATAAGCGTCCGTGGGAATTTGCCTGAGAGGGCAAGTACCTCCAGGAAGCAAGAAGAGAACCTTGGATTCCCTGGAACTGAAGTTATAGGCGGTTGTGTTATAAGGCAGCTGATGTGGATGCTGGGAAGTGAACTCACATCCCATGGAAGAGCAGTGTGAACTCTTAACCCCTGAGCCCTCTTTCTAGCCTTGGAGTATATTTGCGTTTTTAAAATTTTTTGCCAGGTTGGCCTGAAACTCAGAGATCTGTGTGTGTCTCTGCCTCTTGAGTGCTGGAATTTAAGGTGTGTCACCACCGTCCGGCTAATTCTTTAACTTGTATTATCTGTCTGTGTATGCGTCCACGTGAACCACAGGGCACGCGTGCAGAACAGAGGACAACCCATTTGGATCTGCTTTCGTCTTCTATCATGTGGAGCCAGAATTCAGGTTGTCAGGTTTGTAGCCACTCTCACCACCACCACCACCATTATTTCAATCCCAAGCTAGCTTGTCCATAACCAAGGATGACCTTGGACTTCTGGCCTTCCCTTCTCCCTCCTTAGTGCTGGGGTTACGGGCACTCACATCTGGTTCACCTCAGTTATGCAGTGCTGGGAACTGAACTCAGGATTTTGTGGATAGTAGGCAAGGACTCTACCCACTGAGCTACCTTCCCATCCACTGCACATTATTTGGAGTTTCTTTTTCTTTCTTTTCTTTTCTTCTATTTTATTTTAATTAATTAATTAATTAATTCTAGTTTTTCGAGACAGGGTTTCTCTGTAGCTTTGGAGCCTGTCCTGGAACTCACTCTGTAGACCTGTCTCTGCTCCCCTAGCACTAGGATTAAAAGCGTGCACTTCAATGCCTGGTCTGCAGTTACTTCTTGCTTCTCATTTCACACTTATTTTACAAACTCATTCCTTTATTCCTTAAGTGGGTGGGTGGATCAGGGACTGAGCTGGCCCCTGTAATTTATCCATCTGAGTTTAGTTTCTTCCTGGCAGGACAAGATTCCCCCATAGTTGATATCTGAATAGATTAATTTTGCTAAGTGCCATGCAGACATCATAAGCCTGATCTGGTGACCCAGGTCTGTCATCACCACTACTGGGGAGGCTGAGGCAGGAGGATTGTAAGTTTAAGGCTTGCTTGACCTACAGATTTCAAGGCCAGTTTGAGATCCTGTTTTAAAATGATAAGTAAAAAAGGTTCTGTGTGTGTGTGTGTGTGTGTGTGTGTGTGTGTGTGTGTGTGAACTTGCCTAGCATGAAGAAGTCTCTAGATGCAATACATTGTGGAAAAAGTCAGAGTTGTTACCATTATGGGAAACCATCCAAAGGGGCTTCCCTGAGGAAGTGACAGAGATAGACTGATGGGAAGCTGAATCGAGAGAAGTGTCCCCACTTGAGCCACACTGGGACCCAGATTGCTGACCAAATTCTGGGCTTTCTCTGGAGTCTGGCTCCTCTGTTCTGGCTGACTTTCTGTACCAGTAGGTAAAGGAAAGACTCGAGGATTGGCTCCTCACCAGCTCAGGGTATCCAGAGCTCTGTTGTCCAGTGTCTCCGGGGCTCACATCTGCTCACACACCCTCCCAGTCACTAAGCAGCTGCCCAACACCATGAGAATGAAGTTTCAAGTTCATTCTACCCATGGGAGGGCCCCCTGGACCTAGTTAACTGGGAATGCAGAGAGAAAGCAGCCATTTGGAACCACAGTTGAAAGGCACAAACTATTGGCTGTTTGTCCTGTTCTGTCCTGTGTTTTCTATCCTCTCACAATACCTGGGATTTTGTTGACAGAAACACAGAAAGGGATAGCCAGGCTGAACCACAGTGTATAAATGGGTTGGTTTGCTCACACAGGATTAAAAAGTAGTTTTTGAGACAGCCTTTAAAACCTGGAAATGAGCCAGAGAGAAGACGCAGAAGGCCAAGGAGCCTGCAGCCTGATAATCTGAACCCAGGAAAGGAGAGAAGCAGACACACACACGCACACACACGCACACACACACACACACACACACAGAGAGAGAGAGAGAGAGAGAGAGAGAGAGAGAGAGAGAGAGAGAGAGAGAAACAGAGGCAGAGGCAGAGGCAGAGGCAGAGAGAGCAAGCTTGGCAGGGTGACACACGTCTATAGTACCAGGAGTTCAAAGTCATCTTTGACTACATAGTGAATGTGAGCCAGCCTGGACTACATATAGACATAAAATAAAAATAAGTAAATCTTTAGGAAACAAATCAATAACAAAAATCTGGAACCTTACACCTATATCCTGGGGCTTTATTTGGCGTTTGTTGGTGGGCTTGCATCCAGCCTGGTCCGTTGTTAGGCCTGCATCCAGCATGACCCGTTGGCCCTTTATTGGGACATTGGACTCTCCAAACCTAACCTTCCTCAGGAGTGTCAGGGAGCCAGACAATCACTCAGCCTGCTCCTGTGTTCCAGGCTAAAAGGCTCTTACTCCCCCTGCCCCGACCTGGCCTGCTCTGCCTCTCTCTCAAGCCAGGCTAGCGCTGACAGGAGGACTCTCCTGCCGGTCTCTCTCTTCTGTTTCTTTGCTTGGACCAGGGAGGCAAAGTTGGGGAAGGAGGCGGCAGGGCATGATTCTGAGGAGACCCCCTCAGATACCTCTGTGGCTACTGAGTGGGCTGCCCTGGGACAACTGGCCACAGATGGCTGTGTTTCCCCACGCGCTGGGCTGCTGGGTCACAAGGCTCTGTGGTGCTGGCTGCATGCCACACCACAAGAGGCCAAGATTCCCCTGAAACCAAGAGCTGCGTTTATCCTCACACTGACAGAGAAGCAACCAGGATGCTCTGCCCCGGAGGCATTTCCAGAAATTTGGGTTCTGACTTCTTGTTGATTAGATGCCAGAAAGCCCAGAGCTGCTCTGTGGTGAGGCAGCCATTGAGCAATAGATGTTTTGTTTTGCTGATGACAAGAGTTTTCGACATTGAAAAGCTGAAACGATAAGTGGACAGCCTTGACCAGTGGCTCCCTTCTCAGGCCAGGGTGTGTGTGTGTGTGTGTGTGTGTGTGTGTGTGTGTGTGTGTGTGGCTGGTTTCAACTTCCATGCTGGGAAGGAATTCTTCTTTATGGCCTTGGGCTTCTCCAGGTACCTCCTCAGCTCCAGAGGATATAGATCCTAGTCTCAGAATTCTACAAGGCCTCTGTAATTTCTCCATTCTGTAGTTGTGGGTCAGAAGGGCCCTTGAGAGGTATACGGCTGAAGGTGTGGGAGAGTACCCCGTCCCCGCCTTGTGTGTGTGTGTGTGTGAGAGAGAGAGAGAGAGAGAGAGAGAGAGACAGACAGACAGACAGACAGACAGAGAGACAGAGAGAGACAGAGACAGAGATAGAGAACAATGGAGTTTGTACTTTGTTTTTCCAAGACAGGGTATTTTTGTAGCTTTGGAGCCTGTCCTGGAACTAGCTCTTGTAGACCAGGCTGGCCTCAAACTGACAGAAATCCGCCTGCCTGCCTCTGCCTCCCGAGTGCTGGGATTAAAGGCCCAGCTTTTAATTACCACCAGCCTGGCTGAGTTTGTACTCTTCTTTGACCCAATGGATCCTAGGGACCAAACCAAGGTTGCCTAGCTTGGTAATTGAGCGGGCAAGTGCCTTTACCCAATGAACTATCTCAATAGCCCTAAGAGACAGTTATTCTGGAGCCAGATATGAATGACTGTGGTCACAGAGCAGGATTCAGCCTTGTTCCAATGAAAATTTTTGTTTTAGGTGGGAGGTGACATGGTCAGGCGCTTGCTGCTCAAGCATGGTAGCCTGAATTCAAGTCCCAGAACCGACATACAGGTGGAAGGAGAGAGGAGAGAGGAGAAGGAGAGAGGAAGCTGTCTGCTGATCTCCACACGCAAGCGGTGACAGTTGTACCATATCCGCATGCAAGCACACAGCAATGATGATTAAAATAAATGAAGAAAACAATTGAGTTTTCAGACATGTTCTTATGAAAGCCAGGATGCCCTTAAATTCCCTGTGTAGTCAAGGATACGTTGAGATTTCTAATCCTCCTATTCTCTCAGTGCTGGGAGCCCATGCTGGAGAGGGAACCCAAGGCTTCAGGCATGATTGACAAGCTCCTTGTTAGGACCTCGTTTCCTTTTTCAGTTTCATCTTGTTTATGTGTATAAGTGTTTTGCCTGCACTATGTTATGTCTGATGCCAGTAGGGGCCGGAGGGAGATGTTAGATCCCCTGGGACGGAAATTATAGATGGTCGTGAGTGCTGGGGATTGAACCTAGGTCTTCTGGAAGAGCTGCTCTTTACTGTTGAGCCATCTCTCTAGCCCTGCAGCCCGTTTCTGGACTCCCCCACCTTTTTTTTCTGGAGATTTTTACAGCTACAGAGCAGAGAAAACCATAAATCAAAGCACTTTCCAAGCCCCTTGGTGGAAACCCCAAGTAGGCGGGAAAATCTCTGCTGTAGGTATCAGGTGCCCTCAGATGAGATTTGGGTTTGGATTGATGGAAATTAGGGCTTGTTAAATGAATGTGTCCCCAAAGGTTTCATGTTATAGCCACAAGGATGTTAGGTCAAACACAGAGATGGGTGATGGGTGGCTATTGATGGGTGGGCTAGAGATAGCCCAAGGTGATGTTACTGGATATGCAGCATTCCGATTTCCCATAGTCACTTCTAATCAGTCAATAAACCTGGTAGAAGCCTTCACAGAAGTACCAGCTTCTTTTCTGGCAATTAACCAGCCTTCCTTCCCTTCCTCTCTCCCTCTGTGCGCTCTCTCTCTCTCTCTCTCTCTCTCTCTCTCTCTCTCTCTCTTTCTCTTTCTCTCTCTCTCCCCTCTCCCTCAAGGTTTATTCTGTAGCCTAGGCTGATCTCAAACTGTAGCAATCTTCTTGCCAGGTAAAGTTTGCATGCACTGAGTTGATAGGTGTGGGTAGCCATTCCTGCTATGACAATCAATATTTTGTATTTGTTTTTCAAAGCAGGGTTTCTCTGTTTAGCCTTGGCTGTCTTGGAACTCACTCTGTAGACTAGGGTAGCCTTGAACTCAGAGATCTGCCTGCTTCTGCCTACCAAGTGCTGGGATTAAAGGCAAGTGTCACCATGCCCATCTTGGCAAGCTCTTTTCTTTTTTTCTTTTCTTTTTCTTTTTTTCTTTTATTTTTTCCCCCTGAGATAGGGTTTCTCTGTGTAACAGCCCTGGCTGTCCCAAGAACTCCCTCTGTAGACCAGGCTGTAAATCAGACTTACAGAGATCCATCCACCTGCCTCTGCCTTCTGAATTCTGGGATTAAAGACATATGCTACCACCACCCAGCAAGCAATCTACTTTCTAATGTGAAAATTAGAATATTTTTAATAATTTTATTTATTTATCTATTTATTTACTTATTCATTCATCCATTTATTTGTAGACAGGGTCTCACTGAGTTTCCAGGCTGGCCTGGAACTTGATATGTAGACCAGGGTGGCCCTAAACTTACAGAGATCCACTTGCCTTGGCCTCTCAAGTGTTGCTATTTCAAGTGTGCTCCTGGTTTATGTGGTGCTGGGTGTCGATCCCAAGGCCTTGTGCTGGTGGGCAAGCACCAAGCGACCACCCCAGTCCCTCTCTTCTCGACTTTTTGCTTGTAGTTCTTGTCAGGGATGATCTCTCTCAGGCTGGCGAGTCATGGCCTTCCTCTGGCATAGTCGTGGATGTGGATGTTGGTGCAGGGAGTGAATCAGAGTCGGCTTGGGCCCTTGGCTCAGGATTTCCTGGCGCTTCCTGCCTGGGAGAGCAGCCTGCTCTGGGGCATCAGCCGCTGCTCCCTGACGTCAACTCTGCTTCCAATGAATGGCTTTCCTCTTCCGTTTGGGAAGACAGGCTATCTGTCATCAAGTCTATTGACCGTCTTTCTCACCCTGGCACCTCCTGTTTGGGAAAGAGCAAGGGGAGCTAACGAGAAGACGGTGTGTGGAGACGGGAGGCAGGACAGGACTCAGGGGATGGGTCTCTATGGAGTGAGGGGCTCTGTGAGGACAGATACCTTCTTGTCTGGGGCCCTCAAGGAGCGTATCAACAACTCCATGCACAGTAGCAGGCTCTGCCCCAGATCCAGAGCCCTCTGAGCAACGTTGGGATTCAGAGACCCTGCTAGGTGCTCATCTCGGCCTGGGCGTCCTCTGAAAGTGCCTCATCTCCCCAAGGTGTTCTCACTAACCAACTCAAACAAGTCTCTGGGCAGGAAAAATGTACTTCTGTCACCATGCAAATGTAAATGTGCTCCAGGAGCTGGAGAGATGGCTCAGAGGTTAGGGACACTTGCTGTTCTTACAAAGGACCCAATTCTGGTTCCCAGCACCCACAGGGTGGTGCATACCATCCTTAACTCCAATTCTAGGGGATCTGACACTCTTTTCTGACATCTATGAACACCAGACATGCAAGTGGTACTCATACCTATATATCTATATATATGTAAGCAAAACATACACATAAAAGGAAACAAATAAAAAATAATTTTTGCGGGAAGGGTTTTCAAGATTGGGTTTCTCTGTGTAGCCCTGGCTGTCCTGGAACTCACTCTGTAGACCAGGCTGGCCTTGAACTCAGAGATCTGCCTGCCTCTGCCTCCTGAATTCTGGGATTAAGGGTATGCGCCATCAGCCCTGGGCTTCAGAAATAAAATTGATAAGTTACTGCAGGAGTACTGAGGTATGAGGTGTCACTATCTTCAGTGGTGTAGCCACTGACAAGTTACTGACCCATGCGCATGCAGGTAATCATTTTTAAACTCAGTGGGTCGCAGACCCCAAGGACGCGAAGATGGGAAGCATGGTTTCAGTGGGAGAAAGATGGGATGATTCAGGGTGGCAGTGGGGAAGGAGAAACATTCACTGTTTGTGTGCATGAAACTGTCGAAGAATAAAAATGAATTTGCTATTAACAATATAAATATAAATACTAAAAGATTGATTTTAAAAACAAAGGGGACACTGGGTGTGGAGGTGCATGCCTTTAAATCCCAACACTCAGGAGGCAGAGGCAGAGGCAGAGGCAGGTGGATTTCTGAGTTTGAGGCCAGCCTGGTCTACAGAGTGAGTTCCAGGACAGCCAGGGCTACACAGAGAAACCATATCTGGAAAAACCAAAAGTAAATGAAGAATGAATGAATGAATGGGCTGGAGATATGGCTTAGCAGTTAAAAGCACTGGCTGCACTTGCAAACGACCAGAGTTTAGTTCCTGGTACCATCCCATGGCTCATAACCACCTGTCATTCCAGCTCCAGGGGATCTGGCACCCTGTCTGACCTACACAGACACAAGGCACGAGCATGCTACAATACAGATATGCAGGCAAAGCACTCCACACATAAAATACATGAATCTAAACAATAAAAAAAATGAATTAAAAAACCTGCCCCATCTCTGAAAGCCAGTCTATAAAATTCTGGAATCTCTAAGATATACATGCTCCGGAAGAGTCATGGCTGCCTGCCTCACTCTGCTTATGGCTTTGTTTTAGACTGGCCACGAAGATCGAGGCTCTATATGCGTGGCTTTACAAGGGGCTGGGCTGTCTGTGTTTACTAGAAATGGAAATACTTATTAGTTTCGCTGGCCCATGGAGTCCATATCACTGCATGTAACTGCAATTTATTTTAGAGGAGACATTCCCAGGGAGCCAGCCCCATGTCTCCGGGACTGCCTCACGCAGCAACGAGCCACACGGGCAAGGCAGCTTGTTTTCTTTCTATGATGGTCAGGATGTTTTGCGATCTCTGTGGTGATCACCGGTGAGGGTGAAGGGACAGCTGATCAATGCTGTTTACTCTGCACCTCCCGGAACAGGCTTAAGGCACCATAATCTCCTGCTGGTTACTGGAAGTTATGAAATCTGATGATTCACTGTTTCTAACTCAGAAGAACTAAATCAAATTTTACCTAGTAGTTGTAAAACTATATGTACTTTAAAAAAATTAAAGACAGTCTGAAATACTCACTGCCTGTAAGTGATTTGGAAGTTCCTAAACATCACCAGATGATCTGTGAGAACACCCCAGTGGGTAGTGTTGTATTCTCCATGCCTTTCACAAGATGAGCTACTTTTGGGTTTTTGTTTTTGCATTTCTTTATTTATTGAGATTACATAGCTCTGACTGTCCTGGAACTCACTCTATAGACCAGGCTGGCCTTGAACTCACAGAGATCCTCCTGCCTCGGCCCCTGAGTACTGGGATTAAAAAGCTCTCCACCATGCCTGGCACATGATGTAAATATACCCTGTACTTAATTTTTTTTTTTTTTTGAGATAGGGTTTATCTGTGTAGCTTTGGAGCCTGTCCTGGAACTCGCTCTATAGACCAGGTTGTCCTCGAACTCACAGAGATCTGCCCCTGCCTCCCAAGTGCTGGAATTAAAGGTGTGCGCCACCACCTGCTTGTACTTGATTTTTTTAAAAAACTATATATTTAGGCAGAGGCTCATGTATTCCTAGCTGGTCTTGAACTTTCTATGTTGCAATGAATGACCTTTAACTCCTGATCTTCTTGTCTCTATTTCCCAAGTTCTGGAACCTGACCCATTTCCTTCTTTTTCGTTTGGCTTTGTTTTCTGAGATGGGGTTTCTTTGTGTAACAGCCCTGTCTGTCCTGGAACTCACTCTGTGGACCAGGCTGGCCTCAAACTCACAGAGATTCGCCTGTCTCTGCCTCCCAAGTGCTGGGATTAAAGGTGTGCCCCACCACTGCTGGTCCCATTTCTTTCCTTTCCTTTCCTTTCCTTTCCTTTCCTTTCCTTTCCTTTCCCTTTCTTTCCTTCCTTCCTTCCTTTCTTTCTTTTCCTTAGATACTTCTGCTTTTGCCTCCTGAGGGCTCATGAGGGACTGGGATTACAATGTGGGCTACCATGTCTGTATAAGATTGTCTTTGTACCACTCCTTGATAATATTTTTTGTTGTTTTAAAAATCAGTACAAATTTTATTTATTTTTGTCCCACGCTATCCTCGCCAGCAAGAACCACGCGGAACACTAGGATCCTTCTGCAGGAATGGCTTTAATACCCCTTGGGAGAGCGAGCATCAGCCAACATGGCCGGGGACCGAGATATGATGGAACCCATCCCTTATATAGGAAACAGACCCTGCTTCGGGATGTGTCACTCTTGGATTGGTCAATTGTCCATAATCACAGGTGAATGCCTCGGGAGTAGGCGGGGACAGTAGTGGAAAATTACCAACACATGTGCGTTCACCTGGCGGTGAAGCCGGATGTCAGCGCCATCTTGTGATGGAGAATGTGGCTGTGGCCCTCTACATATTTTTATTATTTATTGTATTCATATGTACGATCTGGAGGGAGCACAATTGGGAGAGCCATGGTGCCCATGTGGAGGTCAGAGGACTATTTCACATGGCAAGCACCTTTTTCCACTGAGCCGTTTTGCTGGCCTCTCCTTTCTAATTTTCTTTTTTTTAAAAAAAATATTTATTTATTTATTTATTATGTATACAATATTCTGTCTGTGTATATGCCTGCAGGCCAGAAGAGGGCACCAGACCCCATTACAGATGGTTGTGAGCCACCCTGTGGTTGCTGGGAATTGAACTCAGTACCTTTGGAAGAGCAGGCAATGCTCTTAACCTCTGAGCCATCTCTCCAGCCCTCTAATTTTCTTTTTATTTAAATTTCTGCATGTTCATTTATTTTGTGGGAGCAGCGGGCACACACATACTACAGAGTGCATGCGGAGGTCTGAGAACACACTGTGCGTCAGGTCTCTCTCTCTCTCCCTCCTTCGACCAGGTGTGTTCTGAGGCTTAAACTCAGGTTCTCAGTCTTGGCGCAAGAACCTTTATTTACTGAGCCCTCTTACCAGCCCCTGGCGATTTTGAACAGGGTGTCACTTCTGTCAGGATATCGTTTTTCAAGGAGATGTGGTCCTCCAATGTTCTGATGCAGCAGAGAATATTTAACCAACTCCTTCACTGAGATTTTCCCCCACACTTCCAATACTGTGAAAAGGTTGAGATAAATAGTCTCGTGGGAATACTTCAGTGGGAGTGAAATTAAGAATGTCAGTGAAAGTGTCACAGCTTTAACGCCACAGCATCTCTGGGGTAAACAGAATTATGTTTATGTTTTACAAAGTTTCTAGTTACTAAATCCCAGCCCGTGTGAGCCAGAGAAGGACTCGGTGACATGTAAGTCTGACAGGTGGCGGAGGAGGGCCAAGCTTCAGAGTGCTGAGCCCACACCATCCTGGAGAGATGCCGGTGAACGCGGACACAAGGCAGTGGGTGGCAATCTGATGGTTTTGGGGTGCTGAGCCGTCAAGGCAGGTGATGCAGGGCGCAGGGCTCAGGACAGCAGTTATCTGTCAGGATTCGGGGTGCTGAGCTGTCACCAGCATCCTCTTTCCTGGAGCAATGCAGGTGAATGCAGGGCGCAAGGCGGGAGCTGTCAAATCAATCAGGTGTCAGGGCGCTGAGCAACCTTCCTCGGCAGCAAGGCAGATAGATGAGGGCAGAGCGCAGGGCTGCAGCTATCACTCCGACAGGATTCGGAGCACTTCACTGTCACCAGCATCCTCCCTTCTGGAGCAGTGCAAGTGAGCTCAGGACCGTGGTCCACGCCGCCTGCCCTCGAGCTTCCTCCCCAGTGCGACACCGCGCCCCAGAAGACACCCTCTACAGCCCTGCCACCCCTGCCCGTCGCCGCCGCCTCCGCGCCTGCGTACTGGCTCCGTGTGAGCTCGCTCGCCGCTGTCAATAAAGTTCTGGCGCGCCGGAAGCGGAAGCGGCGGGTCTCCATGGCGGCGCCGGCTGCGGGCCCGGTGTTCTGGAGACGGCTGCTGGGCCTGCTCCCTGGCCGGCCTGGGCTGGCTGCGCTACTGGGCCGGCTCTCCGACCGCCTGGGCCGGAGCCGGGAGCGCCGGCGCCGGAGGTGAGAGCGCTCGGGGCTAGGTGGGCCCGGCGGGCGGGCGAGGGCCTCGCCGTCTCCCCGCGTGCTGGCGGCCCCCCGTGGGCGTGCACCGTGCAGGAGCCACCCGGGGTGCTCTCGGGGCTGCAGCGGGGTCCCCGGGGCGAAGGCTGGCGTTCTCTGGCCCTGCGGGGTGACTTGGCGGGAGTGAATCAGCCCTGCGGGAACCTGGTGCGGGCTGCCTTCCACACATCCTGCCCGAGACATTTCTCAATCCTGACTCAGTCGGCACTCAGGCCGGTGAAGAGGAAACTCTCGGAACTCTTTCTGCGTGTTTTCAAAGGGCTGTTTCTGGAAAAGTACTGAAGTGGGTTGTGTAAACGGGGAAGTAGGTTTTGAAGCAGTTTGTTCGGGCAGTGGTCCTTTAAAGTAAACATTTGCCAAGAACGGGCTTACCTAAAGAGGCCTGATGCTATTGTTAATATTTAGGGGAAAAAAGTGTGTGTGTGTGAGTCTCCTGTGTGCAAATATTTAGAGACACTGGCCCCAACGAAAGCTTTGAACCTACTTTATTAGTTGAAATATTCAGCGTTTTAATTTTATAAGTGTTTTCTTTTTCTTCTGGTGCTGGGGCTCAAACCCAGAAAGACCCTCATACACGCTAGGCAAGTGATCTAACAATGAGCCACATCCCCACCTCTCTCTCTCTTTAAAATAATTAATTTTTTTGTGTATGAATGTGTGTGGGAGTGCTCAGGTGGTGGGAGGGGTAAGACCTGTGGAAGTTGGTTCTTTTACCATGTGAGTTCAGGTGATTGAACTCAGATCCCTGGGCTTTGCAGCAAGTTCCATGGTCCCCCCAGTTCTTAGAGACATGATCGCATGTAGCTGGGGCTGGCCTTAAACTGACTAAGTTACTCAGGCTAGCCTAGCACTTCTGATTCTCCTGCCTCATCCTCTCAAACACTGGGGTCACAGGTGTGAGCTATAATGGTCCGCTGTCTTAGCTTTTGATATCCGAGTTCCGTGGGTAAGATCTTGCGGTCTTTCTAGTCAGCTAAGGATGCAGTGTCTTGTGTTGGTTCTAGATGTGGAGCCTTGATTCTCAGACTAACAGAGGGAGCTTGCCAGCCAAAGCCCAAGTTTGCTTCGGAGGAACTTTCAGGTGACAAGATTCCAGGCAGAAAGGGAGTCTTGGATGTATACTGATCAGAATGTCTCCTGTGTCCCAGATGTAGAGGAGGTGGCCACTCTGTGTTCTGTAACTGAGACTCAGCGAAAGACCTGGCCATTCTATTGGTGGTAAAGTCAGGTGATGCTGACATCATGCTATCAGACCACTGCAAGACGTAGTTTAAGGTTTCAGAAGTTCGACTGAAAGATGAGGGGTTTAGGAAGCTTTGTTAATTTCCTTTTTGTTTTGAAACATTAATTATTGTTGAGCTTTGGTGTTGATCACTGAAGGGTGCTGGGGCATGCTACACAAATATCCCTACTTCTGCTAGGTATCAAATCCAGGAGATCAAATCTACCACTAGGTATCAAATCTACCACTGAGCAGTACCCCTAAAGCCACATGTAGCCCAGGTTAGCTTCCAACATGCTCGCTTTGTAGATGAAGATGACTTTGTACTTCTGACCCCTTTGTCTACAGCCTGAGTGCTGGGGTTCCAGTCACTGTGCCCAGTCTCATGTGCTAGGGGTAATTTCCAGGGCTCCATGCATGGTAGGCAGATAGACCCCCAGTGGCCATGCTGCGTGACCCAGGTTAGCCTCGAGCTCTGAGCACAGCAATTGCAGTCTTGTACCACCATGCCCACCTGGGGCACTTTTTTATTTTATTTTTTTAGTGAAAAAAACTTTACTGTGTGTGTATGTGTTTGTCCCAGGAATTGAATCCAAGTTGTCAGGTATGGTGACAGACACTTTTACTTGCTGAGGTAGCTCATTGGCCCCTTTAAAATATTTAAAAAAAGAAAAAGTTTTTGCTAGTTTGAGACATGCTCTCACTAGATATTTGACTGACTTGGAACTCTGTGTAGACCAGGCTAGCCTCAAACTCATAGAGATCCACCTGTCTCTGCCTCCTGAGTGAGTGCTGGGCTTGAAGGTGTGCACCACCACACTTAGACCAAGGTTTTATTTTTGTTTATGTGTATCTCAGGGTGTGTGTCTGAGTGCAAGTGCCTTTGGAGGCCAGAAAAGGACATTGGATCCCTTGGGTCTAAAGTTATAGGATTCCATCTTACGTCTGAACCATTAAGCTGTCTATCCAGCCCATCAATAAATTTCTGAGACAAGATCTCACTATGTAGCCCTGGCTCTCCTAGAACTTCCTATGTAGATCAGGCTGTCATATGTACATATATACATATATATATATACACACATATACTTAATATATATATGATAACATATATAATATATATATAATTATTTAATATGCTTGTTTGTTTTGAGTCGGTTGAATGTAGCCCAGCTTAACTCAGGCTTGCTATGTAGTTAAGGGTAACCTTAAACTTAAGGATGGGGGATTGCAGGTGCAGTGTGGCAGTGAGGGTAGTCTAAATTGATTTTACAAGACTCATGTTTGTTCGGGACAGTGTGGTCTCATTTTCCTAGGCTGGCCTTGATCTAGGGATGGGTGAACATGATCTTGAACACCTGAGTTCTGAGATTACAGGCAGGTGCCACCACACTAAGCTCCACTTCCCAACATTTCTGTAGTACACATGGCTCAGTATTTCTTAGCCAAAAGATTAAGCCTACAGTTAAGTCAGAGGGGGTGGGGTGTGGGGGATTGACTGGTGGATTTCTCTGAGTCAGAACTAGAACTTGAGTTTCTCTGCCATGCATTCAGAAGCTCTCTTTACAGTGATAACATTTAGGGTGGGGACGGGGATGACTGTGTCCACCAATGAGCGACCCTGCATGGTTTTGTCCCCGCCTCTGCCTACTTTGGCTTGCAACTTTTTTTGGTTCTCTGGGGCCTTAGTGTTTGGCATTATTCATGTCAGTTGTGGCCACTCACTCTCAGCTGCTAGCTTTCGATTCTTCTCCTTTGTTCCACTGCGCCTCCCAATTCCTCATTCCCCGAATGGTGTGGTTTCTTGTAATTCTCTGATCACTGATTCATTGATAATAGCTCTGTGTAGTCATGAGCTTAAGTTATTTTAGATTCTAGCTTGCCCATCTGACTCAGCCATTGGGGGCTTGGTGAATCCTTGTGGCCAGCAGGAGGAACGGTTCTTCACTGCGTGGTTTCCTCTCAGGCTTAGCGGTGCCCATAGAGACTTAAGAACACGAGAAAACCATTTCTTATTAGTGATCCTGAGATACTGTTGCTTTCTCTGAAGCAAGTGCCTGACTCATCGTCATTGGAGAACTAGACAGTTGATTTATTCCTCGTGTAGATGGGTCATCGCTAGGATAGTGAGAGAGATAAAGACAGCCCTGCCTTTACAGTGCCCGACCTGTGAGCAGACGTTCCAGGAAAGCAAGGTGGAAGGTCATGGCGGCGCCCTGGAGGTGGAGGCCTCCCTGTGGCACAGCACAGAGCTGTTTGCAGTGTAGGCATTTAAGGAGCAAATGATGTGACCAGGAGTGGCAGCAGCACTTGAACCATTTCTTCTTCTTCTTCTTCTTCTTCTTCTTCTTCTTCTTCTTCTTCTTCTTCTTCTTCTTCTTCTTCTTCTTCTTCTCCTCCTCCTCCTCCTCCTCCTCCTCCTCCTCCTCCTCCTCCTCTTCCTTCTTCTCCTCCTCCTTTTTTTTTTTTGATTTTTTTTTTTTTCTGAGACAGGGTTTCTCTGTGAAATAGCCCTAGCAGTCCTGAAACTAGCTCTGGAGATCAGGTTAGCCTTGAACTCTCAGAGATCCACCTGTCTCTGCCTCCCAAGCACTGTGATTAAAGGCCTGTGCCACAACTGCCTGCCCTTGAACCATGTCTAACAACTGATGGAGGGTTGCTAAGTAGGAGAGGAGCTATAAGCAAGTCAGTGTCCTGGGCCGGGCCAGAGACCTAGGAAGGTAGATTTTAGGTCCTTGTGTGGTTTGTGAATGGTACAGCCCTGAACTTTGGGAGGTAGGGGTGCTCCTGTGAAGCCAGGGGCAGTGGGCAAATAAAACTAGAGGGCCAGATTAGAGTCAGGCCTGCTGTGGGTATTGGGGGAAGCAATATTGAGGCGGTCATGTGACCAAGCACTTGACCACACCGGCTTTTGGGAGTAAGCTGCAGGTTTGTGACTCCTGAGCTACACTGAGGTGCCCAGGTAGAGGTGCCTAGTGCTTAGGAGAGGCTACGCCTCAGATGGAGGGGTTTGGACCAGCGATGCACAAGGCGGGCTCCTTAGTTGGAGCAAAGGAGACCTACTGGGAAATGTGTTGAGAGGGCCTTCTTTCCTAAGCTTGAGATTGTTTGCCATATAAGGAAATATTCCTCTAAAACTATGTTAGTTGAGCTAAATACACAGCTCTTTATTTTTTAAACTTAAGCCTGTTTCCTTTGTGGGGGCACAGAGAGACAGGGACACTGTCCTTATTTTCTGGCTTGTGAGAGGAAAACGGGTGGCCACAGAGGTTCTTTCAGTTGGAGTTTCTTCCTTTGTGGTGGAAGGCTCGTGGTGCATTCTGAGACATTTCTGCTCGGAGGAGCCCTCGCGCACCCGCAGGTGCTTTCCTTTGGCCATTTCTGATGGTGGGAGTCAGCCTTTCCAACCCACTAGAGCTCTGCCTCTGGTTTAGTTTAGTTTTTGAGACAAGAGTCTTATGTAGCCCAGGCTAACCCCAAACTCTGTGTAGTTGAGGATGACCTTGACCAACTCATCCACTTGCCTCTGCTTCAGGCCACTGTGCTTGACTCTAACGAGTTGTCAAGATTTTTATGGTTGCACTGGGGTTTGAGTCACAGGCCTCTTGTATGTGCTAAGCGAGCACTTTCCCACCGACCTGTGTCCTCAGTCCCCTCGTGGTTTGTTATTTGTGCAGTTAGGGTGGATGGGAAGGAGAGCATCCGAATTAAAGAGTTGTTTCCTCAGAGCTCAGATGTGACCTTGTGTGACTCACTTGCAGTTGTAGCTTGGTGACTTGCTATTGACAGTGCCCCTGAGTGCACCTTAACTGGGGTGAGGGGTCCAGCTGGGTGTGTGCTGCTAGGCAGATGGAGAACAGCCCGGGATTAAAATGCTCTGATAGCTAATCCCCTTGTAAATACAGATGAATGGTGAAGGAGGCAGCCTGGCAGGGCCCAGGAAGGGCAGACATGGTCGGTTCATGTCATGCACTTTGTTCCTGGTATGCCTTGCTAGCCGTGGGCTTTAAAGACGTTTTAGCTCTCCAGCCCCCCAATGTCATTGATTTTCTTTTGGCTTGTGGTCAGTGTATCTGAATGCTGGCAGCCAGGCCTCTGGAGTGGTACTTACTGGGGGAGTCCAGTGGCCCCGGTCTTGAGTAACCTGCAGCATCACTTCCCTTGCTGGGCTTAGACTGCAGAAGTCAGGAAGGGGTTGCAGGAAGTACAGACTTCTCAGGAAGTGATGACTATTGCTCTTCTCACCAGCTCCCTTTTCACATTGACCTGTGTGTGACGGGGAAGTGGGCGGTCAGAGGGCGGCCTTTTCTTAAAAAGTAGTTTCTGAAAATGTGACCAAATACCACAGTTTCTTCTTAAGGCTTATTTTGGGGCCATTTGGACACATTTGACTGGGATCCCATCGTTTGTGCCAGGAACCCTCTTTCCCAGAGGGAGCCCTGAGGTCTTGTGCAGGACAAAGCCTTCCTAGCCAGTGTGGGCTCTCCAGTAGGTTCAGGAGGCAGCCAGCCTTCCCGCTTCACAGCACTGTCCAGAGCCCTGCACGGTGACCTACAGCTTGTGTCTGTCTACAGGTCTACCTTGAGCCGAACAGCTGCCATCCTGACTGGACTTGTCTGTGCACACCCCTCAGGGGCCTGGGAGGGCCAAGAGACCCTCTCCTGAGTAAATAGTTGCTGGAAGGAGGAGAAAGGACCCAGGACTGGCTCGGGCCTGTCTCTGCTCACAGCTCTGCCATTGCTTGTTGTACCAGTCTATCCTCTGAGTCAACAGCCGCTGTCTTGGGGCATTCAGCTGTGCCAGCTTGAGAAGATGATCCCAGCTGGGCCTGCTGACTGCTCACCCCCCTCATAGAGGGTCAGGGAGGGGGCAGAGACTTCAGCTGAGTAAAAGAGTGTCCATAGCAGATGCTGCATGCAGGGCTGCTCCCTGCATGTGGTCGCAGAGAGGGCTGGGGTCTGTAGGCTGGGGAGGGTTAGGGAGGGGGCTCCATCCTGTGCCTGTGGGTAAGTCATTGTCCTGCTAGGTAAAGAGTTTCCAGTATGGCCTTTTGGTGGGAGCACATACAGCCCAGTAATACCCCCTCTCCCATGCTGTGCCATGAAGCCACTCGAGGTCAACGCTGGTGCTTTCGCCCTTGGTGTGGTGGGGACTTTTCACCTCCCCTGGGAAGGAATTTTAGTCCCAGTGTCCCACTGGTAATAGGTAGATTGGGAACTATGGTTCCAGGGTTGCTGGGAGGGCTACAGAGGGTGACGTGGATAGGCAGCAGTGTGCTTCTGGGGTGGGGTTTGTCTTTCTCACTCTCTACTGAGAATGGGGGAGCTAGGCTGAGTCTCACTGCAGCCCACCCACAGGTGAGGCAAACCAGTGTCTTTCCATAGATGCAGGCAGCTCCCCAAAACTTGGAGTGATGGGCATTCCTGCTGTTCCACCCAAGGGCTTGTGGCTTTCTGCTGGGTGGCAGCTTGACAGTTGTGAGCTCAGTGGGCACTGCTGTCCCGTGCCCTTCATGGAGGAGTGTTGAGGGGGCCACTGCCCTGCCTAGGACTCTGGTATATCAGGCTAATTTTGCCATCCATCGGGGGCTGGAAGAAGCGTGTCCATGCCTTGCTCTGGGCTGGTTGAATCTCTTCAGTTTTGGGGTGGTGGGAAGAAGCCCGTTGCTGTGCTGTCACATTCCCTGTGCCCACGTCACAGGACCCTGTTGGTAGCGTTTCCAGTCATTTCCGAGTTCAGGGAATTTATCTGCAGTGTCTACAGGAGGCCTTAAGTCTGGCTGAACTTTCACCCACAGTCAGGTATCTTGTGGGTGTGGCCTGAGCAGCTAATTGTGAGAGGATGCTGTCCTGGGTCCTCAGGACTGCAGGCTGAAGATAGCTTTGCACTGTTTGCCCCTCGTGCTGAGGTTCACATGTCCTCCTAGGCTTTGGGTGTCAGGTAGAGGATCATTGGCCTGCAGGCCCTGTTCTGTCTACTCCCTGGACATTCCAGGAGGAAGGAGGGGCCTTCAGAGAGGAAAGGCCCACAGAGCCTGATGTCTGTTTGTACCACTTCCTTCTCTGTGTTACTAGAACTGGGTGCTAGATGCTATCTAGACAGAGATGACATAGGGAAACTAGCTGTGATGTGGACATTGTGCTTGTGCAGTGGCTCGGTTCCTTAAATGGGAGTGTGACAAGGTGAGTAACCGCAGCCTCTGCCTTGAAGCTCTCAGACTTAGCTTTCGATGGCTCTCTCTCTCTCTCTCTCTCTCTCTCTCTCTCTGTTTCATTTCCCGAGACTTGGAGCCTGTCCTGGAAACTAGCTCTTGTACTTTGAGACCAGGCTGGCCTTGAACTCACAGACATCTGCCTGCTTCTGCCCTCTGGAGTGCTGGGATTAAAGGTGTGCACCACCACCACCTGACTTTGCTTCTTTTTCTTTTTGAAAAAAAAATCCTTGGACTGTCTGTGAGTGTCACTCACTTGCTATATTAAGTTTTCTTTCTTCTCTCTCTTTTTCTCTAGTTCTCTCCTTCTGACATCTGCGTTTCAGGTTGCCAGGCTTGGCAGTGAGGGCCGTCACCACTGACCCAGGCCATATGGTTTCTTAGTAAACGGCCTGGCTTAGGGGAATCACTTGTGCAGGGGGGTGGCCCCTGGAGACTGGATTACTGTACAGTGGGTCTGGTGCTGTTGTGGTGATGAGCTTTTTTCTGGGACAGTCCTCAGGAGTTGCATTATGGGAAGCCAGGAGCAGCCTCCACAGTGTTGGCCCTAGAGCAGACCAGGCTTCAGCCCTTTCTGCAGGGCTCAAGTGCCTCCAGTCCAGATGGGTCTCTGTGTGTGCTGTCATCGTGGGGTCCTTTACTGGTGCACACCCCCTTGACTGTGTGGAAGCAACATGAAGTCTGGACTGTCTCTACAGTGAATTGGCAAACCCTGCTGGCCTTGCAGCTCCTTCTTGCTCACAAAAATAAACCTGTCAGTACACAGATTGAACAGGAAGTCAGTACACAGATTAAACAGGAAGTCAGTATGGAGAAGCCTGCAACAACTTCTGGACTGAGGCCCTGGTGGAACATTCCCAGGGAGAGCTACTGGCAGGGGAGAGGCCTGCTCAAGGTTCCCACCCCTGCGGTCACTGCTGACATGCTGGCTGTTTAGGCCTGCCCTGATACTTTGTAGGGAATGAGTATGGGTGCACACAGCCCCTGCACTGGTTTCTGGATGCTTCTGTTGCTCAGGTTTCACCTTGCCCAGAGCCCCTCCCCTCTGTGTTGCCCTGCTTCCCGCAGCTCCCAGCATCACCTCCCCTCCCCTTTGACCCTGTGTGTCTGACATCTATCTAATCACCTTAGCGTTTCCTCTTTGATCACTTCAGTTCAGGTGTGTGGGTTGGTAAGGCCTTCACATGATGGGAGACAGGCTGCCGGCTCCTGTGTGTTTCCCTAGCATGTGTCAGGTAGTCATATGATGGCTTTAGTTAAGCTTCCAGAAACTCTGGCCCTGCTCTGGACTGTCTGGTGTATGAGTATCCTCACCTTTCTCTTTGTGAGCTGGTCGGCATCTCTGCCCACTTGGTGGCCGTGGGGACTGAGGGTGTGACATGGAGTAAAGCAGGCGGACCTGGTCCTCTCTCATCTGCTCTTCATGGTGGGAATGTGCCATGAGACGGAGGCCATGAAAATTCGGGAACATTGACTGCACCTCCTGGGGGCCTCCCGGGTTAGCTGGGAGGTTTCCTGGTTCTCCCTCTTCCTCTAAGCCTGCACAGTGTGGGGGACATAGAGGCAGCAATCATACTTGGGACTTTTGTTTGCAAACCAGCAGCAAAAGGAAGGATGCCCTCCCCTCCCCTTCCCTGCCGAGAGCAGGGAGACTGCTGCATTCTCATCTCTGCACGGGTGGCCAGGGCCTGGTGCAGTCTTCCCGGACCCAGGGAGCCACTACCTTCCCCTGTTGACTGAAGTTTTCTTGGCAGTGAGTTGGTCATGGTAAACCGGTGGGCTTTCTGGGAAGTGCAGCTGGGGGCCATCTGGTGTCTTGCAGTGCTGGAGCCCTGGGCAGAGTCATTGCTGGAGTGGACCAACAGTGAAATCATCTTCCTGGAATCTTCATTGAGCCCCAGGGTGCTGAGGAAGTGCTGCCCAGAGCCCTTCCCAGTCACACACTGGACGGCTTCCTGCTGCTCTCTGCAGTCTGGGATTTAGAGTGGTTTGTGTGGGGTTTTGTACGGGGCGCAGGGGCATGGCTCAGCCTGGACACACTGAGGCTTCCTGGGGTGTAGCTTCATGCTTTGTGCAGTCAGCCCCATGTTGGTGGGACCCTGGAAGATGTGTCTGACAGCTGAGGGGCCTTCTTGTCAAGGCAGCCCCTCCAAAGATCAGTCTCTTCCCCACGGCACTGCACAGCCTTACTCCCTACATCAGTTGTAAAGAGATTTGTGTTCTAGTTTCTCTGACAGCGGAGCCCATGAGTCGTGAGTCTCCTGGCTCATCATTGTTATTATTCCTGGCCAACCTTGTTCCCAGTATCCTAGGAGGGAATTTAAAAACATGTGTCTTTTGTTTACTTTTTTGGCAATTTTGTACCTTTATACAATGTGTCCTGATCCTGTCTATTCCCCAGCAGAATCTTCATATCCTTTCCTTTTAAAAAAATAAAAAAAAAATGACTTTGTTTCCGCCGCTGAGCCTGGGTGTGCAAGTTGCATGTGCTGTGCTGCCGTGGACAGGGAGGGCGTTGGGTCCACTAGACTGGAGTTGCTGCTGTGAGCCGTCCAGTGTTGGAGACCGAGCTTGTGCTCTCCGCCAGAGCAGCCGGAGCCCCTAACTGCTGAGCTGCTGCTCCTGCCCTCCTTCCCAGCAAGTGCAGTCAGTGCTGGCTGCTGGAATGCCAACTGATGTTGTTGGCATGCTCTTGTGCTGGCACTGTAGCTGCCCCAAGTTCATGGGTGCAGCAGCCACATCACACCCAGAAGCCAGCATCTCACGGCACTCCTTTTCACCATCCTTCAGCTCCTACATCCCTTCTGGTCTCCTGGGTGCTCTGAGGCTTGGTGAGCTCCATTAACTGCTGGCCACTACAGAAAGGCTCCTCTGACCAAGGTTGAGAGCAGCCCATAGGCATAGCCATAGATATTTAGAAGGCAGTTTAACAACATGTCTGTTTAGCAAAAAAAAGAAGAAGAAAGAAAAGCAACAACAAAAAACAACCCAGTAATAGGTTTCCCCTAGGGCTTGACTTTCCAGGCCATGGACCTTTGATGAGATTTATAGAACCACGAATGAATTCCTTCCTGTGCATGGGCCTTACAGGACAGAAGGTGGCTGGTCACCCTACATCCTTCATGCCTCTGTTGCACCATGGGGCATTTTGCCTGCAGGGGGAGGGTCACTGCTGGGTGCCACCATGGATGACTTTTCTCCCTGCTGGTGTGCATAGCACCACTCAGCACGGTTAGAGCCACCCAGTAGGGAGGAACTTCTCAGGTCATCCAGGTGCATTCCTCAGTGTCCTACAGCCAAGGTGTGTTGTGTCTTCAGCAGTCTTGCTATCTAGTTCTGGGGGCATTCAAGAACAGCATCAATAGCCTTTGTTGTTTGGGGGCCTCTGGGCCATCCCTGACAAGTAACCACCAGTAGCCAGGGTTTTCTGGGGCATATTGATGTCAAAGGGGCAGATTTAGCCAGGCAGGAACTTTGTGAGCTTTTTTTGTGGCTGCTTTTATTCGGCCCCTGAGTTATTGGGAGTGATTTTGGTTGGGTTTGTATATAGACATTGCCATTTTAGTTGTGCAACACCAACTGCCTCGAGGTGCTAGGAGGGAGGAGGACTTAAATTATATGGGAAAAATGTGAAATGGCCAAAATCTCTCTCCCAAAAAATCAATCAGTCCACAGAGGTATTTGACACAGTAACTCACGTGCATGTTTCTTTAACCAGGTCACCATGGCTGTTACTGGCTCCCTTGCTGTCCCCAACTGTTCCTCAGATCACCTCCCCACCTTGCTGCCTATGTCCCGAGAGTGTGCACAGGTTCCAGTGGATCAGAAACCTGGTCCCGGAATTCGGAGTCCCCAGCTCTCACGTCAGGGTGCTTTCTTCCCCTGCAGAGTTCTTCGAGCTCTTAAAGGTAAGTCGTTTGAGGAACTGAGACAGGAGTTGGATGGGGGCAGGGTGTCAAGGTTTGGTAGGCCCTGACACCCACTCTGTTGTAGGCACTTCTGGTGCAGCTTTGCTTAGCCTGTGCCTCTTCTGTCAGATTTCACCTTCATCTCAGGTTGAGTTGAGCTCCAAACAGAAACCTTGGGGAGCCAGTGTCCCAGAGCAGGGAGGAGCAAGATCATGGCTAGACTCTTTGAGTGTGGAGGCAGTGAGGACTGGTAGCTCCCAGTCCTTCTCTGCTAAAGATGAGGGGGACTGTGCATGAAAATCCCTTCTCTGGGTGGCAGCATCATCTTGGTAGCTGTGTTGCCTGGGGGAGTCTGAGGTGGGATCTGATGAGTACGTGCGGTGGCCACTTGGTCACAGGGCCTTTCATTCAGATCAGGAGCCTTGCCCTCCCTGGCCTGGGGTCCTGGCATCCTGGATCACTGGCGTCTGTCTGGTGTGTACTTTCTTTTCCTTGGAAGTGATGTCCCTTTGCACCGAGGGCTGGCTTTTCACAGTGCTCAGGTTCCCATTACACGTCCAGTTCATAGTTGGACTGCTCATTGGACTAAGTAATTCAGTACTAATTAATCCTTAACTAGGTGAACTCTGTTCATATTAGCAATGGCTCTGGAATGGAGATCTGGAGACCAGCAGAGTGGTGGGAGATAGCAGAGACCCAGGTTCAGGTTCATCTCTGGAGAAAGTGAGCACTCATCGACAGAAAGCTTGCTGTCTCCCTGTTTTCACCCTCTGTCTGAGCTGGTCCACACTTAGCTGCATTTCTGGTGGACTCATTCTTTGTATGTGCGCCCATGGGCAGGGCTGAGCTGGGTTCATGCCCATGTGTGGGCCAGTGCCCGTGGGGCCTCTTGCTCTTGTTGCACCCTGCTTCTCCATTCTCTTCCTCACTGTCTGTGAGGATGGTTCTGCAATGTCCTCCTGACCTGAAGAACTCCCAGGTGTCAGGAGGTCAGGTCATGCTCTGCACCTGCCCACATTCGTGAAGCTGAAGAGTTCACGAAGCAGCAAGGGGCCTGCATCTGGGCTGAGAAGAGGCGAGGCCTCCTCACCTTGTCCCTGGACAGGAGGGCAGACTGGAGGACCAGCAGGGTCTCTTGTCTTTCACCATGTGACATGTGTGACAGATGTTGGCCCTCTGGTCTTCGGCTGTTTCTGTGCCTTCCTTCTACAGGGGCTGTCTGGGATCCTGGCATCCTGTAGTGAGCAGCCGCGTATACTTTGGTGGTTGGGGCTGAACTGCCTCTGCCTGTTGTTTTTTTCTCTACAACCCTGATTTTAATAGATAACAAAACAAAGGAAGTAGCAGCCTGAGGATGTTGTTTGTTTTTTCCTTGTACCTAAGCATTTCCCAGGGGTGTGTTCATGCATCTGTCTAGTCAATATGACCAGCTTCCTGAGTGGACAGTACTAGCTGAGGTGATTCCCCTTCTTCAGTTATAGGCTTGTGCTCTGCTTTGTGGGCCCTCCTTCTAATTATGCTTTCCTGTGTCCTTTGGAGTTGATCTTTGCAGTTTTGGGAGAGTTTACATCCCCTAACTCGATATAAACTCCCATCTTCCTGTCTTATCTCACAAGGACTGAGATAACAGATGTGGTGGTGTGCACTGCTGTGCTTTGTGTGCTTGCTGACATTCCTGGGGGTGGTTGTCTAGGGCTTTGAAGATGGGGTCCTTTATTCTCCTGGGCTGGAGCAGGGCCTAGAGAGGACACTGGCTGTTGAGACAGCTTGGGATGTGTTGTCTTTTCATGTGCCCGTGCATGTGCATGTGTATACCCATGCTTGATTACAGACAGCCAGACTTCAGATGTTGGCAAGTGCAGCTTTCTGTCCCCTTCCTGCCACTCCTTCTTCCCAGAGGTATTGAAAAGTCTCCATGCTCCTTTTGGACCTGAATGTATATACATGTACATGAGTGTAGCTGTGTGCCTGTGGGGTTTATCAGCGAGGTTATATGTTTTCTGTTTTAGCAGCACATTGTGGGGGTGAGCTCTCATCAGGGTGCACAGATCTCCCTCTTCCTGGTAAAGTGCCCGCCTCACAGTCATGAAGATGTGAGTCCCATCCCCAGCACTACAGGAAAGGCTGAGCGAGGTGGCTGGACTCCTAGGGCTTGCTGGCCAGCCAGACTGCCTGGTGAGTTCCAGGCTAGTGACACCCTATCTCAAAATAAAACAAAACATGGTGAAATAACCCAAAGTAGTTCTGTGTCCCCATATGTGTGTCTGCACACTTTCATGTGACCAGCACTTACACAAATATGCATATATAAATATATAATACACGCATACATGTGTGCCCCTGATCTCCTTCACCCATTAGTGATTGTGTTGTGTTTTGTTATCCCATTAGACTGTGCCTTACTTTGCAGACTGAATATTTGAATTAAGGTTGTGCGTCCTCCTTTGGGAAGTCACTGTGCTAGGCTAATTGGAGAATTAATGGTGAGGATGTAGAGCCAGCCATTCAGCTTAGATGTGATTTGCCTCCAAGTGGACTACGAAAACAATGAATGTAATGTAGAATTGTTACTTCTTTTCCAGGGGCAGATAAAAACAGCCAAGAGGCGAGTCGTGATGGCATCCCTCTACTTGGGGACAGGACCTTTGGAGCAGGAACTGGTAAGACTTAGGGGCAGGGCAGCAGGTACAGCCAGCTCCACAGTGTCACAGTTGACTCCAGCTGCCTTTCTGGCCTCCACATGTAGGTGTCCCTAGTGCATGGTGATGGTGTAGGAAACCTGATCGTACTGGCCAGCAGTTCCCCAATCCTTACAGGGCTGTTTGGGCTGCTCTCTCTGACATAACCCAGAGGCTGCATCAGGTCCATGGCCTGCTTTTGTGTGGCCTGAAGAACTGCTACTGATTTCCAAGATGTTGGAGGAAAACCAAAGACTGTGAGTCATGTAAGATCCATGACATTCACCTGTCAGTGCGGTTGTAGGGGCATGGGCACACTCGTCCTGTGCCATGTCAGTGTGGTTGTAGTGACATGGGCACACTTATCCTGTAACAGTGCGGTTGTAGGCGCACGGGCATATTCGTCCTCTCCTGTGTCAGTCAGTGCGGTTGTAGAGACATGGGCACACTCGTCCTGTGACAGTGCGGTTGTAGGGACACGGGCACACTCGTCCTCTCCCGTGTCAGTGCTGTTGTAGGGGCACGGGCACACTTGCCCTCTCCTGTGACAGCCGCACGGCTGAGTGGTCCTGGCAGAGACCATCCTGGCTCACAAGAGCTAAAATATTTACTCAGCAGCACTTTTCAGAAAACATTTTCTGGCTGTGTTCTAGGCTGATGAGCCAAATACAGTTAGGGCCAACTGGCTGGCTGCTGGGTGTACAAGGGGTGTCAGGACGTGGCCAGCCTTGTCCCCTGGACTTTCTGGTGTGCTGTAGCTGTCATTTTCAGTAAGGAAGATGGGGCTAGGAGGAGCCTAAGCCACCTAATGAGTTCAGAAATGCTGGCTGTAGAGTTACCCACAGCAGGCAGCATTTGGGTTGAGCTGGATCTGTGAATGTGGCTTATCTGTCTTCTCTCTGGGCACTTTTCTCTCAGAGGGATGGAAGGCGTGTGGCTGGTGGTGTATGGTCTTCCTTGATTTATTGTAGTTAGAGACGGGTGGGTTGGAGCTGGGACATGGCGCGGCATTGGTGTGTGGAGCCCGGGGGGCGGGGGTAGGCTAGCCTGAATACTTTCATCTTTGACTGGAGCACGGAGGCCTCCCTCCACCTCCCAGTCATCCTGTAGAACTGCAAGCTTGGGAAGCTCATTTGTTCTCATGGGAAGGGGACGAGAGGGCCAGTGGGCAGGTTCCATCTTGGATTTATTCATCATCCAGTGGATTCACACCTAGTACTACTCCGCATAGGGTACAGCACTGGTGTTGTGTCTGGAGGGGATGTAGAGATGAGACCTGAGACCCAGGTTGTCAAGCACCGTGGACCTCTGCCCTGTACTCAACCTTCTTCTTGAGGCCCAGGCTGGAGAGGGAGCTTGGCAGTGGCTGATAGCTCACGTAGTCATTTCCATGTTTCCATAGGTGGTTACCTGATTCATTTCTCAGGTGCAGAAACAGCTCTTTGGTCTCACATGTGTTCCTTCAATTCTTCTCCTAGGTGGATTGTCTGGAGAGTTCTCTGGAGAAGTCACTACAATCGAAGTTTCCTTCCGACCTCAAGGTCTCCATCCTCCTGGACTTCACCCGTGGCTCCAGAGGTAGGTGTTCTGTACTTCCTCTCTCATTGGTCTGAGGAGCCGCCCTCTACCAGACCTGCACAGGGCTGCCTGCTGGTCCCAGTCACGGTTCCTTCTATAGCGGATGGCTGTATGCAGCCTAGACTGAAACAGTCAGGACAGGGCAGAGTTTTCCCTAGTCTGCGGCTACTCAGGGTCTGTTTCTGCCCTGCTTCCTTTGGCCTTGCTTTATTTTAAGGCTTTGTGTGGAGGTCTCTGGTGGTTGAGGCCTAGTTCCCAGGGCATCTGCTTCTTGGAAGGTAGTCTGCTTCCTTCTCTGAGATTCAGGCCAAGTTTCTAAGTGACTGCTGTCAGGTATGGACTAAGTCTAGTTGATGGCTGCATCTGGCTCAGACTGGTATTTTTCTTCTGGAGCTGGGGTGAGAGGTCAGGACACTGAGTGGGAGTGGCTTCCCAGGAGGCACTCGCTGATTTAGGAGGAGGGGTCTAGTGTGGCTGAGTACCAGTCCTGCCCTGCAGCATGGTGTGTCATGGCCAGAAGCAGCATTTTTTGATGTGACTCCTTACACCGTGCCCCAGGTAAAGTGAGGCTCCTAGGGAGTTGGTCTGTCTGGCAGTCAGGACATCTGTCTTTCCTGGTGGAGAAGCTACAGCTGTCTCCTCTGCTGCTCACACACAGGGAGGAAGAACTCACGCAGCATGCTGCTCCCACTGCTGCAGAGGTTTCCAGGGCGTGTGCGTGTCTCCCTCTTCCACACGCCAAACCTCCGAGGACTCCTCCGACTGCTTATCCCTGAGCGCTTCAACGAGACCATCGGACTCCAGCACATCAAGGTGTACCTCTTTGACAACAACGTCATCTTGAGTGGGTGAGCGAGCGCTCCGTGTGTTCTCTAGCTGGGAGTCCAGTTGAAGGCACAAGGCCAGTCTGCCCCCAACTCCTGAGAGAGGTGCTGTGCTGGTTGTAGATGGCGCTCACCTCTTTAGGGGCCCTCCTGTGTGGAAGGTAGATGGTGTGCTGAGCCTCTGCGCCAGTTCACTGTTTGTTGTGGTGACTCTGTCACTGTGCACCTCACTTTATGTGAGGAGGATGGATCAGAGGACAGGCAGAGCCCAGGAAGCACACACTGAGCACGGTGGAAGCCCAGCTCTGGGCTGTGACGTCTCTGACAGACAGCTGTGTGGGCTGTTCTCCACCTGGGTTGTGGGGTGCCATCTCTGTTCTGTTACTCAGTGTCAGCCTGGCTGGTGTCCAGCACAGAGGCTGCTCTGGTTTCATCACACCATGGGTTTGTCATTCCTCACCTACTTACCCCGAGGCCTGGGTCACTAGGCCACACATCCTCTTGGCTGCGCCCTCATCTGATTCTTCGTTTCTGTAGTGCAAACTTGAGTGACTCCTACTTCACCAACCGCCAGGACCGCTATGTGTTCCTACAAGACTGTGCTGAGATCGCAGACTTCTTCACAGAGCTGGTGGATGCGGTGGGGGATGTGTCCCTGCAGCTACAGGGGGATGACACCGTGGACGTTGTGGATGGCATGGTGCACCCTTACAAAGGTAGGGCAGCCTTCATGACGCTCTGCTGACTCCTGGAGACCACAGGCCAGAAGAACACCTCTGTGATGCTTGCTCCAGGTGCAGAAAACGGTGTCAGGGCTTTCAGCATTTTTTTCTAAAGCCAGAGAAATGAAATTTACCGGCTCTTACATGCTTACCTGCCCTGTAAGTGAGAGCCAGCCTGGGAAGGTGGGAGTTTGGGCTCAGGGTCCTTGTACCTTAATCAAGTGAGCCAGGAGACTGCCTTGATTTTTACAGGAAGTAGCCTGCCTAGTGACCACCCTCCCACTTCAGCCTCTTCCCTAAATCTCCTATCCTAGCAGCCCCATGAGCTCTGTAGCCGCTTGCCTGTAAGAGTGAACTGGGAGAGCTCGACTGTGCTGCAGCCCTTGCGAAGCATTTCTGGGCATTCGCATTCCTGTGATTGCTGCGGCTGTGGCTTCTCCTGGCCTTGAAGGGTTGCTGCTGAGTGTGCGACAGACTCCACAGCTTAGGGACAGCTCGGGGAAGGGAGAAACCTGGCCCTTGTGAGGAGAAAAGCTCTCATGTCCCGTGGTCTTCCTGATGACAGCCCTGCCTGGTGCCAGGGAGCTGTGGCTGCCCAGTGAGGCTGTGGTCTCTTGATGGCCCTGTCTGCCCCAGTGAACATTTAGTTGTTACCACTGTGCATTGAAGTGCATCAGTTAGACGTTTTCGGGAAAATTTCTTTCCCTCTGTGTATCCTTACATTTGTCTTTTGGTCCCCAAGCCTAAAATGTGTACTCTCTGGGCCTTGAAGAAATGATTATGCCCTGGTGTACTGCACCAGGCTAGGCACAACTAGTCGGGAATGACTGTGTTTAGGGACAGCTGAGATGTGTCATGTTTAGGGCAGGGACAGGGACATATTGCTCAGTGACAGGGTGGGTTTCTGCCCAGTTGGTTTCTTCTCTGTTCCTAGTCTAGCCCATGAGAGGCACCCACGTGTCTGTCCCTGTTCTCAGTGCAGACCGTGTGAGTGTGGGTGGCCCAGCATAGCCCCACTGTGTGCCGCTCTTCTCTCTGACCAGCCTTGCTGCCTCTGGGTCTTCCATGCTGACCTCCTCTCTGGACTCTGTTCGTGGACTGGTCATCTTCCTGATACGCAGCATTGCTTTGCTCTGCAGACTTCAGGACAGGCAGTTTGCAGCCTTCCAGTTTGTCTGCAGAGTTGTGTGCCATTTGTGTCCAGTCCCTGTGGGGACAGTGTCCCTGCGGAGCCCGAGCCTGCCCTCAGGGCTTCTGTTCATGGTTACCGTGCTTTCCTGCCACATGTGTTCTGGGCCGCATGTGTGTTCTTTGTTCTTCATGTGAACATATGATCTTTTTATGAACACATCTTTCACTTTTATTTCCTTTGGACAGGGTCTCATGTACTTCAGGTTGGCTTGACCTTTTCTTCCCATGTGCCAACATTGTTATCAGGTGCCACCCCGCCTGTTCCTGGCATGTCTTTTATTTAAATGATCTTTCTTACTGAAGTACATAGCATGCCTCCCAGACAGCCACCAAAGAGGTGCAGTTCAGGGCCCGTTGCAGTGGCTTCCCAGAGCTACCTGACCCCCAACTGTTATCCCCAAGGTACCAAAGTCCTGGTGTTTGCCACCCCACATTCCTCTCCTTGTATTTTTGAGTTTTTGTGGCTGGAATTACCTGTGTCGTGTCCTACCATGTCTCCTTGCATGGGTCCTGTGGGCAGTCCTGTCGACTGCTGCCTTTTTTGCTCCTTGAGCTTGGTCTGTTCTGCCAGTAAAACCTGTGTGTTTGCCCTTAGCAGTCACATGATGTGTGCCTTGAGCCAGCAGAGTCTGGATGGGTTTTTAAATGGTCTCATGTAGCTCAGACTGGCCTTGGACTCACTGTGTAGCTGAGGATGATTGCAACTCCTGATCCTCCTGCCTCCACCTCCTGTGTACCACAACTTCTGGCTCTCCATGTTCTCTTCCTCTTTCTTATGTCTTCTGTAGGTGACCGGGCTGCGTACTGCAGAGCCGCTAACAAACGGGTCATGGATGTGATCCACTCAGCCAGGACCCGACAACAGATGCTGCATGCACAGACCTTCCACAGTGACTCTCTGCTGAGTCAGGAAGAGGCTGCGGCTGCTGGTGACCGGAGACCAGCACCGGACACCTGGATTTACCCACTGATCCAGATGAAGCCCTTTGAGATTCAAATCGATGAGATAGTCACTGAGACCCTGTTGACGGAAGCCGAGCGGGGAGCTAAGGTCTTCCTTACCACTGGCTACTTCAACCTGACCCAGGCCTACATGGACCTGGTGCTGGGCACTCGAGCCGAGTATCAGATCCTCCTAGCCTCACCAGAGGTGAATGGCTTCTTTGGAGCTAAGGGCGTGGCAGGCGCCATCCCAGCTGCCTATGTGCATATCGAGCGACAGTTCTACAGCGAAGTGTGCAGCCTGGGGCAGCAGGACCGGGTCCAGCTGCAGGAGTACTGGCGCAGGGGATGGACCTTTCATGCCAAAGGTACGTGAGGGCTGGCCAGAACCCCCATTGGGGGTGTTCCATGCTCCTGGTCACACAGAGCTGGGGTGTCTGTGAGCACATGTGAGAGAGAGCCCTGCACTGGGTTATCTTCCCAGCAGCCCTTGCAGGTCCTGCCTGCCTGTCCCAGGTCCGGGAGGGCTGATGCTATCGTATTCAGGGGATGTAGTTCTGCAGAATACTTCTGTATGTGAACACAGCTTTAAAAATGGAAACCACTTGGTGAATATTCTCTTTTTTTTCTTCTTGAGTCTGGGGACCAGCCCCAAAGCTTTCACTTCTACCACTGACTTAAATTGAATCCTCAGTCCTTTGGTAGCTATTGAGGGACATGTGATGTACTGTCTGCTGAAGGAGCACAAGGAAACACGGAAGGCTGGCTTCTGTCTCTGGGGCAGGGGACTAACTGCTGTGCAGGGGACTTCCAGCAGATTGCTGACTTGTCGTGAATAACTCGTTTTCCTGTCTTCCCCTCACTTTGATAGATCCTTTTCCTGTTTTCTCGTCTCTGCTTCTCCCTGTAACTGAGAAGATGGAAGCAGCATGCTCAGTGTGTAGTCCTTACTTAGTGAAAGTCACGTGAACTTTGGTTCTTTTCTTTGTGGTTCCGAGGGTGAGGCCCAGATCCTTGTCCATGGGAGGCTGGCGTCCATTACTGAGCTGTGCTGTACACCCAGCCAGTGCCCTGGACCTTCCGCATGCAGCCCTGTGGTAGAGATGGTTATTGCTGCATTGAGCCTTCACTTGCTCCAAGGAGAGCAGCCCAGGCTCTCAGGTACTGAGAACTCTCTGCAGGCTACATGAAACCTGTTGGGAACCTTGACCCTGGCAACAGTTTGCCCAAGGCCCATTGCTGAGGGTGCCTGCTTCAGGGTGACACTGCCCGAGGAATTCACCTTAACCCCAGCGCCTGACCTAGAACTGCAGAGGTTATCTGGGAGTGCTGGGTTCTTGTGGCTTCTCTAGGCAGTCCAGAGGGCTGCCGTGCCTGGCCTCAGCACGTATCTGGGCTCTTGACATTTGAGGCCATCTTTGACTCCTCAGATGGAACTTTTTTCACTCTCTGATCTCTGAATCCGGCCTTTTCATTTCTTTCTTTCCTTCCTTTCTTTCTTTCTTTTTTTCTTGGTTTTTCAAGACAAGCTTTCTCTGTAGCCCTTACTGTCCTGGAACTAGCTCTGTAGACCAGGTTGGTCTCAAATTCACAAAGATCGCCTGTCTCTGTTTCCCTAGTGCTGGGATTAAAGACGTGTGCCACCACTGCCTTGCCGAATACAGCATTTTCAATGGGGATACTTTTTGTTTTTGTTGTTATTTGAGATAGGGTCACTATGTAGCTGTCTGGTCTGCAGCTCTCTATGTAGAGCAGGAGATACTGGAAATCAGATCCGCCTGCCTCTTATCTTCTGAGTACTGGAATTAAAGATATGCACTGCCATTCCTGGCTAGTGGGAATATATTTTAAGAAATGCTTTTCTAGAGTTTATTGTTATTTTAGTTATTTTTAAAAAATATTTATTTGATCCTTGTGGTTGCGCACACCTTTAATCCCAGTACTTGGGAGGCAGAGTCAGGTGGATTTCTGAGTTCGAGGCCAGTCTGGTCTACAGAGTGAGTTCCAGACATCCAGGGCTATAGAGAGAAACCCTGTGTAGAAAAACAAAAAGCCAAAAAAGAAACAACAAAAAACCTCACAATTGTGTGTGTGTGAGAGTGTGTGTGTGTGTGAATGTATCTCTCTCTCTCTCTCTCTCTCTCTCTCTCTCTCTCTCTCTCTCTCTCTCTCTGTGTGTGGCCTGCTTATAAAAGTTAGGAGACAGCTGTGGGACTGAGGTGTGGGAATGAGGTGTCTCCTTCTACCGTGTGTGTGTGTGTCCTGCATATAAAGGTTAGAAGACAGCTGTGGGTGGGAGTTGCCGGCAGTGAGAATAGAAAAAGGTTACGGAGGAGGAAGGTCCCTCCGCCCTTCCTGCGCAGACCACCGAAGAGACAACATGTAAGCTGTCACACTGAGAAAGGTACTGAGCCCATGTGGCTAACATAGATAAGGATAATGGGGTAATATATGTTATAAGAGTTAACAAGAAGCCTGACCTAATGGGCCAATCAGTTTATAACCTTATGGAGTCTTGTGTGTGATTTTCTTTGGGGTTTGCCGGTTGTGGGGTACCGGGCGGGACAGAAACCCCAACAAGCCAGCCCCTCGTGTTACATGTGGGAATGAGGTTTCTCCTTCTACCAAGTGAATTGCATCCATCAAAATTAGGTCTCAGACTTGTTGGCAAGCACCTTTATCCCCTGACCCATCTTACCATCCTTTGTTTCCTTCTGTTTGTGGTTCGTGGTCCTGGGATGAGTTCTGTGCCTTGTGCATGCATCACATACTCTGCCTTTGAGTTCCTCCTCCTCCCAAACAGGACGTTCTGCCTCAGAGACTGGCTCCTCACCATAGGAAAGCTTCAGCTGGGAATGGCCAAGTTGCCTGCCTGTCCAGCTGGCCCTGCCTGTGCACAGAAACCCACATTCCTGCCCAGGCAGGCAGCCTTGCTTGTGTGGGAAGTGACTGCCCCATTGTTGGTCTCATCTTAGCATGTGGGCTAAGTGAAGCTTGCCGTCAGGTGGAGCTGGCCAGAGGGTGTGTATGGAAAGTCTTCAGGTTGGCCCAGTTCCTTCTGGGAATGACAGCAGAGCCATCACACAGGGGGACACAGGGAAGAGCTGAGCATCTGGGTGAAGCCAGAGCTTTGGAGAGGCTCAGTAATTCACTGGTCCCTGCACAGCCAGAGGCAGGCCAGGCAGCGTGCTCCTCCAAGTACACTGCGACCTCAGGCCCTAGGCCAGCCTTGCAGCTGCAGTGACTGTAGTCTGAGTCCTGCTTTACTGCCTTGTTCCCCTGAAACCTCACTGATAAACTTTCATGTGTGTGGTGACTCCCCAGTTACACCCAACTGGCTTTTCCTGTGTGTCTTTCCTCACCTTTTCCCGGATTGTGTGCTCTTGCCCCCTGCTCCCTCCCTCCCTCTTGCCTGCCCTGGTGTGGGTGGGGCCCTGCTATCTGTGAGTGCTGGATCAGTGGGGGAACAGGGAGAGCCTCATATCTGGATCCTAGAATTCTGTGTGTGTGTGTGTGTGTGTGTGTGTGTGTGTGTGTGTGTGTGTGTGTAAGAAACAGGAAGGAGGACGAGAAGGTGGAGCTAAGTGGGGGTAGATGGTGCTTGGAAGCTTGGTTCTGAGATAGGGTCTCACGTAGCCTGAGCTACTTGCTGTGTCACTGAGGATGACCTTGAATTTTAGACCTCCGGTATTCTGGGATCACAACCAGCTTGAAGCAGTTTCTTCTGAGTAGGTTCCTGGCCAGGAACCAGAGGTCAGAGGTTACTCTGCCAAGGTGAAAGGCCAGCACCCTTTCCTGCTTAGTGACTACTGTCTAAGGTGGGTCACAGCCCTTTTCTGGCACACCTGCAGACAGTTCCGGTGACCTGTATCAGTATGGGGTAATTGGTCAGGCAGTCCACAGGGTGCTTGTGGGTTTTGCTGGTTGGCGCAGTGAACTGTTACTAGCAGGGCCTGCCTTGGGTACAGGATGTGGGCCTGTTTGTTTGTGTCTGCTGTGGGCCCCTGGAAAACTGCTGGTTACCATGTAGTTACTTCTCTTGTTCTCTTGCCCAAGCTCCTACAGGACAGGCTTGGGCTGGCCTCAACTGTTTCTGCTCTGAAAAGCCTCAGAGGAGAGACAGCCTGAGAATCCAGGACACTGCGTGTGTTCTAGATCCGTCTGGATCCTTGTACCTCAAGAGGTCTCACTTTGCAGCATAGCTTTCCCCAGGGACAGGCACAGGATGCTAGGAGGACCCTGTTGAACTCGCTGGTGACCCTGTGAGGTGGCTTAGTGAAGATGGTTTAGTCCCTTTCCTTGGGAAGTCTTCTTGGCAAATGATCATAGCAGTCGCACTGTGGGTCTCCTTGCAGCGATTCAGAAGACTAGGGTTGCTCTGTAGTGTTTTTTGGAGAACTGAGTGCAGCTTTGTGACCCTAGCACGGGCAAAGGGTAGGGATCGAGGCCCGCCTGGGGTGGACAGAACCACAGGACTGGATTACTCACTGCTGCTCAGATGCCTGCTGGGAAGTCACAGCAGTTGACTCTAGAGCCCCAGATGAAACTCACATCCCTCTCAGGCTTTGCTGATGTCTTAACGCCATTTCAAAGACCCACAGAGACGCTCAGTGCGTTGTTGTGTGCCTTGGAGACTTCTTTCTCAGTGTGGCTTATCTGCTAAGTTCTTTCTTTTTTTTTTTCATATTTATTTATTTACTTTGTATACAATATTCTGTCTGTGTATGCCTGCAGGCCAGAAGAGGGCACCAGATCCCATTACAGATGGTTGTGAGCCACCATGTGGTTGCTGGGAATTGAACTCAGGACCTTTGGAAGAGCAGGCAATGCTCTTAACCTCTGAGCCACCTCTCCAGCCCCTGCTAAGTTCTTTCTTAGCAGGAATTTTTGGAAGTGTTTCCTAGGAGCTCAGTTCAGATAACTTGGGCAGGAGCTGACATCGTCTGGAGACAGCAGAGCAGTTCACCAGCAAGTGTGTGTAAGCGACCAGCAGTGCACAGCCAGTGAGGGCTCCCTGGGAGGAGGCTCTGCTCACAGAGTGGACGACTGGTGCAGTGTAAGTCGGGGACACCTGGGATCCCCTGATGTGTAAAGTCTCTGCCTTGTCACCTGCACATGAGCGTCCCAGCTCACAATGGCCCTGGCTTAGCCGCAGACTGCTGTGGGGCTCCTCTTACCTCTAAGCCCTTGTAAGAGTGCTGTGACTTGCTGCTGCCACCAGGAGTGAGACACATGTTCACAAGTGTATAGGTGAGAGGCTTGGGTAGAGCTCATACTGGAGCAGCTGCCTGCATCCCGATCTGCAGTGCTGTCCTCGGCACTGCAGCGCCTCCCCACCCCAGCTGGAGCGTGGTTTCTACTCTGTATCTTGCTTTCCAGCCATCCTAGGTGGGCTGTCCTAAGTTGTCTGTGTGCAGGTTTGTTACTGTACCTCTGGCCATGAAGGGCAGCTCTGTCCTTGACTGGAGAGAGTCCTGGGGAGAAGGCAGCGGGGCACAGCTAAGCCACTGACTGTGCCTCTGGTGGTCTCTGTGGCTTGGCCTGTACGTGTGTAGTGGGAAGGGTTCTAGGGTCTGGGGTAGAGTTTCACTGCATCTCAGATGCTCAACAGATTTGTCTGAGCAGATGCTGTGGGGTCACTGGGTCTCACCTGGTCCTGGTAGAGCGTGGGGAGTGGGAGGCCCAGGTGTTAGTTAGGTGAAGTCTGGGGTGAGCTCCAGCATGCTTACCCTGGCGCCTAGGGGTAGCGTTAGCAGCACGGGCGTGTGGAGCCCGAGTGTGATGATCCATGTCTCAGCTCTGCCCCACGGTGAAGCCTGCCATGTTGTTCAGGCCATCATTTTGACATCTTGCCCTGAGCAAGACACGTGTCAGCCTTGTCCCTGCTCTGTCCTGAGAGCTGAGCCCTGTCAGTCAGGGACCACACCCTTGTACACTGTGCACCAAGCTCCTCTTGCCCATCTGTTTGCCAGGGCCATAGGCTCAGCGGGGCACATCTGTGGGGATCAGGAAGGACTGAGCATACTAACTGCTTTTGGATGAAGTGTTCTAGATTAACAAAACCCTTTGTGTGGTCAGGGATCTTAGGATTAAGAGACTTTGGCTGCGCAGATGGAATCTGTTAATGACTGACTGGACGCCATTAGCTTTATTGTCTTCCCGACAGGCTGGTTGGCACCTTGCCCAAAGGTGAGTTGATGAGGCAGCCTGGCAGCCTCACCCAGTTCACCTGGGCTCCGTGTGGTATGGCTGCCACCTAGAATCAGCAGATAAACTTCAGGGTGGTAGGGGCTGTGTGGTGCACGTGGCCATCACAGGCAATAGGCCTCAGGAGTTTCTCAATCCCTCTGACACCAGAATTGAGTGGTGCTCCCCTGTGAAAGAGCCAGGCTGTGATGCCTTCTGTTTCCTGGTTTCTATGGGGGTCTGAGACTCTGAAGAACTGGAGGGTGGGGATGGGAAGAAGTTCATTTTTCTGGAGAAGTTCTCGAGAAGACTTGGGCCTACATGTGCAGAGCTCCTGAGTTTCCTTAGGTTTCTTTATTTATTTGCCTGAATGTATGTATGTGTGCCCTGTGCCCCCAGAGCTCGGAAGAGTGCGTTGTACCCCTCAGAACTGGAATTACATTTGTGAGCCAATATGTAGGTACTTGGATCCAAACCCAGGTCCTCTGAAAGAACAGTCAGTGCTTTTAACTGCTGAGCCATCTCTTCAGACCAAACTCCTGCCTTTTTAATTTTTTTTGAACGTTTACTACTTAGCTGGGAGGCTGTCACACTTTGATACTAATCTGGCGACCCTGTTGCCTGTGCACAGGATTCTCTATCACAGCAAGCACACAGCTAACGGGGACCCGTGCAGACTAGAGCAGGCAAAAGCTCTAAGCAGAGGAGAGGGGATCCAGGTGGTAGGGTCTTGGTCAGGGAGGCTCTCTGTGCAGAGGCCTGAGTGTCGAGCACGTCATGCCTGTCCAGGGCAGGCGGGACAGTAAAGTCACCAGGCCCCCGCTTGCATGGCTGAATGCAGTTGGCGTGCAGTCTGTGCCAGGGTAGAGGGTGGCCAGGACTGTGACAGCGCTGCAGCCTTTGCTGTGTAAGTGCAGATATGCGGCCTCATCATGTTTTTGACACTGAGTCTCATTCTGTAGTCCAGAACAGCCTTGAATTCATAAGAATCCTTCCCTGACCTCTTGTTCTAGGATTGCAGGTGTGAGCCACCACTCCCAGGAAGGTGACTTCTTTCGGAAGAGAACAGAGTCAGGAGGTAGCAGGGGTACTGGATCTCTGAGTCCAGGCCACCCCCTAGTGTTCAGCTGTGACAGTGAGACAGGGTTTCTCTGTAGCTTTGGAGCCTGTCCAGGAACTAGCTCTTGTAGACCAGGCTGGCCTCAAACTCACAGAAATCCGCCTGCCTCTGCCTCTTGAGTGCTGGGTTTAAAGGCGTGCGCCACCACCGCCCAGCTTTCCTGCTCTTGCTGGTATTCAGAGCTACTATGTTTCCTTTGACTGCAAACCATCCTACTCTCAGTCCACTCCCCAGAGCATTTCTTTCTTCTCCAAGCTGCTGGTTCCTAGAATTGTGAAGATGTTGGGCACAAAGGTCAGGGTCTGAGGTGAAGAATTGGGGTTCGATGACCATTTTATAGCCCTGTGCTGGAAATGTGCTTCCTCGTCCTGCCCACAGAGCCTCCCCTGCATTTGTGATGGAGGCACATCTGGAGAGAGCTGGTAGACACAGCTGGGGTCCAAGCAAGGGAGGAAGATGAGTCTCCGAGTCTCCAGGGCACCAGCTAATGATTAAAGCTCTTGACTTGGAGTCCAAAGGGAGACGCCTAGCGTGCATGACGTTCACAGATAATGACGTGGACACTTGTGACAGTTATGAAAGCTTGGCTCTAGCTTAGGCTTCTTCTCCAACTAGCTCTTATAATTTAATTAACGTCTTTCTGTTAATCTGTTCTGTCACATGGCTTGGTTACCTTTCCTTTGTCTCTATGTCTGATTTGTTCCATTGGTGTCTCCTGTGCATCTTGATTTATCTCTTCTTTCTCTCATCTGGAAATCCCACCTCTCTCTCCTGCCTAGCTATTTTATTACACAGCCACAGCAATACATCCTCACGGAGTGTACAGATGTTCTGCCACAGGCTTCCCTGGGACTCAGCACCAGTGACCGCTGCCCACCCATAACATGGGCAGCATCTCTCAGCAGTGCTCCATATGTCTCTCTTGGGCTCAACAGAGGGGGCTAGTCTGTGTGCTAGAGAGGGAGAAAGGGAGGGATAGGACAGAGAGAGAAGCATTGTCATGTGTAGCCCGGGCTGGCCTTGAACTCTCCATGTAGCAGAGGGAATCTAGCCTCAAACATCTGTTCCTATTGTCCCCATTTTCCAAGTACTGGGATTATTATAGGCCTAGCCCCAGCTAGTCTGGAATTTGAATTTGTAGCTCAAAATGGTTTCAGACATGAAATTATCTTCCTGAGTGCTGGGGTTCCAGGTATGTGCCACCATGGCCTTTGCTTATCACCTTGTTTTTGAGAGAATCTTTGTATCTCAGGCTCTGACGCAGTGACTCAGAGGTAGAGATGCTTGCTGGGCAAGCTCGATGACTTGAGTTCCTGTTTTTCCTTCCCAAGACAGGGTTCCTCTGTAACTTTGGAGCCTGTCCCGGAACTTGCTCTGTAGACTAGACTGGCCTTGAACTCACTGAGACCCCCCTGCCTCTGCCTTCTGTGTGCTGGGATTAAAGGCACGCGCCACTACTGGCTGTTGATAACTTGAGTTCTATCCCCAGAACCACATAAAGGTGAAAAGAGAGAACAAACTCCATAAAGTTGTTCTCTGACCTCCAAGCGTGGGCTCCGGCATGTGCAGCACTCCTCGCTGCCAGATTGTATGTCTCAGACATATACAATAATAATTTAAATAATCTTACAAAAAAAAGTGATCTTATAGCCAGGTTGACTGATGCTCTGCCTTTACCTCCCGATGCTGGACTCCATTGTATGCCGAGGTCAAGCCCAGAACTCCTGCTGCACACTAGGCCAGTACTCCTCCAACTGAGCGCACCCCCACCCCCCACTTCATTTTCATTCTGATAAGGAACAAGACTGTAGGGGTTCTAGGTAGGGCATTCTCATCCACAAGCCACAAGGGTCTCTGGGCTCTGAGTCCAGGTCACTGTATTATGCTAGTTACACGTTTTGTGACAGGTGCCAAGCCTTATAGTGACGTCTCCTGTCCCTAGCTGTCCTTGGTGCTACATAATGTCTCTTGTCTAGGAATAGCCCTGCCCTAGTCCACGCCCCAAACATCTTTTCCTTCCCAGACTATAGTCTTTCTTGCTGGTTCCTGGAATGGTGGAGACATTAGGGACAAAGGTCAGGCTCTGGGGTAAGGAGCTGGGGCCTGGCAGCAAGTTAAGGTAGGGCTAGGAGCTTGGGGACAGTAGGCCCTGAGGTTCCGCCTAGGAGCTGGGGTGCGGGGACAGTAGGCCCTGAGGTTCCGCCTAGGAGCTGGGGTGCGGGGACAGTAGGCCCTGAGGGTCAGCCTAGGAGCTGGGGTGTGGGGACAGTAGGCCCTGAGGGTCAGCCTAGGTTTTTGAGGAGGAGTGGAGGGAGCAGAGGTTACACTTCCCCACAAGGTCGTAGTGTCTCAGGGTTTGGTCCTCTATATAATCAGCCTGGACCCTAAGGCAGGTGCCCCCTCTCTCTGAGCAGGATCAGGAGGATGGTTGGCAAGTTGTCCCAAGCAGACCTAGGTGGGAATAGTGGCGATGGCCCACAGTAGCAGGTGAGAAGGATGCTCAGTCTCCTGAGATTGCTGGGGTTCCTCTCCCGAGGCTTCTCTTCCCCAGCTCCATGTTCTGGGGAAGCTCAGGTGGGGACAGAGGGCGGCTTAAGTACATGAAAACCAGAGGTGTGGAAGAGCAGGCGTGGCCTGGATCCCTGGGTAGGGTGAGCCGTCTTGCAGCAGAGGTGCCAGCATGGAGGTGGGGAGGGACATCTGCCTCCCCGGCTTCTGACTTTCCCGTGTAAGTAGAGGGCTACTGATAGAGCGGGCAGGAGACTTGGATGAGGCCTTCTAGGACAGGACACCAGTCACAGGAGTAAGCAGCACTTTGTCGCGCTTGCCCAAGGGGTTCTTGGAAATGGTTCTGTGTGGACATTAGGAAGCTGTCTTTTGGTATAGTCGTGTGTGTGTTCCATGCAGGCCAGGTGTCTGTGATGTTTGTGCGTGTCTGTGGACCTCTGAGAGGTCCTGTTGATGGGGGTCTGTGGTAGGAGCCTGCGAGTGCTTGGTCTTCCTGGAGCTGACAGGGTTTTCCAAGATGGGCTTTCCTGGGCTAGAAAGGGGAAGGGTAGAGGCCAGGCTAGGCCTTGAGGGAGGACTCAGGACAAGTTCTGCAGCTGGGCTGTGAAGCGTTGGATCTTGGGAGCATGGAAAAGGATGCAGAATGGGACCTGCCATGGGCATACCTAGTGGTACTTAAGATTCTTCTAGAACCCATGATCTTCATTTCAGACATGTCCCCATGTGTAGTGTGACACAGCAGCCTTTGTGGCACAGTGCCCTGTGTCCTCTTCCAGCCATGCTTCTCCGTGCGGCACAGATGGTAACTAGAGACGTGGACAGACTCGGGGTGTCCTGAGGTAGAGGTAGGGCTAGAGGCCTCTGCGGAGAAAGGCCTGGGGAGCAGTTAGGGACAGGGATATCATAAAAGACCCAAAGTTCCCTCAAAGGAGCCAGCTCCCGGCTAGGGACTTGAGCCCAGCAGCTGTGGCAGAGAGCAGAGTGGCCTTGCACGCAGCAGTCTGGAGCACCTTAATGGTCCTAGGCAGGAGGGTGAGCCTGGTTCAGCCAGCTCCCTCATGCTCGCCCCTGTTGGCTCCTTTCCTCCTAGGTTGAGACAGTGTGTGGCGAAGACCTGGCAGATACTGAGCTCACTTCCTGTCTGCACGTTTCCTTTTCCCGCAGGCCTCTGGCTGTACCTGGCAGGGAGCAGCCTGCCCTGCCTCACGCTGATTGGCTCTCCTAATTTTGGGTACAGGTCAGTTCACCGGGACCTAGAAGCCCAGATTGCCATCGTGACGGAGAGTCGAGCCCTGCAGCAGCAGCTCCATGAGGTTTGTTGGAGTGGTGGGGTTCTTGGGCACATGGGGTGCAGCCATGCCATTGGTGTGCTCACAGGCGGCTTTTGCCTTAGTCATTTCAGACAGGGAGCGAGATTCAGCAGACAGACAGACAGAGTGTAGCAGGGGAGAAACTGGGTTCCTCAAGTCTAAGAGGAACCTTGGAGAGCCAGGCATGCCCTGGCCTGTGGCACTGTCAGGATAGGCTTGTACCCCACCCCTGGGCCCTCCCCTCTCTCCATGTTAGAATAGACCACCATTTCCTCACTGGGACATGGGTATTGCAGAATGGGGTCCAGTCTTTTCTAAAAGTGAGGGTGAATCTCAGGGTTGACCATGGCCTTGTCCCCCACCCCCTGTAGAATGAACAACAGAAAGCTGAGAATTCATGCATGCTCCCCCTGTGAGTTCTCCTGCACCAGGCTCTGCCTTCAGAGCCCTGGACTGTGGTCTTGGAAGCAGGAGCCGCTGTGTGGGTTGGACGAGATTTCCATTGGGGTCTTGGAATGCAGGACCCTTGCTCCCAGCCAGACCTCAGGAACACCACCCATTGGCTTTTATTTTGATTATTTTTTAGCTGTGTGTGTTATATGTGTGTGAGATGTGAGTGAGATGTGCATTTGCCGTGACACCTGTGTGAGGGTTAGAGGTCAGTTCATTGGTGTGAATTCTCCTACTGTGGGTTTCAAGACTGAACGGGGGTCTCAGTCTTGTGGGGCCACAGCTTTATGTGTTGAGCCCTTAGACTCCAGTGCTGAGGAGTCACTGCTACAGCGTGCTCAGAACCCTTGCCTGATGGGTGAGGAAGTAGAATTGCTTTGTTCTTCGGACTTGCTACTGTGTCTGGGAATTGTCACTGAGGGCCAGGTGCCAGTAAGGGCTTTGTGACTGGGCAAGAGGAAGTGACAACAGCTATGCCCTGTGTTCAGTGGGGTGACTGGGTGTGCTAGCAGATTTCCTTCTGAACAAAGGCAGATGACTGAGGACACTCTGAGGCTGAGGACTTCCCATAACAGCAACTGCCGGCCTGGGAGCCGGGCTGTGGAGGAAAGGAGCCTGTGGCTCTGGATTGCAGGCTCTCCCGGGCTGTTCTCACTGGTGCAGAGAGCTGTGTATGGTTCTGTCCCAGGCAAGGACAAGTTCTGGGTGATTTCGACAAGCTAGTGCCTAGGCCTGTGCCCTGGATCCTAGTGCTGACAAGACCCCACTTCCTGAGATGGGAGCTAAACCCACATCCTGGATCTTGAGAAAGGCCTGGCTGGTTGTGGTCTGAGCTGACTTCTCAAATGACATACTTGGGATATTTTCTTCCCAAACCTATCTCCCAGGGGCTTTTGATGGTGGGAAGGTAGCTGCCCATGCGCATTGATTCAGGGTCTGTGAAGTGCAGAAATGTTTTTCTAGATGGGTCCATTTGCTTCAGTATACTTTAAGGCCTGCAGCTGGCCTCCTGACCCTTCAGTGTCTGATTGCGCCATGTGGTATAAGCTGCGCATGCCCAGCCCCTAGCCTGTAGTGCTGCAGTCTGTGGTCCCTGCACTCAGAAGGCCTGCTGCAGTTCTCCTGGGACCCAGGGAAGAAGGGCCCTGTCTTGAAAATGGAAGATATTTTTATCAGAGCCTGAGTCCCTCCCTGGTAGAGCAAACAATAAAAACCGAAAGCTTCCTGGTTGTGTTCAGAGAACACAGCTTTTCTCTGTGACCTAAGAGGCTCCTTGCACAGCGCTGTGACCTCTACCAGCTGACTTCCTTCTCTGTCCCTGTTGTGGCGTCTGTGAGGACACCGAAGCACTTCTGGTAATTTAATTGAGATCTTGGCTGGGTGTTTACTGAAGAGCTGAACTGGAGCTGGGTCTGTGGAGACTTCTGCACGCCAGCCCCCTCCCCCAGAGACCAGTGTTCTTGACTTGGGGACTATCATGATGGGAAAGCCAGCTGTGGGGACAGTTTGAAAGTTTGGTGTGGACAATGGCCTCAGACTGCTGCCTTCGTGAGGAAGGTCACAAGTGTGGGAAGGTTCAGGAGAGGTGAAGGCAGGCACTGGGTCCCCACCTCTGTGGGCAAAGCCTTTCTGCAGGGGCTTGGGTGAGGCCCCTTCTCATTGTTGGCTGGAGGAACTGCTGAGGAGTCTGTTCCTTCCTGTGGGCGCTGCTGCCCTGTGAGGCTCTGTCAGGCTCCTGTGCTGATGGTTACCATGCTGTGACCTTAAGTGTGGGTGCGGATGTGACCCCAGCTGCTCATGGACATGCGGGTGGAAGAGGACAGTGTGGTAGGGCACCCACAACCTAAAACCATTGAAGGCAAGCGCGTCTGTCTTAGTCTTCTTCATTGGCACCTTTCCTGTGTATGTGTGCACATGTGTACATGCCACATGAGTGTGGAGGTCAGAGGACAGCTGGAAGGAGCCCCTTCTCGCCTACTCTACAGGCTGTCAGGCTTGGTGGCAGCACCTTTACCGGCAGCCGCCCACCCGTCCACATATGGGTTTTAGAACTCGGTTTTAAAAGTGAAAGTTTAAACATGGTTTGCAACAGAAGAAACTGTCTCTGTCGGATTCATTTGGATCATTCTGTCTTTGTTCTGGGAGCCTATGGGGAGGCCTGACTCTTGGCCTTCCAAGTCCAAGGAGCCAACTGCCGTGGATGGGAAATACTTAAGGAGAATTGCTCTCCTACCTGAATGTGCGCAGGCTTTGTCTTGTAGTCCCTGGAGACCGAAATGTAACCTCATACATGGCATCGATACATTACATGTATTTACGGCTATATTAGGTAAGGAACCCTGAGCTGAAAAGTCTGAGAGACAGGCCTGGAGAGCAGGGTGTGCATTGCTCTTGTAGAGGACCCAAGTTTGGGTTCCAGCATCAGCACCAGGAGGCTCACAACAGCCTGTGACTTCAGCTCCAGGGTATCAGATGCCCTCTCCAGCATCTGTGGGTACTGTGTGCATGCGCTCATCTATGTGCGGACACACATCAAAGTTCATGTGAGAGGCAGGCCGGGCGGCTTATGCCTGTTATCCCAGCATCTCTGAAGCTGACCCAGGACTGCAAATTCAAGGTCAGCCCCGGTAACTTAGTGAGATCCTGTCTTAGAGTGTAAAAACAGGTGGGGCTGACTGGGGGCCATAGCTCAGCGCTAGAGCGCTCGCTCACCTAGTAGGCTCTAGACCCAGTTGCCAGCACTGTTTTGTTTTGTTTTGTTTTTTGTTTTTTTAAAAAAAAGGTAAAAGTAGATCTCCCTGAGGATATCCATGCCACCATTTACCATTTGATGGGGGGATTTGAGCATCTGCAGGTTCTGGTGTCTGTAGTGGTCATGGATTCCAAGGGACCAGCTATATTTATATATGTCTGTCTCTTGTCTGTCTCGCTGTCACTTTCCTCTGTGACATCAGTCTGACATCACTTTGTCATCTGGGTTAATTCATAAGCGAGTGTTGGATGTTTAGGTGGTTTCCAGCCTTTCCCCACTGTGAATGCGGCCACCGCAGAGGTCTGTAGCCCTCAGAGTGTGGTTGAGTGCAGAGGTGCTTTCTTGGTGAGCATCACTTTCCATCAGCTGGTGGCCGGCACTGGCGGCACAGTGTAACTGCAGTGTGGTGAAAGGAAAGCTGTGCTTTGTGTAAGAGATACTTTTTCTGTGCTGGGGATGGGGCTCAGGGTCCGTGCACAGGCTGGGCTAATCCTGCCCTAACTGGAACCCTCCTCAGAACCCTGTTTATTACTTTATCTCACACTGATCCATTTTGTGAGGGGTGAGCGTCTAAAGTGATTTCCCACCACTGTAACTTCAGCCAATTCAGTGTTGAGAGAGGGAGCCCCTTGGCCAAAGTCCTCAGGAAGACGTGTGGGTGGCATCGCTGCTGTGCCAGGTGGTGCTCGAGCAGTCACAGGCTGACCCACACCTAGTGCTGACTGTCCTCTCTCTTCCTTAGGAGCAGGAGCAGCTCTACCTGAGATCAGGCGTGGTGTCGTCTGCGACCTTTGAGCAGCCAGGTCGGCAGGTGAAGCTGTGGGTGAAGCTGGTGACCCCACTGATCAAGAACTTCTTCTGACCACAGGCAGGTGCTGGGAACTCAGAGACCCATTGTTCCTCAAGGCTGGACCTTTAGGGGACCTTGTGGCCTTGTTCCTTCCTTTGCCACAGAACAGTGTTTGTGGTCGTGGACAGTGGTCTTAAAGCAGGTGCTGAACTTTGCTCTTCCCTCCCCTCCCCTCAGTGCTGCTGCTGCCCAGGGCTAGAACCAGCAACCTCTGCTTTCTGCTGTTCTTGCCCAGGGGTCCAGAGAGGCCTGGGGCGAGGGGCAGAGCGGGGTCCTTTCCTTCCCTGGTCTCTGCTGAGTGTGGCTGTGTGGCAGACAGTGCTCAAGGGTGGAGGAGCTGTTCTGGAGTGCACTGTGGGGGTGGGGTGGGGGCACGGTGACACATGGTAGACTCTGTCTCCCTGATGCGTAGCAGGTTACTGGGGTATCAGAGAGGCAGCTGTGAGTTCTCTTTGGCTTGGTATATACTCTGCCTGCACAGGAGCCTGAGCGAATGTTGGAGGGTGTTGTTGGTCTGTCTGGTGGAGAACATGGTGGCCTTTTGAGCTACTCCGCTGTGCAGACCTCTGCAGAGCTGACCACCGTGAGCCATGGGGTCTCTGGGTCTTTGCTTCTGCTCCTGCCCCTTTGTCACACCTTCATTTTTACTTCATCTGAGACAAAGTCTCAGCAGCCCTGGCGGTCTCAAGTGCTGGTGTTAAAGGCGTGTGCCCCCCGTACCTGGTCGTGGACGTCCTCACAGCAGGTCATCCCAAGTGCACGTGTCTTGGGCGTTTCTAGAAGCCTGCTCGCCTACCCATTCCTCCCCAGGGTCTCTGGGATGTGGCTGGGAATTTCATTTGCTGCTGCCAGTTCAGCCTGGTGTGCAGAGGAGCCCTCTGCAGCAGTGATGGCTGTAGCTGAGCGACTGTCACCATTACTGGCTGTAGTAGGTGGGGCTCCAGAGTCAGGAACACCTAGCCTTCCACAGGAAGACAGAGCTGCCTTCAGGACTGTGACCCAAGGCCAACTGACACAAGCCACAGCAGCTACTTGGAGAGGCTGACTTAGGGAGCTCTTAGATCCTGCACTTTCTGCCCTGGGCTGAGCCCGCTCCTCTGCCTGCTCTTCTGGGAACCCTGGGTCTGTTCTACCTCTGCTGCTCTGCACATCTAGGCTCCCTGATTCTGACACCAGAATTCTGACTTTGTTCCAGATCCCTGAAGGTAACTTGGTAAGTTTGGAGAATTACTGTTTTATTTCAGACTCCAAAGGCAAAATTGGAAAAACTTATTTATTTGTCTTATTACGAGGGATTGGAACAAAGTTGCCTGGAGCCGTGCTGGCTGTGCAATCTTCTGGGGCTGCAGTGACCTCTCCTGGCCAGCAGAGGCAGATGTTCAGTAGCTAGGCCTGGCCTGAAACTCCTCTGTCCCCATTGCGGGCTCAGGTATCAGGGCCATGTTCACAGGAGGTCAGACAAACTGGGTGGCGTTCCCTTGCGGCTTTGAAGTTTAGAAACCCACGTGGTGCCTGCTCTCTAGGGAGCCCTTTTCTGGGGTTACAGTGGCTGTTTCCTGGCACCCTGTCTGTCTCTCTTTGTTCTACTTGCTTGTAGTCTGGTCACTTGGCTGCACACCTGGCATCAGCACTGCCCAGTCAGAGGGGCCTCAGCCAGCGTCACCATCACCTGGGGCAGGGGTTTACTGTGTGTGAATATGGGCCCGCTAGCCATTGGTTACCAAGGAGTGTGTGTGTTAGGTGGAAAAAAACATGGAGTAGCCCAGTTAGCTGGAGCGTTCTCAGGTACGTGTGCACCCTCACCTGCCAGAAGTGTGGACCGAGTGTGTGGGAGACAGAATAGACAAAACGCAGTGTTTCTGGGGTGCGGGGTTTGCTACCCTGGAACACTATTCCTTGGGAGAAACCTGTTACCCCAGAGCACGACCTGGTAACAGTGGTTCCTGCTCGCTGTGCTCCATGTGGTGTGGTTCCTGCTCGCTGTGCTCCATGTGGTGCTCCACTGGGGAAGGATGACTGCGCAGCTTGCATGGCGGCACCTGTGTTTGCTTGTTGTAGTGCGGGGACAGAGTTTGGGGAAGATGCCGTTGTTGAGATCGTTACTTCAGGTGTTCTCTTTGCAAGCTCAGTGTGGGTGCTGCTGTGTGGAAGGCGCACCTGGGCCCTAACTCCACCTGCTCTGCCGGAAGATAAAGCTCACTCCTCCCTAAGTCAGGATTCGGGGTTTAGTTCCCAGGATGTTTCCTCCCAGCTGCTGGGAATCAGCTTCACTACTGGGCAGGGCCCTGGGTGACATCAGGCACTGAGTGCAATCAGACTGGCACAGTGACCGCAGTTGTTTTAATCTGTGCCCCATCCACGGGCGCTGGATTTGTAAGAAGTCAAAAAGCAATTGCTTTAGTTGTGTAAAGTTCCAGCTGCACAGTAGCAGGGCAGTTTTCTGACTGCGGCAGCTACACCTGCAGGAGCAGCGCCACCGCCGCGAGGATCCACTTGGCGGCCTTTTCTTTGGTCTTCAGGTTAAAGGTCCAGACGTAGGTTGGGCCTCGGATACGCGTCTTGTACACGGGGCATTCATAGATGTTCTTGGTCTCCATTCGGTCCACAGGAATGGCCTTGATGAAGATGACAGGCATGACTGGCGTGAGGTCCTTCAGCCGTGCTTCAGCAATGACTCCGGTCTGGGTGTCCCAGCGAGCTCCTGTGGGCACAATGTAGCTGATGGCCTGGGTATTGTATGGGAGGCTGAGCCACTGTTTGGAGTGCTGACCATGAATAAGGGAGGCATCAGCAGAGATAGAGGCCTGGCCTCCGACCTCTCTGATCTTTTCAGAGACAGGCCAATGAAGTGGGAGCCCTGAAGAGCTCAGGCCAGGTGCCGGAAGTGCCAAACATGGGTACGCACTGAGGACTTGGAGGTGACCCTGCATGCCGTAATGGCTCTGAGGCTCATCTCAGCCTTCTGAGTGTCAGCGACAGAAACTGGCTGCAGCTGACGATTCCAGCACTGTCCCTTCCTGTGTAATGAATGTCTATCCTCTGTGTACATAGGGAATAAGTTATATATATATATATATATACGCCTATATAAACACTATCTGCCCTTAACCAGACTGCTGTCGTCTCTTGTCCTTTCCTGTGGTGTTCGTGTGTTGGGTGTGGAGAATGGGGGTGTGAGCCTCTGCTGGCCAGGCACCGACACTGCACAGGAGCCATGGGCTGGAGTGGGTCTGAGGACACAGCCTTCTTGCCTGGCTGGCTGGGAAATGAATTCCGATGGGCACCTCTACCTGTCTGCTGTCCTGGCTTCATTGGGCAGCCTGGCCGGCCTTCCTCCTTGAAGCCTTTGCTTCGGGGAGCCTCAGTATACTGGCTGAGGGTCAGCTCACATGCCCTGGAGCTCCCAACTCAACAAAGCCCCTGCTTCAGTGTGAAGGCCATGTTCCTCATCACATCTAAACTGTTTAAATATAAATGATTGCACACAAATGCTTGAGTAGAGCCCAAGCTCGCTGGGACAAGGTTCGTCGTTTGAAGTGGGATCTTCCTACTGCCCATGGAGTCCCAGCAATCCTCCAGCCTCAGCCTCCCAGGTGCTGGAACTGGAGCGTGCACACCATACTCAGCTTGGAATGGGTTTGTGGTCCAGGCCTCAGCCCATCAGTCCCCTCCAAGCCCAGCCACCCCTACCCCAGCTTGCTCAGCCTGTCTCATCCCCCACCGTGTGGAGTGGCTCTGGAAGCTTTCTTGCTGCTTACCTTCCATGAAGAGCCCATACACGTAGGAGCCCTCTCGGGGAGGAGCTGTCATGTCCTCTCGGTTCTTCTTCGTCACCTCTACAGACAGACACATCTTGTCCAGGGGCCACTCATTTTTCCTTGCCATGGACTGCATGATGGCCGTGAGGAATGACTGCGGGTTGAAGAAGCCAGCCAGCCACACAGTGGTGGGCAGGGCGAAGTCTGTCGTCCAGGCTTCGAGCTCCTGCAAGGAAGCACGGTTGCCGAGGGTACAGACTAGTCTCGGCTGAGGCTGGCTTCACCAGAGAGCCTGCAGCCTCCCGTGAGGAAATGGCCCAGAAGCAGCTTTTGCTCTTGCCTTTGCTCCATAGAGAGAGGGGCCTCCCGATGGGCGCTGAGCTTTCTGTGCTCACTTCTGTCATGTCCCTCCTTGGGAAGTCAGATGTCTGAGGGACCGAGTCAGGCCTTCCCGCCTGCGTCAGCCGTGGTGGCTGCTGGGGACTCTGCAGCCATGGCACAAAGGTTCCTGGAGGCTCCGGGGTCCTGTGACTTACCCTGATACGCTGCAGCAGGTCGGCGTACCAAGCCGCCAAGCCCATCATGGAGGGGTAGGCCCGGGCCACCCATGTATCAGGTACAGTGTCATAGAACAGAGCCGTGGACAGGTCTTCCATGTCTGTTGTGATGGTCAGCTCACCCTAAAGGACGTGGTCAGGTCAGGATTGGGGAGAGCCCTCACTGTATGTCCTGGGTTGCCAGCATGGCATGGCTCTCTGGCACCTCCAGAGGTCACAGCCAGGCAATAGCCCCCCTTCCGTATTGGCCTGTATTGGAGGGCACAGGATTCCAGACTAGGGGAGGGGGAGGGGCCAGACAAGGCCCAGCCAGTTTCACAAGCCCCTGCCCGTGCCCTGGTTGACCCACGGTTTTGACCTTGAGCCCTAGGTTTAGCTCCTTCAGCGAGCGTCTCATCTCGTTGGTGAGGATGTTCATTCTCTCACATTCTTGGAAGGCGACGACCACATAGGGGGTCTTTTCAGCCGCTTTTGCCATGATCTCGGCCATGTTGAAGGTCTCCGGAATCTTCTCAAGGATGTCATCCAGCACAGCCTTCACCTGGAAGCCAGTGCCAGGCAGACTCTGTTACTGTGGCATTCACCAATGGAGAGGGCGGGGGGCGGGGCCTGCTCAGGAGTCTCCCAGAGAAGAGGCAGGTAGGGTGGGAGCAGCCACATTTGGCTAGGGCTGTGAGTGCATCAGGTCTGGTAGCCTAGTGACTCGGCACAAATGCTCTAGCTTCTTACCTCCTGTCAGGTGCCCTAGTGGGCACAGGACTGATTTAGCCCTCTGTGGAACACTGTACTATTACCCTCCACACACTGGTATGTGGCAGTCACTGCCTCCCCCCCCACACACACACATACACATACAGTGGTACGTGACGGTCACCCACCCACCACCATCCATCAGACTTTAAAGTGTCTGTCATCTCTGTCTGCCCTGGGACACCATGGCCCTGAACTTGAGATCCTCCTGCTGCACAGCCCTGGAAGTCTATGTGTACACACTACACCTGGCTTAACAGTAGATTCCTGGCTTCTATTGCTAGGTCAGTAAAAATTCTGGACCCTCAATAGCAGCAAGCAGTTTAGCCCCAAGCTTAGAGCTGAAGTGTGACAGACCTTTCCCATGATGGAAGAGAAAGTGGGGAAGGTGCTAGAGCCTCGGGGTGCCAGGCAAGCCAGGCAAAGGTGCTCACACAGTGCTCTGTCTCACAGACTTCTGACTGCCTATGTCCGGGCTGTCCTCTGAGCTCCTTGTCCTAGGGGAGCCACTTTGCTGTACCCCACAGTTCTAGGCCAGTGATGTCTGTGACCAGCTGTAAACCACCCAAGGCTGGGGGACAGTGCGCCCAACTCGACAAGCTGCCCGGGCTCTGTCCCTGTTGCTGGGAGCATGGACAGGTCCTACCTTTTCCTCACGTGACACCCCTGTGCCTGCTCCCGAGTCTGTCTCTTTGGGTTGCATTTCCAGGACTGTGCGGAACAGCTTCTCGGAGGTCACAGTCAGGAAGCCAATCTCTGCGTTGGGGTGCAGGCCGTACAGGTAAGGACTCTCGGGGGGCAGGTTCTCATCGATGTACTCATGGTAGCCCTGGAAAGGGGTGGTTTATATGCTGTTGAGGTCCTCTCCTCTTCTCCTCTCCTCTCTTCCTCTCCTCCTCTCCTCTCCTCCTCTCCTCCTCTCCTCTCCCCTCTTCTCTCCCCTCTCCTCTTCCTTCTCCCTCCCCTCTCCTCCCCTCTCCCTCCCCTCCCCCCCCCCTCTCTCTTTGTAGACCAGGCTGTCTAGATGCTTCTAGGCATCTAACAGCACCTCCCACATGGTCTATCCTAGAGTAGTCCCGCTAGTCACCTACCCCCATCCCTAGAGGTGACCCCTTCCTCTGGGACCTGCTGCTCCTCATTTTGGGTACTTGGATTCTTGCTCGGTTACTGATAGGCTATTCTTGTTTTTGAGAAGGGGTCTTCTGTAGCCCAGGTTGGCCTCAAACTTGCTACCTTGAGCTCCTAGATCAGCCCTCCCAGTGCTGGAATCACAGTTTCCGGCCACCATGACAGGTTTATTCGGTGCTGGGAGATGGAACCCAGGGCTCTGTGCATGCTAAGCAAGCACTCTGTCAGATATCTACACCCCTAGCACCCGATTGGGCTTTTGGGGGGTGGGACCCCCAGGGAGTAGTCAGGATGGATTGGTCTTTACTGACCGGGTCACATATTGGGCCCCCAGGCAGGGAGCCCCTCCCCACCTTGTAGTCCAGGTTGGGGGGGATCTGAAACCCAGGTGCCAGTAGCACCTCCCCTTCCAGCATCTCCACACGGATGTACTCTGCCAGGTAGGTCCTGCACAGCCGGCGGTCCCAGTCATCCGTGATGTGTCCTCCGTACATGATCTCACCGAAAAGGTAGCGGAGGTCATCCCAGGGCACCTTAGGAAGGGGGCAGGAATGTGAGGAGCGCCCCACCCCACCCTCTGTCACTCACTTCAGTGAAGCTAGGGGTCAGCAGGGTCTGCTCCCAGGTTGCTTTCCTTCAGGGTCACCTGTGACCACCCAGTTGCCAAGGGACACCTTTTTTCATTCCTGTACCTCAGTACCTGAGTCTCAGGCTAGCCCCTCTGAGACTCTGCTTTGGCTATGGTTTTAGGCTGGCTTCAGCCTCTTTTCCTCCTCCTCCGTAGGGACATCTTGGCTCCTCTGCTGGTGCCCCAGGGGTCATGGACCACCTGCTCCTTCCTGGTTCCCTGGGCTCTGTCTGCCTCAACATTAGCCTGCATTCTATGCAACAGCTTGATTCTGCTTGTGAGAGTTGGTGCCGGCTCCCGCATCTTCCGTTGGCTAAAAGTCCAGTCAGTTGCATGTCTAACGTGGACCAGTTGGTCTCCTGACCCATCGGAACCGCTGTGGCCTCTGCTTATTCAGTAACCTTTGACCAGTGGCTGTCTCTTGTGGAGCTGGGTGCTCAGCAAGTCTAGCCAGAACCTTGGCTTCGTGGGCTTCTAGCGAAGATGTGTGCACTCAGCCTGGCACCGGCTCTCCCACTGGGTCAGGTGGGCTTTCCACCCTGTCATGTTTCCCTTCGGCCTGCCTTCTGCCCGGCCCCACGACCCTCGCCCTAGAATCACTGGCCAAGGCACATATGATCTTTCAGAGCCTGGGTCACGTGACCCTTTATCCACAAAGCCTGGAGCTTCATTGGGCATGTAGACTGTTCCTGCTGCCCACAGCAGTCTGAGGGAGGGCAGGGAGCTGTGTCTGCACATTTTCATTTCCTGGTAGCCACTTGACGCAAAGCCGGTGGCTCTTTGACCTGTGACAGGCGAGCTGTGTTCCTGAGGCACTCCTGGTTGGCTGAGCATGTGGATGGCACCTCTGCACCCCGGCTCTTGGAGCTGCTGTAGGACTCTGCCACTCGTGTCTGACTGCAGCTTGTACACAGACGCCCTTTCCCCAGGGACGGTGGCTGGCACTTCTGTAACCACCACAGTGCCCTGCCTGAGAGCTTTTGGTGGAATTCTGGTGAAATTGGTTGATTAACCATTTGTCTGACTTAGTCTTGTGAACTTTCATTCAAAACACAAGTGTGCTCCGAATTCTCATCAAAGAATCTTGTGTTTAAAAATAAGTAAGTAAATAAATAGTTCAGGATCCATCTTTAAAAAAAAATCTTGTGAGAGAGTTGTGTGCATAGTGTGTGTGTATGTGTGCACGCATGCACGTGCATGTGTGTGTAAACGTGTGTGTGTGTGCGCACGCGCATGCTTGTGGGGGGGCAGCACATGCAGTGACATGCATGTGGAGGCCAGAGGGTCACGTTGTTTGAGGCAGGATCTCTTTACTGCTGTGCACCCCAGGCTAACTGATTCTTGACTTCCTGGGGTCATCCCGTCTCTCTGTAGGAGTGCCGAGATTACAGGCGCAGACCACCGTGTCTGACTGTGTGCTGGGGACTTGAACCCAGGTCATCACGCTTGGACATTCCGAGCTTTACCCCCTGAGCCACCTCTCTGGTCCTGAATTGCTATTTTCTAACTTCAAAGTTTTCTGTTTAATTAAAAAAATGCATTTTTAAAAATAAAGATGTATGGGTGGGTGTTGTCTTAGCTGAATGTGTGTGCAGTGCATATGTGCCTGGTGCCCACGGAGGCCAGAAGAGGGTTTCAGATCCTCTGCTACTGGCGTTTTAGATTGTTTGCACATCCGTGTGGGTGCTGGGATCGAAACTCGGGACCTTGGCGAGAGCAGCCAGTGTTCTTGGCCACCAGACCCTCTTTCCAGCCCCGCGTCAGAGTTTATCTTTCTGGGTCTTCTCATTTTTCTAAGCAGCCATTTCAGGAGCAGTTGGGCCCGGGGGCTGATCCGCAGACAGGTGACTTCCCCCACCTGCTGCAGAAGCCCTGGGACTGTCCTTAAGGCCGGTGTGAGGGATGAGATGGCGGCCGCTTGAGACACTACTACCAGAGGTTGCTTCACATCACACATGGCCCATGTATCGAGGGAAAGTCCAGGGCTTCTATCGGGGCCTCCCGAAGCTTGGACTCTGATGGAGGACGGTCAGCCAGTGCAGGCTGGGGGGCAGAACACCATGCTTGCCAAGACACTCCGGTCACTGTAGGACATGGTGTTCTCAGCAGATTGGAGCGCACGTGCTTGTGTGGCTGATTGAAGGTCCTCACACAATCCTGACAAGACCACCCCTCCCGGTCATCTCCCCAGGGTCCTCTGCTGGCATCTTCTGTTCGCATCTGCTTAGGAGTGTCCTGGGTGAAATGGCAGCCGAGGACAGTCTCATCACCTACAGGTAGGGACTGTGTCCCTGCAGGCGGTGGTGTCTCCCCAGTTTGCCTCCCTGCTCCAGCCAGGCCAAGGTTGGTTGGTTGCTGTGACTGTGGTCCAGGCAGCATCATAGCACCCCGTCTCCATCACAGAAGCTTCGCGGCGGTGTCTTTGCAGGGGAGGGTGGGGCAAGTTCTCCCACCTGCCTGTGGAATAACTGGAGGGGTCCTCAGAGGGACACTAGCAAGGACAGCTGTATGAGATGGTGACCGGCGATGCCATCGCTGCTGGAGATTGCTTAGTACCAGGCAGGACCTCTGCATGGAGGGGGAGTGCAGGGGCCTTGGAGCCTCTGGCCAGATGTTCTTAGGCTGCCCACAGGGAGCATCCTTCTCTCCTGACCCTGGGCTTAGTGTTCCACTTGCCTTTGACCATTGCCTCTCCTCTCTCGGGGCAGACCTTGGACTTGCTATGTAGCTAAGTGTGGTGACCTTGCACCCCGTGCGCTCCAGGCCTTCCTCCTTGGACCTCCTAGGTGCTGGGATTACAGGCTTGCACCACCATGCTGTTTGTTGGGCTTTTCTTTAAGGAGATGGTGAGTAGGAGGGGACTCCTGAGACCGGCATCTGATCCAGGATGCCTTCCTTTTGTCCTCAGCTGACCCCTGAAGCTCTGATACAGGCTGCCATCCCCATGCTGTCAGTGAAGAAGCAGACTCAGAGGGGGCTGAATGGCTTGCCTGAGAGGTCCTGGTCTGTACGCAGAAATTCAAGCCCACTCCCCGCTGGCTTGGCACCGTGTGACACGAGAGCAGGGCTGGGATCTGGCCACGTTTCCTGCAGATCACGCTCGCTGCTCGGTATGGTGCACGGCTTGGTGCCCTTGGCCATCAGCCTGTGAGGAACAGCTTGGTCTTGTTCCCTTGGGACCCACGGTCTCTGTTGCTATTGGGGTGCCAGGAGCACAGTAGAGAAGCCTGAGGTCTCAGTGCGCATACCCTTCTGGCCTTTTCTTGAGAGAATGCTGGGTCTGAGCCCACTTCCAGGGTGGCAGGTACTGGTAACCATGGGAGGTGGGGACTGCTGCTGGGTCTAGCCTCTGAGTGGCCAAGCCTTAGAGAGACTTAGCAGGTGTGGCTGCCAGACCCAACTGAGGGACTGACACTTAGGGAGGGAATAAATAGGACTTTAGTGAACAGTGGAGCTGGCATCCACACTCCACAGTCTGGTCCCAAACCTGTGCTCAAGCTCCAGGTCACGCGTGGCCCCACGTTTTACCAGCACAGCCCCTCCTGTGTGCAGTCAGACCCCTGCACACACTCTGCCTGCCGGAGCTTCCGCAGGTTGAAATTCAGGGCCTTGGACCACTCAGCCGCATCCCTAGCTAAATCACCCATGCTAGCCTCAAGCCAGAGATGCTCCAGCCTCAACCTTTCTGAGTGCTGGATTTATGGGCGTGCACCTCCACGTCTACCTGAGATCAGCATTCACCCGCCATCTGCAGCCCCTTGCGTGTTTGCTGAGCTGGGATTATGGGCGTGCACCTTCACGCCCACCTGAGACCAGCATCCACCCGCCACCTGCAGCTCCTTGTGTGTTTGCTGAGAACACAGAGAAGCATCTGGTCTTTCTCAGGGATCTTTGGGGCCCTCCCTCCCCAAACCTGGATCTGGTTTGAGGAAGCCGACAGCTGTGGGGGTGGAGGCTGGCGGGGGTTAACAATGCTGAGAGACCTCGGTAGAGTCACAGATGGGCCTTGTATCTTTAGATTGCCTTTCATTCATGGAACCCACTTGGCATCTTTTAAACATATGGTAAAGAGCTAAGGAAGGATAAGAGGGGGGAAGGGAGGGAAGGAGGGACGGAGAGGGGAAGGGAGGGGGAAGCAAACAGGGAAATCTTAGCAACCAAGGGCTGTGCACATGCCCTTTGCTTCACAGTGCACCTGGCAGCCTGGGGCCCTCACCCACATCCAGGCACTCCGAGCAATGGGGTAGGTTCCTCCTTTCTTAGGGTTCCTTTTGTCGTCAGTTTCCATTCAAACATCCCAGGGCACATGAGAGTAAGGGCGGCATGGGGCCAATCAGACCTGGCCTAGTTTTGGGTGCATGCGTGATAAGGCAAACTGTGTCTGTCCTCTGAGTGAACTTCTAGGGAAAAGCTTTAGTTACCATCTTAAAAAAGAAAAAAATGTGTGCCTGGTGGTGGTGGCGCATGCCTTTAATCACAGCACTGGGGAGGGGGAGGCAGGCGGATCTCTGTGAGTTTGAGGTCAGCCTGGTCTGCAGAGTGAGTTCCAGGACAGCCAGGGCTACACAGAGAAGCCCTGTCTTGAAAAGCCAATAAATAAACAAACTAACAAATAAATATTTAAAAATGCACATGTGTTCATATGGGTGAGCGCACATGCAGGCAGGTGCCTGCAGAGGCCAGGTCGCCCGGTGTGGGAGTTTTAGGTAACTGTGAGTCACCCTGTCATGGTCCTGGGAACTGAACTCAGATCCTTCAAAAGAACAGCAAGTGCTTTTAACCACTGAGTCGGGTCTCTAACCCTCTAGCGTCTCTAGCCCACCTTACAACTCTGTGTGACTGGGCACGTATAAGGTATGATAAGATGCATCGCAGCCATGACCCAAGTTGTCCACCAAAATGCCGTTAGCACCAGCTCCTCCCTTCTCAGATGGCACCAAGGAGGGCCTGGGACAAGAAGGTGGAGCTCTGGGCACTCTAACCCATGGGGCCTGTGGCTCGCTGCTCACCAGCAGTGTGTTTGATCAGTACCACGACATCTTAGGTTCTCAATGAATGCTTTGCCAGGTGCCCACCTGTGTGCGCTTTCCCGGTGCTTTGACCGTGACGCCAAGAACTGGAGGTAACTGGTCCCGACGGCCGGCAGGGGAGGAGGATTCGGGGGTGGGGGGATGCTGGGCGCAGCGTGCTCACCTTGGGGTTGGCCTCCAGGTAGTTGTAGAGTACGTTGATGGAGATGGTGAGATCTCCATTGTTGAAGGGGTATGACCGGTTCCAGCCCTGGGCACCAAACTTGCGCCTCTCGGCCACGACGGCGTGGAAGTAACACAAGGCAAAGAGGATGCACTTGAACTCGATCTCCTTGGTGCACATCTCTAGGGTGTCCTGTGTGAGGGAGGGAGCAACAAGAGGGAGCCTATAGGGATGGCTCTGCACAGAGATGCTCAGCTCTGCTTCTGACAGCGGGTCGGGCGGCTAAAGCCGTTGACTGGCCCCATCAGGCCCTTCCCTCACAGCAGCCGCAGGGTCGTCCATCTGAAGACCCAGGGAAGGTAATGCAGGGTTATTCCCCAGGAAATCCACACCACTCTGTTCCTGGTTTGTGTTTTCTATATGATAGGCTTTTTTTTTCTTTACCTTTGGGTCTTGCTACATATCAGACTTGGCCAGACCTTACAATCCTATCTCGGTCTTGTGGGTGCTAAGGTTACAGGCGTGCACACCCACCCTTAATATGCATTTAAACTTCAACATTAATTTACTGTGAATGTGTGCGCCGTGGTGTGTGTGTATGCACATACATATGGGTGTGTAGGTTGAGTCGGTTCTCTCTGCATCCTGCACGCTTACGTGTCGACTTGGGGGATGGAACTCAAGCTGTTGTGTTTGGTGACAAACTTACTTGCTGAGTAACCTCACTGGCCCTCCACTCGAGTTTTTCATCACGACTTTGGGGTACCCCTACTTATTAAAAAAAAGTTGGCCGTGCGCTAGAGCGCACCTATTGTGCCAACGCCTGAGAGGCTGCAGGCAGGCTGGAGGCGAAGGATTCCCAGCCCTGCCAGGGTGTCCTATGCATCCGTCACCCACAGACTTCCGCAAGCGTGTTTTGGCCGTGTGTGGCCTGCAGCGTGCGCCACGACCCTGTGCACTGAGGTAGCCTCCACCATTGCTCCGTGAGCTTCCTGTGTCCAAGGACTACACCCACACCCATCACCAGACTGGCATCTGCCAGCCAAGTCACGGGCTGCCCATCAGTTGTCTTGCGCCTGCCGTGTGTTCCCTACCTTTGGCTCTCTGTGACGGTCACACTTGGATGGCAGTGTAGGCATGGGTTATGGAGGACTCATAGTTCGTGTATGAAGGGAGACACGGAAACTCCGTGTTCCTAATGTCCTCTCTGGGTAGGTGTGTGTGAGGAGGGTGCAGAGTCCCAAAGCCTCAGAGGTTTAGGCTGCAGCCTGGAGAAGCAGTTACAGCAGAAACCGTTGGGGCAGCGAGGTGCTAGGGGCTTGTAGGATCAGCGGCCCTGGGCTGATGCGTGGGAGGGCTACAGAGTCATTGAGGACTGAGAGGCTGGGTCAGAGGAGGAGCCCTGTGTGCAGAGGGTGTGTGGGTGGGGAGGTAGAAACCCTCCCAGAAGCCCTAGGGTGCCAGGCAAGCCCCTGCATCTGCCCTCCTCTCTGGGGGGTACAGGAAGCCATGGTACCTGCCAGTGGAGAAGGGCCTGATCATATCCCTTGTTTAGGGCAGTATCAGACTTCCAGAGGGAACAATGCCACCACCACCTGTCAGTCACCTGCTGCCCCCTGCAGCGAGGCTTGGTGGCCCCAAATAAGCTTCATACCTCCTGAGGGTGGGGTCAGGGGTGTACTGGGACCTAGGATGGGATGGGGCCTCAGCAGCCACAGTAATGACGGGCACCCCTGCCAACTGACAGGGTCCTGAGGCTGATCAGAGGGGTGTGTGTGTGTGTGTGTGTGTGTGTGTGTGTGTGTGTGCGCGCGCGCTGTGGATAGGAGGCCAGTACAGAGAAACCTCTGGAACTTAGAGGTAAGTCTTGGCCTGCTGGGCCTCTGATTCCTTAGCCTGGCCATGGCGAGTCACCCAGTATTACTCTCGCTACCTGAGTGAAAAGGTCCAGCGCCTTGTGCAGGTTGGCATACATGCCCGTGGGGGGCTCGTTGGTGATTTTGATGGCGTTTTCCAGGATGCCCTGGGGGATGATGTGTGACTCCGGGGTGGGGGCGGGCTCTGCGCTGATGAACACGCGGTAGTCCTCGTGGCTGCCCGAGCTGTAGCGTTCTACCTTCTTGTCCAGGGTGCTCAGCCATCTTGCCACCAGGTGGATGTTCTGCAGCAAGGAGCCCTGACTCAGGCCTGGATGGACCCCCACTGAGCCCCCAACACCATCTGGCCTCCTAACAGCACCCCAAGAAACACCCAGTAAGGTGGCTGCCCTATCCTGACTCCATTGGCTCTGATGAGGGATGCTCCCTGTAACAAGCCATGGGATGACCTTTGTCCCCCTGGGCTCACAGCCTAGATAACATGGTCCCCATTACTCCTCCTGGAGCTAGAGAGGGATGTGGAGGAGCTCCATGCTGAGGAAGAGTGGGGGTGGTACCCCAAGCACGGGGAGTATCTGTTCCATGCCCAGTGACTTGGCTCTGGTGGCAGAGTCCTCACCTGCAGAATGACCCAATGTCCTTTCTCGGCAGCCACGTCCAACGCGTTCTCGGCCACCACCTCTTGTCCTTGACCCAGGGACACGTTATGGAGTTTCCCATTGTCTATGGTAAATCCCAGTTTTTTCCCTAAAGAGGGGAAAAACAGGAAAAGCACAGGGGTGATTCAGAACAGTGGTTCAGGCTCTGCGGTCCACAGCCAGGCACAGCATATGCCTCCCGTCTTGTTTATTGCCGGGGGAAACACACATCCCGTAACATGACCGTGCTTCAGCCATCTGGAAAGGTGTGGCCCGGGGACATTCGGGAAATGGGTCATGCTGTGCAGCTGCCCCACTGGTACCACCATCATCACGCCAGAAGGTCTCATGACCTTGAACAGCGTGACTCCCTCTCCACTCCCCTTGCCCGACAACCCTGTGGAACAGCCTGTCATGGACATTTCATGTAGATGAGGTCACACACTCTGAGACCTTCCCCAGGGGCTTCACCACTGGCTTACGTGAGCCCCATGCTTTCAAGTTTTTAATCCATGAAGTGGTATGGATTTGGTTCATGGCAGAGTAACAAACAGCCCATAGCACGTGTGTGTGTGTGTGTGTGTGTGTGAGATGGGTAATTTTGGTTGTCAGCATGACTGGGTATTCGATTTGCCATAGAAACTCCCTTCTACATAATTCTATGAGGGGTTTTCAAAAATGGAGGACGGCACACCCTGAACTTGAGTGTACCGTCCTATGGGCTGGGGTCCAAGGAGAACTGGGCAGAACCCCTAAGTGCAGATGCAATGTGACCAGGTTCCTGCCACGGTGCCTTCCCCACCTCGAGAGACGGAACCCCCAAACTGTACCAAATAAATCCTTCTTAGGTTACCGTTATTGGGCTTTTGTTTTTTGGTTTTGGCCCAGCTGTGATTTTAAAAGTAACCCAGGCCGGGCTGCCGATAGTTTTGGTTGTTGGGAGAGAGGACAAGCAGGAAGGTGTCTTAGCTGGGTTTCTGTTAGCCATTGCATGAACAAAGGCATCTTGGGGAGAAGAGGGTTTGTTTGGCTTACACTTTCCAGTCACAGTAGGTCATGAAGGGCGGTCAGGGCAGGAGCTCAACACAGCTCACTGGCCGGCCCAGCTCACTTCCTTACAGTGCCCAGGACCACCAGCTTAGGGTGGCCCCGCCCACGGCGGGCTGGATTCTCCCACATCAATCACCAACCAAGAAAATGCCCCACAGGCTTGCCCACAGGCCAATCCGGTGGAGGCATTTTCTCAACTGAGGTTCCCTCATCCCAGATAACTTTAGCTTGTGCCAAGCTGACAGAGAACTAGCCAGAGTTCTGGGCAGAGGCTTGCTGGTGGACCTCCTTTCTGAGCCTTTAGGGACAGACCAGTCTCAGAATGGAAGATGTTGTGGTGACTTTGGGTGCAGAGTGGCCTCTCTGTGGCCCACTGCTCATTCCACTGGTAAGTGTGCTCTTTCTCTACCCCAGCAGCGCCCCCGCGAGTTTCTGGCTTTGAGTTAGTGGTGCCTATGGAGGTTTGGGGTCTCTCTCCCTGTGGTTCTGTACTGTGTTTCCACAGGGCTCACTTCTGCGGCTGTACTTACCCAGGGCCTCCACGTCTTTGAGGGGGTCGACCCCGGGGGACAGAATGAAGAAGATTGGCGTGGAGGGGCTGCTCTCCTTGTAGGACTTGGAGAACTCCACGCTCCGGCCTTCCACAAACTTACTGCCCATCTTTTCTTCCACGAAGTTCCTGAGGGAATACACTCCATGGGACCACAGGCAGCTAGGGCCTGCTCGGGGCCAGGGCTAGGGGTGTGTGGGTGTGGGTGGCTTTGGTCCAGGTGGGTGGGCCATTCGGTGGACTTCCTCTCAAGACATCAAGGGGAAGGAAGTGGCAGCTTGAGATTTTCTTTTTTTGGACAGGGTCTGGAATAGTCCAGCAGCCCAGGCTGACTTGGTATTTGCTGTGTGACTATGATCCTCCTCCTGCCTCCACATTGCCAGTCCTGGGGCTGCAGGTTTCTGGGTGTTAGCATGCACCGGTCGTGTAGTGCTGGGTGGTGACCCCAGGACTTTGTGCATGCTAGGCAAGCCTCTAACCAATTGAGCTGGATTTCCATCTTCCTCAACAGTGTTCTCCTTCAATGCCAGAGGCCCAGGGAATGGCATGAAGGATGCCACCCGGGATGCCAGGGGCCTGCCAGGTCCATGTGGGATGTTGAGGGAGGAGCAAGCCCTGTGCAGAAGGCAGCTTTAGAGCCTCCAGATTCCCTCTTTCTAGCCCAGCCCTAGGACTCCTGGGTCCCTTGGGTGGTCCTCTCATGCCACCGGGTGCTTGGAGTGACCTTCGGATCCCAGTGTCTGCCTGTTTCCCTCCGTCATAGTCAGTCTCCTGAGCTGGTGAGATGCTGACTGCCCAGCACGGGCTTTGAAAGCAGGACCATGGTTATGTTCCTGTGCTGTGGACTGGCTCCCAGACACAGGCAGGAGACGATGGGCGGGCCCTGGGGGTCTGGGAGGCTTTAAGGGTCTTACTGCGCCTCTGAGACGCTCAGGTGCCGTTGCTTGTCCAACATCCCCCCCCCACCCCTCCAGCTCGGCTGTATCGACATTTAGTCTTTCGCTCTGTCCCCTCTCTCCCCACCAATCCTGGCCCTGTCCTCTTCCAACCGAGAAAAGCAAAACAGGAGAGGTCCTCAAATATGGAGTGAACCTGCATCAGGGTCCTGCTTTGTCAGAGGGGAGCTCTGGGGGGGTGTGAGTGGGTTTGAGGAGACCTGGCTGTGTCTAGGCTGCATGGAAAGATGGAAAGGCAGAAGCCAGCCCGTCCTACTCTAAGCCTGGGCCCCAGGTCCTCTGTGCTCTGTCCCTCCCTTCCTTTGGCTCCACCCCCCACACACCCCTGAGAGGGCTCAGGTCTCAAATTAGAACTTTTCATTTATGATTGGCACCCAGTTGACAGTTTAGACACAGGGAGTTCCCCAGTGCTGATGGCCTTTCTTTTCCCTCTCTTTCAACCTTAGAGCCCGGTGTGGGAAACTCTGCTTTTCTGTCCCTGTCACAGGGTCTATCCCTCTACACAGGCCAGTAGGGCTAGCAGTCCTGCCAATCACACTCCGAGACACCGAGAATCAACATGAACCTGGAATCTGAACCAGGGCTGAGAAGGTGGTTCAGTCCCTAAAGTGCTTGCCAAGCATGAACAGGGCCTGGGGTTCAATCCTTAGCATCACATACGGCTGTAATCCCAGCACTTTGGAAGCAGAGGCAGGAGGCTCAGAAGTTCAAAGTCGTTGGATACATAAGTTTGAGTTGAGGGTCAGCCGGGGATGCTTGAGACCACATCCAAAACATAAAGGAGCTTAGGTCTCTGGGTCAGAGCACCTCTCCCAGCCGTGCCTCCCTCAGCTCGGTTCCCTGTAGACTGGGGGCTGAGCAGCGCTCACTTGACAGCGTAGGTCATGCGGTCCGGCCTCATGCAGCGCACCATGCACAGCTTCTGCAGGGCAGTCTTGTTCTTCCACTCCTTGGGGAAGATCTCCTTCTCCGGGGCTTCTGACTCCACCAGCTTCTTCCACCGCTTGGCGGAGCCCTCAATGTCATTGTCCAGGTTCTTGAACTCGTCCATCTCTGACAGGGCCTGAGTCAGAAGTGTTGCTTCAGGGACCACACACAGTCTGAGTGGGGTGGGGCGGGGGGGGGGGGGAGAAGGCACCTTCCCCAGGTGGTCCTTAGTGTGCCCTGGTGGGGAGAGGTCTCAGGCAGATGCGGTGCCCTGGCCAGGGTGACAGAGTGGCCTACCATTAGGGTCTCAACTATTCTTCCTGTTAAGGGCAGGACAAGCTTCCATGGGGGCGAGTGGCCTGGGGGCTCACAGTAGCCCTTCCCTCCAATGAGGGTAATGTCAAGGCTGTCCCGCCTCAGGCCACTGCCTACCAGGGATCACAGTTCTGATTGAAACTTGACACCTGGGACCTGAGGGCTCTTGGCAATGAATCTGGGAACCTGAGGAGTGACCAGACCTAGAACAGAGCAGGGCATAGGGATGCCGGGCACAGGATGGCCTGGGACTTGCTGCAGGTCCCTACAGATGGACGCAGCTCTTCTCTGGACCTAAGCAGGTCAGTGGAGACCAATGATGTCACATTCAACACAAGTGCGGGGCTGTCTCCAAGCCGCAGCCATCCTGGCTCCCACCTGCAGCCCTGTCACCGTGATGGGGCGCAGGCATCCTCCAGACTGGTTGGGAGGGGTTCAGTACCGAGTGCGAGGACCCACCTTGATCCCGCCCCAGCTCTGGTGCTGCAGGAAATCCACAGGGGACGTGACGCCCGCCTTGAAGGGGAACCGCAGAAGGAAGTCCAGCTCCAGCGCATTCAGCTCCTTCTTCATGGACAGGACCTGCGGGCCAAGGGGGCTGCGGGGCTCAGGCTGTGGGCCAAGGGGGCTGCGGGGCTCAGGCGCTTCTCTGGTTTTGTGGGGGTCTTTTTGAGCTGAGGACCAAACCCAGGGCTTGTTAGGCAAGCACTCTACCACTGAGCTAAAACTCCAACCCCAAGTTGTTGGTGTTGTTTTTTCTTTCTTTTGACTGGGTGGAACATGTAAAACACATTTTACTCACACTGAAGCCCATTAGGCAAGAGGCACTGGTCCACCCACAAGGGCATGCAGCCACAACCTACTTCTACAACATTCCCGCCAACCTAAAAGAAAAGTCCGTATCTACTGAGGAGGTCCCAGGCTACAGACACATGTGCTGCTGGTGGCTGTGCTGCAGTTCAGGCATCTCCATAAGTAGCCTGCATTATCGGGATCTGTGTGTGTGTGTGTGTGTGTGTGTGCGCGCGCGCGCGTGCGTGTGTGTGTGAGGTCCCACTGTGCAGCCCTTGCTGACCTGGAACCTGTATAGAGCAGACTGTATGAACCCACAGAGCTCTCCCTGCTTCCGCCTTCTAAACGATGGAATTAAAGGGACGCAGCATCACACCTGGCCTACAGTGGGATCATGACCCCCAGGTCAGCAGTTTCTGGGATGCAGGGTCAGGTGACAGACAACCAAGATGTGGAGGCAGTGCAAAGACTGTGCCATCTCCTGGGGAGATGGTTTGTTATAAAGGGACTCAGTCCACCCTGTTCTGTTCTCTCGTGCCAGCAGGAAGGCTGGCACCAAATGCCACACCTGGACCATGGTCCTCCGAGTCCCCAGAACCAAGAGACAAAGTTCTATCACGTAGTGTTTTCCAAAGGGACCAAGGCCATTGTCCATCTATCTGTCCCTCCTTCCTTCCCGATGGGGACCTAGCTATGTTTTACAGCTAATGTTGACTCCCTGGCTCATGCACTTCTCCTGCCTCAGCCTCCTGAGTGCCCAGTGTCTGAGCTCACGCCACAGGCCCTACTGAGATGGGCTGTTTAGCCCACTTAACAGAACACAAACCTTCCAGTACCTCAGCAGGACTTCCGGCACACCTATGCAAACGCCCTTCCTCGGAACGAGTCTTTGAGTCTTAGTGTGTACGTGTGGTTGCTTGCGTGTGTGTGGACACATGTGCTCCTGTGTGCGTATATGCATTGTATGCAAGTGGAGGCCAGATGTCAACCCTGGGCTCATTTCTCAGGTGCTGCCCATCTAATTTTTTGAGTCAAGGATCTCTCACCAGGAGCTAGGGCTTGAAAATGAGGCTGGACTGAGTCATTTCCCCAGCCCCTGTATTTCTTTCTTCATGTGTGTATAGAGATGCATGTGTGTGTAGCGATGCATGTGTGTGTGGCGATGCATGTGTGTAGAGATGCATGTGTGTGTAGCGATGCATGTGTGTGTAGCGATGCATGTGTGTATAGAGATGTGTGTAGTGATGCATGTGTGCATAGAGATGCATGTGTGTGTAGCGATGCATGTGTGTATAGAGATGCATGTGTGTATAGAGATGCATGTGTGTATAGAGATGCATGTGTGTGTAGAGATGCATGTGTGTGTAGCGATGCATGTGTGTGTAGCGATGCATGGATGTGTGGAGGCCAGAGGACAACTGCTGGGAGCTGGCTCCCTGCTTCTACCATGTGGGTCCTGGGGCTTTGCAGCAAGTGCCCTCACTCACGGAGCCACCTTGACAAGCTCTTCCATTCATTGCTGAGGATGTATTCAGCATCCTTGCTGGGTTAGGAACCATTTACTCAGCACTGATATACTATTGTGATATTTCTTTGTACAAGTCTAACTTCCCCTCACTTGTATCCCATTGGAATGTCTGCCATGCTTCCCTGGTGTCCCCCAAATCTAGGTCCCGGAATGGCCCCCACCAAACACCTCAGGCTTTACTAGTGCCTGCAAAGCTGGTTAGAAGCTGGTTTCGAGGCTGGGGATGCGACTCAGTCCGTAAAGCGTTTGCCTGGCATGCAGGAAGCCCTGGGTTTGAGTCTAGGTGTGGCGGTGGCACAACTGTAATACCAGCACTAGGGAAATAGAGGCAGGATGATCGGAAATGCAAGGTCCTCCTAGGCTGTGCAGCCGTGTGAGCTGGTGCGCGGGCATGGATCCTGGATAGGGGTCCTGAGAATCTGTACTCCCGGCACAAGCCTGGGGATTTCCAGCTGTAGGAGCACCGGCTGCAGTTTGAGTACAAAGGCAACGTGATACCTGGAAGGTGACTTGAGCCAGGAAGATGAGCTTGTCCCGCTCAAAGAGCCCACGTGCTGTGTACATGTACACAGAGTAGGTGATCTCGTCTGTCAGATTGATCACGCGTTGCTTCACCTCGTCAGCAGGCATGGTGTCCTGGATGGCTTTCTCGAACACCACGTTGAAGGCCTGGGGAGTGGCCAGCGTCAACGTGGGGGTTCTGAGGCTACAGCTGCTGGCAGCTTCTGGTTAATTCTGACTGGGGCACTGGGGGAAGGTGGGGAGGAGGACCACAGGTGGGCTTCCCCAGCACCCTCTGGTTCCTGCCATCCCACATGTTTCAGGACCTGGGCTACCTGTAGGGGCACACTGCCGGGTGGGGGTGGGGGGCTGGGCCAGTGTGACTGACCTTGAGTGAGAACTGGTAGATGGGGTTGATTTTGTTGAGGTCGTTCAGGATGAAGTACAGCAGGGAGGCCCGTGCTGCCGCTGGCCGGTAGTTCTCTCGCGCCTCATTGATCTTTGCTTCTGTGATTTTTGCCTCTTGGACCTCAGAACAGAAGAAAGGGGCTCAGAGGGACCGACCTGGAAGATAAGCTGCCCACAGGAGGGCCCCGCCCTGTCCCGGCCCTTCATTCTTCTGAAGCCCCCTCGAGGGCCCACAGACACTCGGTGAGCTTTCTTCTCTTAGACTTTTTGGAACTCCCTGGCTAGGGAATGGTGACGCCCACAGTGGGCTGGGTCTTCTCACATCCATTAAAAGTCAAGACTGTCCCCCACTGACATGTCCCCCAAGTGATTGTCCCCCAACAGGCCCACCTGGTCTAGGCAATTCCTCACACTGACTTTCTTCTCAGGTAGTTCTAGGTCACAGCAAACTCTCACAGACACCAGGCTGCAAGCCTTCCGGGTGCTGGGTGGCCTGAGAGGTGGGGCCTACCTTCTCCTCAATCTCATTGGCCGTGTGCTTGGTGGTCTCCAGGTTTTCCACCAAGGCAGTGTCTCCCAGAAAGTTCCCCGACGCAGCCGACAGCCGGGCCAGGAGAGAATCTTCTAGCTCTTTCAGCACGATCTTGAACTCGTTCTGAGATTTGGTGAGGCTTGCCTACAGGGGTGGCAGGGCCCAGGGCAGAGCGACATTAGCTGGAGCCTGGTCTCACCTCTGCTGCCAGGGCTTCTGGAGAGGAGGCAGAGGGCAGATGACACCCAGCCACCCGTGGAAGTGCCCGCTCCACTTCAGACCACTGTCAGACCTCTTGCCGTGGAGATGGAGAACTGAGTGTGGCTGAGGCAGAGTTGGGCAGGTGGCTGGTACACAGTTGGTTCTGCTTAGCCTTCTTTGTGTGTACATGTGTGTGGGAAAGCCAGAGCCTCAGACTCAGTTTACCTTGGGTGTTTTGGTTTGGTTTTGGTTTTTCGAGACAGGGTTTCTCTATAGCTTTGAAACTTGTCTTGGAACTTGCTCTGTAGACCAGGCTGGCCTCCAACTCACAGAGATCTGCCTGCTTCTGCCTCCCGAGTGCTGGGATTTAAAGGCGTGTGCCACCACCATCTGGCTCAGTTTACCTTGTTATTTAAGATGGATTCTCTGGGGCTCACCCTTTAGGCTAGGTTGTCTGACCAACGAATCCCTGAGACTCTTCCATCTCTACTTCCCCAGCCCTGGGATTACAAGTACATGGCAGCCTTTTCTGTGTTGGCATGTGTGTGTGTGTGTGTGTGTGTGTGTGTGTGTGTGGTGCAGGAGAATTATCTGTATTCTGTCAATCATATTTTAATAAAACGCTGATTGGCCAGGCAGGCAGTATAGGCGGGAAAACCAGACAAGAAGTAGAGGTGATGCAATGAGAACAGGAGAATTCTGGGAAGCAGGAAGGTTCCTCTGCCACTCCTGCGCAGACCACCGAAGAGGCAGCATGTAACTTGCCCAGCTGAGAAAGGTACGGAGCCGTGTGGCTAATGTAGATAAGGATAATGGGGTAACATAACTTATAAGAGCTAATAAGTAGCCTGACCTAATGGGCCAATCAACTTTATAACTTATAGAGATCTCTGTGTAATTGATTTTCTTGGGGGCATGCCGGCTGTGGGGTACCGGGCGGGACAGAAACCCCAGCAAGCCGGCCCCTCATGTTACGTGTGTGTGTGTGTGTGTGTGTGTGTGTGTGTGTGTGTGTGAAACTCAGGTCCTCATGCCTTTGCTGAAAACATTTTACTGAGTGAGCCCTATCTCCAGCCCCAGAACCCTATGTTTCCTTTCTCTTTGATGCTGAGGGCTGAACCAAGAGTTTCACACATGCTAGACAAATGTTCTGCACAGCCAGGTGCAACCTGGCTTCTGGGGACCCTTTTTAATCTTTGGGGCGCAGGGCCCTGGTGTACGCATACTGGCTGCTGGTTTGGAACTGAGTTAGGGGCTGAATGACGAGAGTGGGGGGAAGGAGGAAGCACTGGCAGTGCTGAGGGAGCTTAGAGACATGCCCCTGCCCCAAGTGACCACGCGAGTGACCCTGCATGCCGATGTCTGTCAGAGGCAGTCACCTTGAGCTGCTCGAGATCCGGGCGCTCTTTGGCCACCACGGCGGCCAGGAGCTGGTCCTCGAGCCCGTCCCTGGTGACCAGGAAGTTGATGAGCGTGCACTGAGCCTGCATCTCGGGTTTGTAGTGGGGGTTGAAGTACTTGGTGTGAAGGATCAGGCGGAAACTGGGGTGGTATTCCACCTCCTTGTCACCGATCTTAATGAACCTGGCGGGTGAGGAGCAGAAGCAGAGTGAAGCACCCTGGCCGCCGGGTGACCCACCCACCTCCCCCTCCACACTCTGGGGAGGCCAGTGGCCACCGGAGGCCATGTCTAGCCTTTCCTCTAGTGGGCACTTTGTCTGCACAGGGGAGTTTGTTCATAACGTGGGCTGCAGCTCATGCTTAGCTAAGCGCCCGAATGGAAGAAGAGCCAGCTCTCCCACGGTCCGTGCGGAACACCAGCGCGTGCCAGGGACCCTCTGCCACGCACCCCTGGAGCCGCTGTTCCACTGTGGGTCACCCCCTCCCAGGCTCTGCCCCCCTTCTTTCCTAGTTGAGCTCACTTTCTTGATGCGAGCCCCCTGCAGTCCCTGGGTATCTGCATCCATGTCGGGTCCTTGTCAGAGCCCGAGACACAAGAGTGTTCCCGAGACACGAGAATGTTCCCATCACTCCTGCCCTGGGCTCCTGCGCACCAGAGGTTCCTGTCTGCGCTAAAAGTTGGTTTGCTCCCTGTGTGCTGTAAACACAGCGAGATGCTGCAGGTCTGGTCAGCAGAAAGGAGCTGTGATACTGACTGCGGCTACAACATGGATGACCCTTGACCAGGGGATGCTCACTGGAGAGAACCAGGCACGGGACGACGCGTACTGCTCGATGCACATCCAGAGTGGCAAAGCCACGGAGACAAAAAGATGCTTGAGTGGATGGGGGTGGGGGGGTTCCTCGTGGGAGCACGGGTGATGGTTGTATAACACAGTAAATGTGTAAAGCGCCCTTGAAATGCTTACTTCACTACAATCGCGTTTCTTAGAATTAAAAATGGGGGGGGGGGCACACCTTTAATCCCGGCACTCGGGAGGCAGAGGCAGGCAGATCTCTGTGAGTTCGAGGCCAGCCTGCTCTACAGAGTGAGTTCCAGGACAGGCTCCAAAGCCACAGAGAAACCCTGTCTCGAAAAACCAAAAAAAAAAAAAAAAAAAGGGAGAAGAAAAAAACAACCAAAAAACCCAAACCACCAAGCTAAACAAAAAAGGGAGGGGGGCACCCAGATGGCTCAGTAGGTCAAAGGGCTTGCTGCCAACCTTGGCACCCTGAGTTCGGTCCCTGGGACCTACATGATAGGAGCTAACTACCATAAGATGGCCTTTGACCTACATATCCTGGGCATGCACACACAAAGTAAATAAATGAAAGTAAAATATTTTGAAAATTAAAAAGTTTTGAAAAGGAGAGGAGAACTCACGAGGCCGTTGCAGCCAACGGCTTCTAAGGGAGGAAGGTCACTTCCTTCAGCGGCACGGTCACTGCTCAGCTGCCTGTGCTCCAGTTAATAGCCCCATGGTCATGCTGATGCACGCAACCATCATTAAACTCGGGGCCATTAAAACGGGGATGGAGAGATGGCTTAGCGGTTAAGAGCCCTGGCTGTTCTTCCAGAGGACCCGGATTTGATTCCCAGCAACCACCTGGTGGCTTGCAACTGCCCAGGGGACCTGCCACCTCCTATGACCTCCTCAGCCACTAGGCACACATGTAGTACACAGACATTCGTGCAGGCATAACATCCGTACACATAATAGGTGTACACACACACACACACACATACACACACACACAGAGGATGTGAAAGCAGAACGGGAACATGTTAGGAAGAGAAAACTATTAAGAGGGAGTGGGGTAAGAGATGGCAATGGGGGCAGGGGTATAACTGTGGAAGAAGTTTTTGAAAGGACCGTAAGTCTCACGATTTTCAAACATATATGAAAAGAGATAGAGGCAATGCGAAGGACCCCACGCACCAGCTGGCCTTTCCGGCTCCCTCAAGCATTGGGTCCTATCAGCCTTTGAAGCCTTTAGTAAAGAGAGGCCCTTCACCGTGCTCCCGGCCGGGGCCACCCCAGGAGAGGTTCACTTTGGGCTGGGTCGTGGGGGTCATGCCTTACCTCCCCTTTTTAATTGTGTTCCTGCCCAGCAACGGGTCTAGCACAGGGTCTACGGTCTCGCCGATGTTCTCAATGAGTAAGATGTCACCCTCTGAGATGGCCTGTTCAATGATGTCCAGATAGCTGGGCAGAGAATACAAAGACAAGACATGGCTTGCAGATCATAGGAAGCAGTGTCTGCCTCAAGAGGTGGCCCTGGCCCTGAGGGACGGAGGTGTCCAGGGGGGTCAGGTTGCCAGGGGTCAAGCCCAATTCCTCCTTCCTCAGTCATCTGTGTGGCCTTGCAGATTGGGGGTTGGGACCTTCGGGTGGGAGCCTGGTGGTGGGAGCGGGAGGGATTTTCAGGATGCAGAGCCCAACATCTTCCCTGCTCTGCTGGAGCCTGTTCTAGCCACCGGCACCCTGCTGCTCATGGTTTCTGTTTCCCTTGTGGGAGCAGAATGTAAACCTGGAGCCTCCCCAGCAGATAACACCAAGAGCCAGGTCTAGTTCCCCTCCCTGTGAAGTGGAGGCGGGAGAAGATTCTGGTTTGACTCTCCGCTGTTCTGACCGGCATTTGTGTTTGCGTGTTCGTATTCGTGTTAGCAGACTACTCAGTCAGCCAGCAGATGCTCACGGCTCAGGCTGCGTGTGAAAGCAAGCCCGGGACTGCTTCCTGGTCCCCAGCTATTCAGTAAACACAAAAGGCCCAAGGCCTGTGTGCACGCACAGGACCTGGCCATCTCCCTGTAGTCCCGAGTGTGAGACCATCACAAAGCCTCTCGCAGGCCACTCACAAGGCCTGAGGTGCGTGTGTGTGCACAGACCCGGGCAGTGCCACCTGCTGTCTAGCCCTGACCGGCCCCAACCGCACCTCTTCTGCCCCAGGCGAATGGCCTTCAGCTCGCTGCCGTATTTGTTTTTGATCCACTTGATGCCTTGAAGCTGGGCGTCCACAATTAGCGGCCAGCGCTCCGTGTTGCATAAGATGGTGGCGTTCTCAGTGGACATGCGGTCACTGGGCAAACCCTGGTTGTTCCAGGAGGCCACGTCTGCATCGTCCGTTAGCAGGGTCAAGGGATCCAGGCCCTCCGTGATGGGGATTGGGACCTGCCGAGGGAGGGAGCCTTTGTTTTTTGTGTTCTCTCTCTCTCTCTCTCTCTCTCTCTCTCTCTCTCTCTCTCTGTGTGTGTGTGTGTGTGTGTATGTGTGTGTGTGTGTGTAATTTGGGCACAGTTGTGCACTTGCGGACAGAAGTCAGAGGACAACTTGCAGGCGTTGGCTCTCTTCTTCCATCTTGTGAGTGCCGGGATCAAATCCAGATTATTAGATTGGCGGCAGGTTGCCTTACCCACTAAGGCACATTGCCAACCCTTTGCCTTGTTTTTTAATTCACCGTTATTTTATGTGTATAGTGTATATTATGTGTATGTGTATAGTGCTTTGCCTGTTTATTGATATGCACCACGCGTAGGCACGTGTCCTCAGAGGACAGAAGAGGGCATGAGATCCCCTGGAACTGGAGTTGTAGGTGGTTGTGAGCCGCCATGTGGGTGCTGAGAACCAAACCAGGTCCTCTGCGAGAGTAGCAAGTGCTCTCAACCATGGAGTTACCTCCCCAGGCACACTGTGGCTTATGTTTTGAGATAGGGGCTTTTACCGAACCTGGAGCTCACCTATTTGGTGAGCCTGGATGGCCAGGAACATTTTCACCCCCACACCCCATGCCAGCACATGGGGTTACAGGTGCTTACTGCCGTGCTTGGTTTTATCTTAAAATATGGGTGTCAGGGATCTAGACTCAGGTCTCCATGTCTCTCTCCAAACACTTTACTGAGCCATCTCTCCCCTGCTCACTTTCTGCCCATGTTCTGAAGTTGGTACTGGCCACATGCTCTGAAGAGCAAGCCCGTGGAGGAGGCAGCCCTCACACTGCTTGTAGAAGCAGCCTTGTGGCATGCCAGAAGTGATGTCAGTCCCAGCAAACGAGGCTGGATGAGCCCCAGTGAGGACACAGTACAGCTGTGGCTGCCCCGGGGGAGCCCCCAGTCTCCTTGAGTCATAACCACCACTGTACTTCTTACCTTTAGTTTATTTATGTAAGGAATCCAGAATTTTTCCATCAGCTCATTCCGGTATTTCTTGGTGAAGTAGCCCACGTAGGAGACAAAGGCAGAGATGAGCAGGACATCTCCACACAGGGTGACCCCCTGACACCTGAAGTTCTCGACTGACTCAGCCCAGCGCACATTTTCCGAAGCCAGGCCTCCCACAAGCCTGCAAGAGTCCAGGGAACAGGGGGAGAGCCTGTGTGAGCTGGAGAGCATGGGGCCGGGCTGAGAGGCAGCTGGGGTGCCTATCTAAGTGGCCTGCCAGTCAGCAGACAAACTGTCGTGTGGACTTGCATAGACAGCAAGGTGACCTGGGAAATACAGAGATGGTACTATGTTACGGGTGCTTGTTGGGTTCCTCCGCAGTAGGACGCTCTGGAGGGAATTCACAGAAAACAAAAACAGCACATTTTTGGTACCACTTGGGGACGTGGAATGTGCCCGCATGCCCTGCCCAGGCCATTTGTGACTGCATCCCTTCACCGTGCCCATGACACTGTGCCCTGCTGGCACACTTGGTCAGCAGGCACCGGAGTCTGGTTCAGAACGTGGTGACTACAGGACCATGCATCATCCAGACGGCCGCTGGCCTTGTAGGAGTGGTGTGTGTGGTGCTGCCTAGGTTACCAGCTGGGGGACTGGTACCTAGTCCTGACTGGTGCCCTGTGGGTCTCCAAGTGCTGTCCCAAGTTAATGCTGTGTGTAGGTGCAATGCCCAGTGGCCTTGCTTCCCCTCTCGAACAGATGGTGGGGGTGCACCTGAGCCATCAACTAAGGTGACCTGGGACTCCCCATCCCCTTCCACGCCAGCTCCTGAATCATGTTGACCACTGACTGATCAATGGCTACCAGCCCCCAGGTTGGGAGAAAATAAGAAAGCAGGTAGCCAGAGAGTGGACTCTGCTGTAAGGGTGGCTCGCAGTCAAGCAGCCAGAGCTACTGTCTGCGGGAGAAACACAGTGCCTGCGCCTGGTGGTCCTGAACAGAGCAGGCCATTTCACTCCTAGTCCCAGGGTATGGGGGCGGGGTGAGGGGGAGGTGTCAGTTGTAGGGAGCAGGGGATGTCCTGAGTGAGTGTGTGTTGTCAGCGTGGGCACAGCCCGGAGGAGTGGCACAGTCTTCACAGGTGAGGGGAGAGCTTTAGTGAAGTTCTCCTCTGGTCCAAGTGTGAATGTGAGCCATGTGTGCAGCTGTCCACCGTAGCTTTCTGGGCCTCTCCTGGCATAGTACAGCCTAAAGATCAGTTCAGCTGAGGCGGTGTTCCCGGGAGGTTGGGACGTCAGTCCCCAGGGACACCAAGGACACGTGCTGCCTGAGAGCAGGTGGCTCTGGACTGCGCTCTGGGCAGGCCTGAGTTAACTGGGAATTCTGTCTTCTTCTGAGACATTTGTGTGTGTGTGTGTGTGTGTGTGTGTGTGTGTGTGGAGGGATCTGGGAGGTAGGAGGTGTGACCGCGAGCGAAGGCTACCTGTTAGCCAAGGAGATCACCCTGTTGGTGGCATCAGCCTCCTGCTGACACTTTATTTTCTCAGCTGTTGCTTTCTCAAATGCTGAGGTCAGGTTGCTCAGGTTGGCATTGAGTTCCTGAAAAAATCAAGTTGGGAGATGTTCCCAGCTCCTCCAAGCTCAGGGCCTGGCGGCCCAAGCATCCCTGATCTGCTCTGTGGCACCACTGTCTGTTTCTTCTCGCGTCACTTAATCATTCACGCCTGCAGGCGGTGCCAGTGCGTTCTAAACAGAAAACTGACTGGCAGGGAGTGGGTGGCGTGGTGTCTCACAGGGCCACGGGCTCGAGGGCACTTACCGCAATCTTGTTTTTGATCCGGGACAGCTTATCCTGTGCCTCGGCCAGCTCGGCATTGGCCTCCTCCAGGGCCTGCCTCTTGGGAGCCACGTCGCAGTAGACCTCATAGAAGCGCACAATGTTGATGCACCAGGAGCACAGGCCGGCAGCGGCCGTGGACTTGGAGCGGATGAACTCGGGGTCGAAGGTGGGGTTGCCTTGGTAGGGCCTGGAAGGGAATCACGGGTGTTGAGCAGGTGACAGGACGCCAGCTCTAGTCTCCGCTCCCCGTGGCTGGTTGTGTCTCAGGCTACCCTAGCCATGGTTAGCACAGAAGCACCAGGAAGCATCAATATTTCTTCTTTCTTTTTAATCCTGTGGTGTATGTAGGTGCTCTTGCAATATGGGCATTTTGTGTACCTGTGTGTGCCTACAGGTCAGAGGTCAACCTCAGGGGTGGCACCTCAGTCGCTATTCTCCTTGTTTCTGAGACAGAGCCTCTAATGGCCCCGGAGCTCCTCCGGCAGCCAGGCCGGCTAATCAGTGAGTCCAGGAATCCTCCCGTCTATGCCTCCCCAGTACGGGGGAATTACAAGTGCACACCACCACGCATGGCTTTCTATTTAGGTTATGCGGTCAAACCCAGGTCTGCACATCTGTGCAGTGAGCGCCTTCCCCGTGGAGCGGCCGCTCTAGTGCCCTCCCTTTACCGAGTACTTTAACAGGTACAAAAAAAGAAAAAGTGGCGTAAAAGTTTGGCCTCTCTCACTGGGACAATGTCTCAGCAGGTAAAATCACTTGCCAGACAACCGAATTTGATCTGTAGAGACCAGATGTGGCACAATCCCAGATGTGGTTGCAGGCGCCTGCAGCTCCAGCCCTACCACCAATGGCATGGGTGGCAGAGACGGGAATTTTCAAGGCTTGTGGGCTGGACGGCCTGGAGTATGCAGAGCAGGGGAAACAAGAGACAGACCTGCCTGCCTCACAAGCTGATAGGAGGGAATTGACTCTCAGAGTTAACCTCTGACCTCCACGTGTGCGCAGTGACGCCCATACGCCCGCATGCTCTCTTTTCTCCCTCCCCTCTCCCCAGTTTATATAAAGGCAAATTTTAAAAATTGGCTTGTCAAACAGAATTTGGGGCACTTTTCTTCCTCCTTTGTCCCTGGTGCCTCGTGCAGCTGATCTCGTTCTAACTTGCCAAAGATGCCTTTTGTAGGTCAGAAGACTGAGCTTAGGCACCTGTCCGTCATAGCACTGAGAGGAAGTCCAGGACAGGACGCGCCCACAGGGCACTCTCGGAGGAGCCTGTGGCCTATCCCACCAACAGGCTATGCCTTTTAGCCCCAGCACTAGGGAGGCAGGGACAGGAGAATTTCTGTGAGTTCTAGACCAGCCTGGTCTACGCAGCAAGCTCCAGGACAGCTATGTAAGTGCTGGGCACGGTAGGCATGGCCATGCGTGTCTGTAGTGCCAGCACTGAGGGAGCAGGGCACAGAGGCAGGGGGATCTCTGGAGTTCACTGGTCAGCTATTCTCTCAGAATCCATGAGCTCTAGGTTAAGTGAGGTTCAGTTGTCTCAGAAGTAATGTGGCAAGCACCTGAGAAAGACAGACAACGTTGACCTCTGGCCTCCCTATGGTCAAGTATTTGAAATGTGGTCCTCAGCTGGTGACATTGTCTTGGGAGACCGGAGACGTAAGGACTGTGGCCTCTCTGGGTTGTGGGTCTCTGTGGCCAGGCCTGGAGGCCATCTACTCTGGGTGTCAACTTGAGTTATTTCCTCTCTGTGTGACCAGCCTCGAGCCCCTCCCATGAGGGACTGAGCTGCTCCTGCGCTGTGCCTTCCCTGCCAGGAAGGACGATTCCCGCAGAACTGTGAGCCAGGACAGACCCTTCCTTCCTTAAGTTGCATCTGCCAGATATTTGGTCCTAGCAACACGAACGTAGCTGAGAGCATGTTTTTAGTGCTGTGTCTACTGGGGAAAGTATCAGAAGAGGAACTGGAAAGAAAGTCAATAAAACAGCCTGGGGACTGAGTGCTTACCTCGCTCGCACCAAGCCCTGGGCTCCACCCCAGAGCCCTATATCCGTCCACCTGCCCACCCACCCACCCGCAGTCCATTCTAACCAGACACTGAAGTGGCACGCCTATGGCAGTTCTGCCACACTTAAAAATAATTATTTTAAAACGTCATTGCTCTGTGTGTGTTTTGTGACAGGGTTTCTCTATGTAGCCCTTGTTGTCCTGAACTCTCTCTGCAGATCAGGCTGGGCTCAGACTCGGATCTGCCTGCCTCTGGGATTAAAGGTGTGCACCACCACGCCTGGCTTAAAATGGTAGTACATTCTATTTGTGTGTTTGTGCATGTCTGCATGCGTGTGTGCATGGTGTGGAGGACAGAGGACAAGGAAGGTCATTTCCTTCTTTCATCCCATGTGAGTCCTGGAGATCTAATGCAGGCTGCCAGGCTTGGTGAACACGTGCCGCCTGAGAACAGGTGGCTCTGGACTGTGTTCTGGGCAGGCCTGAGTTAACTGGGAATTCATTCTCCTTCTGAGAGCATATCCATTTGTGTGTGTGTGGGGGGGGGGGATCTGGGCGATGCTGAGCTGTTTCACCAGCCCTGACACCACACCTTCCTTGTGCCCTAAGTTATTCCATATTGACCAAACAGTTTCGGTATGTCAACTGTCTCCTTCACAGACAGAGGCTGGAGAGACTGGGGCCACAGTGTGGCCTTCCTTTCCAGTCGGGGACAAGCAGCCCCTGAAGATGGGTCATTGGAGCAGACAAGACAAGGACATATGGGAGTGCCTTGACAATGTCCGTGGGGTCCCCAAGACACCTTCCGAAGTTCCAATGTTATCCCCCAGAAAGGCACTCACGGTGGGATGGCACGCACCAGAAGCCCGGCGAAGACTCAAGAAGTGGTGAGCCCACAGGCCTGTGTGTATAACAGGAACATGTGTGCAGGCATGCATGTGTGTTATAATCATGTGTGTTATAGTCATGTGTTGTGTGTGTGTGTGTATGTGTGTGTGTTGTGTATGTGTGTGTGTGTGTGTGTGTGTGTGTGTGTGTGTGGCCAGCTACTCTGGCAGGGATAGACCTCTGGGCAGGGCTGGCCTCTCCCTAGTTCTGTGGCCCCAGGTTGTCCCCTGTCCGCCTGTCAGCTGTACACGGAGAAGCTGTGATTTAAATGTACAGTTGTGGGTCTTCCTGTCTGCCCCAGTTCCATCCCCACGGGGGAGACAGAGGTGGCAGGGCTCCCTGGGGCAAGGGTCCCTTTGCTTTGACCTTTCCCCCCCACCCCAGCTCCAGGGCGCAGGTGCAGCCTGGCCCTGCCCCAGGCTCACTTGAAGGCCTTCAGACAAGCCTCAGGGATGTGCTCCTTGTCAAACTTCTTCAGAGAGTCTAGGAAGGTGTCCACCTTGCCCATCATGATCTTCGCGGCCTTCCAGCTCTTGTCCTTGGGGATCTTGCCCCCAGGTGCCGTCAGGATCATGACAGCAGCCGTGACATTGACCACAGCATCCGGTGGGGAGCCGAAGGACTTCAGCTCGGTCAGGTTGTTCTGCGGAGACAAGCACACCGAAGGTCACCACGGACCCCACTTGGCCACCCCTGCTCCTTTCATTTCCTCTCCACTCCCTGTGTCACCTTGTTCAAAGTATCCAGGGCCTCTTGTGCAGCCAATAGGGCTGGCTCTGCCTTGGCCAGATCTGTTTCACAGGCCTTCTGTTTCTCAGTGACATTCTAGAAGGCAGACAAAGAGGAAAGTTCAGTGTAGGCTGTTCAAAGATCCATCTATATATCCATGCATCCACTCATCCATCCACCCGACCAGAACATGTCACCTGTCCCTCTCATTCACGTGCCAGTGTTCCCTCACTTATGAGTGTCAGTGCCTGTGAGCGTTCACCCTCTCGTGTGGGCACATCTTTGCTTTCTCAGTTGGAAAGGACCCTTAGACTTTTTGCAAAGTTCAGGGGTCAGAGTGACTTGGTATCTTTGCATAGGAGCAGCAGCTGGGTGGCAGGAGTGGGGAGCGGTCGCTGGGCCCTGTGCATGTTGCTGGGCCCCAGGGGAAGGACAAAGGACAGTCTTTCCTCCCTGAGGATCCTTCAGGGACATCCATGGGGTATAACTAAGGAAAAGGGCAACGAGGCAAAGATCAGTGGTGTGTGGGGGTAACCCCTAGTTTTTTTTTTTTTTTTTTTTCTAAATCAACCCATGTGGAGCGTTTGTGGATAGAGAGCTAGGCAGTGGAAAGTTCTGGGACATTAATTACATGTTGTCACCAAGAAACAGGGTCAACAAGGTCTTTGGCCTTGGATCCTATGTCCAAACATTGGGTACTATGTCAAATGCTAGTTCGAGAGCCAAGGAAAGCTATGGCCCACCTGAGCTTCAGTTTCCCCATCTCCCTCACAGACTTGTGGCTCTGCAGGTTAAAAGGGGATCAGGGACCCAGTTCCTGGCCAGCCCAGCCTGGGTCTCCTCCCTGCCCAGCACTGGGTGGGGACTACTCAGGCCCTACCTGGCTGGTCTAGGGGAGAAGCCCAGGGTGTTAAAGTCTCCTTGCTGAATGGGTGCTGGCTGCCATTCCAGAGAGAGTGGGAGGTAACTGTGGGGACTTAATTTATCCACTGTCCAGATATGGGCTTGAGGACTTGCCCCTAAGCAATTGTTTCTATGTGATCATTGGCTGCACAAGGGAGCCCAGAGCAGAGGCCACAGTACAGGGACTGGTAATCGGGTGGCATCACCTTGACCCTCACACACTCACGGGACACAGCATTCCATTAAGATGGCAGAGGTGAGCCAGGCCGAGTGACACGGGTCTACACTCTGAGCTACTTGAGATGCTGAGGCAGGCCTGCTGTATGTTCAAGGCCGGCATGGGCAACTTAGTGAGAGCCTGCCTCAGAATACAGAATCAGAAGAGGGTTGAGGATGTGATCCCATGGTTCAGCTCTGCTTGGTTAGCATGGGCTCAGTCTCCAGGCCCACCAAAACCAGAACCACGCATAAAACAACAGTACAACAAAGGAGGTGAGGTGGTGCCGTTGGGCAGAGCCAGGCTGGACTGGGCAGCAGCAGCCTCTGGTGACGCTCAACGAAGGGGCTTTCTGTAAGGAGCTTGGCTGGCTGTGGGCTTTCTTAAAAGAGAGCCCTCTTAGAACCCGGCCTGCACGAGGGTGGGGCCCCCTTTCCTGGGCTCCCTGGGTTGGGACGTTTGTCCTTGTACAACTGTCTCAGCCGGAGTCCCGTCTGTGGGTGGCGTCCGTCCCAGGGAGGCCCCTGAGACCCTTTGTCCTTGTACAAGTGTCTCAGCCCGAGTCCTGTCTGTGGGTGGCTCCCATCCGACCCAGCAGGGAGGCCCCCGAGACCCACCTTGTTGATGACCTCGACTTTGATTTCCTCCTCGTCCGCGATGGCCTTCTCTTTGCTGACCTTCTCAGTCTCCACGCCCACCACCTGGATCAGCTTGTCTGCGTTCTCGTTCTTCTGTTTCAGCTCGGCCTCCTGAACGGCCAGCTTGGCCTTTAGGTCATCCACCTGGGGAGGGAGGAGGCAGGAGAGGGCAGGAGCCTGCTGAGGACAGTACACGCTGCTGGCCACGGTTGGTGGCCGCCTCGGATTCAGGAGAGCAGCCTTGGTGGCTCCCGACTCCCAGCGACTCTGGGTCTTTTGAATATGTCAAAGAAAAGTTTATACTGAGCACCAAGTGTATACATGAAGCTACATATCTAAGACACATTCCTAGTGTGCTAGGAGTTAAGGTGACCAGATTAAATAAATATCAACTGAACTGGGTACTGGGAGGTGAACAAGTGCGTGAGCCAAGCACTTGTGAGGCAGAAGCAGGGGGATTGCCAAAAGTTTAAGGTTAGTCTGGTCTACGCAGTGAGTTCCAGGCCAGAAAGGATTACAAAGTGTCCCCTTAATAAAAATTTCCAGTTGAGAAATTGTTGAAGGTCTTTGGGGTAGGAGTGGGGTAGGGGGCTTGCAGACCAGCAAGTTTATGGAAGGGTGGGAAAGAAACGGAGACTGGGGACCAAAACCTCCAGAGAGCTGGTGAAGAAGCCCATCTCGGCCCAGCATCATAGGGAAGAGGAGGCTGGGCCTCCTGGGAATCGTGGGCCAGAGGCTGCGGAGGTGCAGTAACTGAACTCCAGGCAGGAACCTCGAAAATCTACTCAGCATGAAAGAAAGGTTTGTAGGAAGCCGGTGAGCAGGCCTCCGGTATGAGCGGCACGCAGAAACAGCTGCGTTTTCATAGGCTGCCTTGAACTGAGATGCAGGCTTCCCTGGATACAAGCACAATGCCTCCATGTGGTGGTTTGAAAGAAAATGCTCCCCAAAAGGAGTGGTACTATTAGGAGGTGTGGCCTTGTTGGGGAAGCCTGTTGCTCTGGGGGTGGGTTTTGAGGTCTCTTCTCAAGCTTCACAGTCAGTCAACTCCCCGCTGCCTTCTGGCCAAGCTGCAGCTGGCTCCACATCTGCCTTCACACCGCCATGCTCCGTCATGATGAGAACCGACTAAACCTTGAAAACTGGAAGCTACCACTTCAATTGTTTTCTTTGAGAAAAGAGTTTCCACGGTCACGATATCTCTTTACAACAACAAAAACCCTAAGACACATCCATCACACGTGCGGGGTGCCCACTTCAGTGCTGATGCTGTCGAAGCATTTCACACCTGCTGTTGCGAATTAGATTACACCCCTGTTCTCCGGTTCTCAAAGACTGGAGTCAGGCTCATCCCACGGACTGGAATGTTCAGCCCCACGTATGACTATATCCCATGTGTGGCTGTCCCCGCCTTGGGAGCCCCGTGACAGTGAGAAGGTTCTACAGCATGCAGCCCAGACACTCGACTCCTACCTGAGAAGCCGTGCTCTGCAGCTTCATGAGCCCATTCTCCAGCCGCTCAATTTTGGCAACCAGCTCCATCCTCTTCTTGGCCAGCAGGTTCTGGTAGAGTTTGATCTGCTCCAGGAAAGTCTTGGGCGTGGTATAGTTGTAGCGCCTCTCCGTCGCCAGGTACACCTTGGACATCTCGTTGACGGTGGTGTGCACATAGGCCATGAAGAGACTGATGGAGGTCTTCACCTCAGGCTGCGAGCCAGGATGGATGAGATGGGCGGGGCTGGTCATCCGGGGGCCCAGACAACACACCCACTTCTCCCAGAGCCCCAACCTCACCCTGCAGGGCCTAGGAGAAGAGGGGCCACTGCAGGCTCCAGCATATACATTCAGACCCTGGATGAGATGTACCAAGGCCTGACCTGTCTCAGGCGTCGAGAGATACAAGAGAGGGGCTGAGGAGATGCTCGTCAGTGAAGTGATCGCAAACATGGAGTTGAGTTTGATCGAGCCCCAGAACCCACTTTAAAACCCAGTGTGGTGGCACATGTTTGTCATCCCAGGCCTGGAGTGACGGAAACAGGAACATCCCTGGGGCTTGCTGGCCAGCCAGACTCTAGAGCAGTCGTTCTCAACTTTCCTAATTCTGTGACCCTTTAATACAGTTCCTCGTGGTGGTGACCCCAACCAGAAAATTACTTTTGTTGCTACTTCATATCTGTAGTTTTGCTACTGTCATAAATATCTGATATCTCCAAAGGTCTTAGGCAACTCCTGGGAAGGAGTCGTTCAACCCCAAAGGAATTGCGACCCACAGGTTGAGAACCGCTGCTCTAGATGCTCAGCAAGCTCAAAGGCAGTGAGAGACCTTTTCTCAAAGGAAGTAGATCATGTTCCTGAGGATGGTACCCAAGGTAGTCCTCTGGCTTACACATGTGTGTACACACACACACACACACACACACACACACACACACACACACAGAAGGTTGTAAATAGCAGTGAGTAAAGCTAACTGCTACCAAGCCTGAAAGATTGAATTCAGTTCTCTGGGGCTCACCCTCAAGTTTCCTCTGACCTCCATACCTGCTCTGTGGCATGTGTATGCCACTCCCCAAACAGGTGTGCTCAAACACTGACATGCACACATGCATACTCACATACATACATACATACATAAACACTCACATGCATGCACACACACACGTATGCACATGCACAAAGCTAATTAATTATTTTAAGGAAAAGGAGAGAAAAAGGGCTAAAAAGAGATGCTCCAGGAGAGCAATGCCCCTTGAGCTTGGCAGAGTGTCAGGTGATTTTATCTAACAGCAGAGCCTATTATTAGTAACTTTGTAGCAAGTGATCTAGCGTCTGGGACCAGCAGAGCCTATGGTTAGTAACTTTGTAGCAAATGATCTAGTGTCTGGGACCAGCAGAGCCTATCATTAGTAACTTTGTAACGAGTGATCTAGCCTCTCAGACCCAGCAGAGCCTATCATTTTGACACACATGTACACATGTTCTCATGCATTCACAAGCTTGTATACTGGGAAAGAGCAGAGCTGAGATTTTGGGGTTTCATTTTGTTTTTGTTATGTGAGACATGTAGCTCAGGCTGGGCTCAGACTTGCTGCCTAGCTGAGGCTGGCCCTTGAAACTCCTGACCCTCCTGTCTCCATCTCACAAGAGAACATGCTTTCCTATGCTAGTTATATCAGCAAGCATTGCCGGGCAATTCCTACACTGGATCTTGGTGATTCCCTGGCATTTGTCATCCTTCCTGAGGACAAACTCTTGGAGCCTGCCTCACAAATGGGCCAAAGACCTCTGTATTAGTCTTGGTTGATTTGAAAGGTGCTCCCTTATGCTGCAGCTCTGGCTGCACCTGGGATCATTCCCGCTTTGAAGGGACACCCGTGTGAGGGACTGAAGCCAGCATCTGGGTGCACGCTGCCTCACCTGGATGCCCTCTGTCTCCTGCAGGAAGCGAGCACTCACAGACACCAGGGCATCTTCTGGCCACTCGTGGAACCAGTTGATGGCTGTGCAGTTGACCACGGCAGGGAACTTCCGGGCTCGCACACGCAGGACGGAGCCCACGGGGGAGAAACACAGAATCACCTGGATGTGGGACAAAGCAAACGTCTGTGGGGGGGTTGTCGCTGCTGAGGTTAGACATGTCATTTTGGCAGGTGGCCCCTCTGGAAGCACAGTGCTCTCCAGGTCTCAGGGGCCACGGGTGGGGGGGGTCACTTCTGCAGAGCCCCGTGAGCGTGGCTGGGTACCTCAGTGAACCAGCATTCAGTTTCACAGCTCTGTGTGGTGCTGTGAAGTTCAAGGCAGCCCCACACCTAGCTGAATGAGGAAGGGGTGGGGAATAGGCCCTGCTCTAGGCAGACAAGGACAGACAGCTGGGAGGTGGTGGTTTCTTCTGAATCCAACTAGGCATGCAACGTGTCCTGCAGGCCCTGAAGGATGATTTCCAATTGCAGCCCTGGCTTCCTGGGCTTCCCTGGAAAATAGAGGCGAGCTGAAGAGAAATGTCCCAGGCTCTCCTGATGGATGGGGACTTTGCTTCTCATGGAGTCTCAGGCTCCCCTCTGCTCACTCTGACCTTGTCTTTCAGGGGCACAGCGATGGGATGGAAGGGGCTAGGTAGATCGGTAGAATATCTTGACTTCCTGCTCTCTCTAGAGATGTTGCCTGGGCCTTAACAGGTAGTGAGGGCAGGCTGCAGCCGTCAGGAGTTCAAGTCCCACCAGCAACATCTGCTAACTGGACTGTGTGAGCCAGAGAAGGACACAGGGGACACAGTCTTACTACATCAGTAGGGAGCACATGATCCAGATACTCAGCATGGCAGTGGGGTTGGCTTATTTATTGTTGTGAGTATGTGTTACAGAACATTTGTTTAGCTATGCAAAAATATATTGCATTTGCTTATGTTGCAGAATATTAAGTTTAACCATGTAAAGATATGTTGCATTTGTTTAATTAAACAAATGTAAAGATGTGTTGCTGTTTTGCCTTGCCTGCCTAAGGAACCTGATAGGTCTAATAAAAACCTGTATAGCCAATAGCAAGGAAGGATATAGGCAGGACTTCCATGCAGGGAGAGTAAGTAGGAGGAGAAATTTAAGGTTGGGGAAGAAAAAAAAAGACACCAGGGAGATACCAAAAGCAAGACAAGGAAGAAGCAAGAAAGCAGGACATACAGAATGAAAGGTAAAAAGCTCTGAGGCAAAATGTAAACTAATAGAAAAGGTTAAATTAAGTGAAAAGAGCTGGTGGGACATCCCTAAGCCGAGGTTGAGCATTCATAAGTAATAAGTCTCTGTGTCTTTTTTGGGAGCTAGTTGGTGGCCTAAAGAAAATTCCAACTATGAATGGCACCCAACATGGGGCCCAATTTCCAAATGGGGCCCAATTTCCAAATAAGTCCTGAGAGAGCAAGAAAGAAAGAAAGAAAGAAAGAAAGAAAGAAAGAAAGAAAGAAAGAGAGAAAAAAAAGAAAAATGAATATGGCTTCTTTAAGAAGTGCTGCTGCTGGGTGGTAGTGGTGTGCACCTTTAATCCCAGTACTGAGGAGGCAGAGACAGATGGATCTCTGGTCTAGAAAGTGACTTCAAAGTTACAGAGAAACCCTGTCTCGAAAAGCAAAAAGTAGTGCTGCTGTGCAGCAAGGCCCTTGAGCAACCAGCACACTAAACAGAAACCTCAAACTGAGCAAAAACTCCTGCTACAGTGTGGACACCAACTTCCTAAAGCTGGGGCAGTGAAAATGCAGCTCTACGTGAAACACAGCTCTTGGCCAAGCCCACAGGCTTACGCCTTGGCTCTCACAGACTCACAAAGGGGGCAGAGACAAGCACCAGAGTTGGGTGGTGCAGGGCCCAGCTGCTGCTTAGCAATTTAAGGTTTGGTTCATGTGCTCAAGAACACGACAGGTGCACAGTAAAACAGTGCAGTCCGAGAAAACCTTTCAACAGACTACAGTCTGCATAGGTACCTAAGAAACAAAAGAAAACAGGTATAGACATTCATAGGAAAAAATAAATAGTTTAAAAATAATTAAAATCACTGGGTGGTGGTGGTGTGCACCTTCAATCCCAGCACTCAAGAGGCAGAGGCAGGTGGATCTCTGTGAGTTCATGGTCTACAGAGTGAGTTCCAGGACAGGCTCCAAAGCTACAGAGGAACTCTGTCTTGAAAAAACAACAACAACAAAGTGCTTTAAAGAAAAAGTAATCTAAAAAGAATAAGCCATGTAAGGATGGGAAATGCACAGGGAGTCTGGACCTTGTATGTTGTTTTGATGACTTTGAATTTATGAATTTATGAATGCAGATGAGCAAATGGCAGATGCTGAGAGACATACGATTATAAAAGGAATTGGTGAATTTAACCAGTCTAGATACTTTTAGGATGTCCTGACTTTAAACTGAAATTCAGAAAATGTATTGTGTTGTGGGAGAGGTTATGCTTTTGTTCCCACAGGAAAGGAAGAGAAAAACTGTGGATTCTTTCAAAATTAATAGAGACCAGATCTGATTGGGGTAGACCCCCTGAAAATCTTAGCTACAGACATAAGAAATAAACTTAGGGAAACTACAAGATAGGGGATGTATATGCAGACCCTTTGACATGGAAGCAGTTCTGGGAATGGATGGGACACAACACATCTTGTTGACTACAGAGTCATCATGACTTCTTGTTACACACCGTCCTTTCATATGGCCTGGATAGACATTTGTCTATACAGTCCCAATAAATAGATAAGGTCGACAGATGCCTTTTACCTGATCAAACATAAAACAAAACAAAACAAAAAAATCATCTTTGGCTGGTGAGTGTACAATACATAGTCCATATTTGTGTTAATGGAGATATTATGTATATTACCTTTGAAAGTTTGTGTTTTCAGAAAAAAGGACCAGACACCAATGAAAATGGGTGGCCCAGGTGGCCCAGTCTTTCAGCATGCCTCCCTGGCAGTTTCATCCGAGCTCTGCATTCAAAACAACTTCAAGGCTGCTAGCTGCGATGGTCCAGCCTTGTTAGTCTAGCCAGGACTTCAGATAAGCCCTGCACTTTCCAATTACACAGAGACTGGACAACAATACTATAGCTAATTTTCTTAGGACCTGATCATTATATCTCAATTTTCTCAGGATCCCCTGGGATGCTGTCATCCCCAGACAACAGGAAGCAGTCTAGAGAACACAATATCCATATTCTCAAGATGTGGGATGGGTGTTTTGGGTCATTTAGTGGGTTATGGATGTTTGCCATCATTCAGTGGGAATATAGAAATATAGGATAAAAGACAACTATTCATCTCAGATATTTTACAGTGGTATAAATTTTTGTATATTGACACAGATAAAAATAAGGGTATTTTTATTATACTGTATATATGTTTCTACACTTGCTTAAGGTATTGTACCTATGTAACTCATTTAAAAATGTAATATAAAATTCTAGTCCTTGAAAGATATTATTAAAAACTGTTTAGAATAAGTAAGAAATGCAGGTTAGTGATTATACTCTATAACAATCAAATTTGTAGTCAGGTTAGTTATGTTTTCAAGATTAAACATATAGTTTAAATCGATAGGTGATCTTCAAACACTTCAGAGACCTACAGAATATGGCATTTAAGATGTTTAATAACCTAAGATTTTTCATGACAGTGAGACATGTCTGTTCCTGGCACCACCAATGTATTTCATAAAAGGATGATGGGCATTGAAGAATCTCTATGTGGAGTTTGCTTTTATTGTGGCAAATCTAATCATTTAGGCAAGAAACTGCCCTTGCTTTGACTGCTGACAGTATACTGTACAAACTGGACAAGCAGGTCATACAGGAATAAGACCGCCAAACTTTGCCTAGGAAAGGTGGGACAGTCCCTCAAAATCTCTGCTTTACAGAAATGTCCATCAGATATTATAGGCCTGTAGATGCTCCAATGTTACAGAGGAAACTTGGGTGGACTATCCAGGCAGCCAGATGTCTTTCTCATTTCTATAGTTTTAGAAGTTGCTTGCTCTGCACTTCCTGTCTACTCAGGTAATATTATATCCTTCTTGGGTCTCTGATAGAGTTGAAGATGATATAGTTATAGTCTTCCTTGTTACCAAATTCACAAAAGAAACTTACAAACCCAGTGTGGTGATGTATACTTTTAATCCCAGCACTCAGAGGCAGAGACAGGTGGATCTCTGTGAGTTTAAGGCCAGCCTGGTCTACAAAGTGAGTTTCAGCACAGTCAGGGCTACACAGAGAAACTAAGGAAAGAAAGAAAGAAAGAAAGAAAGAAAGAAAGAAAGAAAGAAAGAAAGAGAGAGAGAGAGAAAGAAAGAAACCTACATAAGAGATGTAAGGTTCAGGGGGAGGGGAGAGGCAGGGAGGGGAGCAGAGAAAATATAGAGCTCAGTAAATATCAATAAAAAAATTTAAAAAAGAGATGTAAAGTTCATAAGGTTGGGAAACATAAAAGCCTAAATTGTTTTTGGGGGTTTTTTTTATACATCTTTTTTTAAAAATGTTTTTTAAATATTTATTTATTTATTATGTATACAATATTCTGTCTGTGTGTATGTCTGCAGGCCAGAAGAGGGCACCAGATCTCATTACAGATGGTTGTGAGCCACCATGTGGTTGCTGGGAATTGAACTCAGGACCTTTGGAAGAGCAGGCAATGCTCTTAACCACTGAGCCATCTCTCCAGCCCCAAAGCCTAAATTGTTTAAGAAAATGTTTTGAGGTCTAAATTTTGGGTTGTTATTAATACAGATTAGAATAAAAAATAAATTAGGTAAACCACTTTGGACTCACCAGGACAGGATAGATAAAGAGCATTTTTTCTAAATTTGCCTAATGAAGATGGACTTGATATTGTAAATATGATTCTTACTTGATAATTGTTCTTATTATATGTAGACTTACTATGTTGAAACTAAAACCTTTTGGGGATGGAGAGTTGGCTCAGAGGTTAAGAGCACTGGCTGCTCTTCCAGAGGACCTGAGTTTGATTCCTAGCAATCACAGGGTGGCTCACAACCATCTATAGATCTAGGCTTTCTTCCAACATAAAGGTGTACAGGCAGACAGAAAACTCATATACACAAAATAAATAAATCTTTCAAAAAAGCTAACACCTTTTTATTTAAGGGGAAATGTTGCCGAATATTTGTTTAACTATGTAAAGATGTGTTGCTGTTTTACCTTGCCTGTCTAAGGTACCCGATTAGTTTAATAGAAAGCTGAATGGTCAATAGCAAGGGAGGAAGTATAGGTGACTTCCAGGCAAGGAGAAAAGTAGGAGGAGGAATTTAGGCTCTGCAGAAGAGAACAAGAGACACCAAGGACATGCCAGGGGTTGGCCGGCCCGGCCAGATACAGTGGAAGCAGGAAAGCAGGACACACAGAATGAAAGAAAGATAAAAAGTGCTGAGGCAAAATGTAAACGAATAGAAACAGGTTCAATTGAGCTAAAAGAGCTGGTGGGGCAGGCCTCAGCTCAGGCTGAGCACTCGTACTTATGATAAACCTCCGAGTGCTCATCTGGGAGCTGGCTGACGGGGCAGAGAAAATGCTGACTACACATAAGTTTGTATGTGATGTGCTGCGTATCAGGGGACAGCTTCGTGCATCTGATCCTCTACTTCCACCTTCCTGTTGGTTCTAAGAATTGAACTCAGGTCACTAGGTTCATGTGACAAGCGATTTCACCCACCTGAGTCATCTTCCCACCCCTCAAGGTGTGTCCTTTAATTTTTTAAAAATTATTATTTATGAGAGAGAGGGGGAGAGGAAGAGAGAGAGAAAGAGAGGGGGAGAGGGAGAGAGAGAGAGAGAGAGAGAGAGAGAGAGAGAGAGAGAGAGAACAAGTGCCTGCAGAGGCCAGAAGGAAGGAAGATCTGGATGCCCTGGAGCTGGAGTTGCAGACAGTTGTGAGCCATCATGTGGATTCTGGGAATTGAACTCAGATCTTCTGGAAGAACAGCCAGGGTTCTAATTGCTGAGTCGGCTCTCCAGCCCCTCAAGGCATTCAGTCTATTTACACTTGACATCTGTGACGTCTGTGTTTATACAAGGTTCCCTCTAGCCCCCAGGAACCTCCGGCTGCCAGAAGAAATGAACTCGGCCCTAGAGCTCCACAGCTGCTCCCCTTTGCCACCACTCTTTCCCAGCTGACTTTCACGTCCTGGGAAGAAAGGTTCTCAAGTCTACTGAGAAAGACCCAGGTTTCCAGGGAAGAGCTGAGCCCCTAGGCAACCGTCCAGGTGGAATCCTACCTTCAGCTGCCTGCGCACTTTCTCGATGAAGAATTTCCAGCAGGTCTCTCGAGTGTCGGTCATGCCGAGGGACTTCACCTGAGGCCGCATGGAGGAGATGATGTTTTCCAGGTCGTCATCCCCAAACAGCCCCGGGATCTCCCCGGAGGCCAGCAGGTCATTGATCAGCACCAGGAACTGTTCCTCCGCCACTTGGGAGTCCGTCATCAGGAACACAGAGGGCACGTTCTTCACGGCGGCCTTGATGTACTGGGTCGCCAGGTCAAGCTGGATCGAACAAAGACAGAGGAGTGAACGGCCTCGCACATGCTCGCTCAGCAAAGGCACAGGCGGGGCCAACTTTCCAGGCGTCCACCGGAGCCTGAGACCTCAAGAGCCAAGCTCTCAGCAGCCTTCAGCCCTGCTTCCTGGTGATGGCTGGGTGGGCGCATGCTAGGTGGAAGGTTACTAATCCTCCACTAGGAAGGCTTGCAGCCTCAGGCACGAACCTATGCTTCAAACAATCAGACCCTAGACAACAGTCGCCCAGACTCTGCACACTTGCACAAGGTCCCTAGAATTGTCACATTCTTAGAGAAGGGAGAATGGCGGGTGCCCGGGCTGATGGAGGAGAGGCGGGGGAGTTTCAACCGTAAGGCTTCTGTTATTATTTGTCACATTTTTAGATGTGTGCCTGTGCGTACATGCCCCAACACGTGTGTGGAGGGCAGAGGGTCACCTGTGGGAATCACTTCTCTCCTACCGTATGGGGCCCCGGGACTGAACCTAGGAGCACTGGGCTATCTCACCTGCCGTATTGGTTTTGGCATAGGGTCTCATGCAGCCCAGGCTGGCCCTGAGCTTGGTGTGTCGATGCTAGGACTGGAGGTGTGTGCTGTATCTGGCTGGCTGGGACGGCACGTGGGTACCACATTTGGCCAACTTGGTAAGACTGGGAGGTTCCTGGAGATGGTCGGTTGGCCAGCAAGGTTCATATGCAGAACGGAGACCTGGCATTTCATCATACGCGTACACACAGAGTGGGAAGGTGGGGTTGGGGGAAGATTCTTATGTGGATACTCTGAAAGAGGCCCCAAACAAAACTAATTCACATCCAGATCTAATGCTGGGAAGAGTGGCCAGTCCCCAGAGTGACCTGACTACGGCCATCGCCTTCCATAGCCCCAGGAGGGTTGAGAGAAGTAACCAGTCTCTCCAGGGCTCTCTTCGGGGACTCCAGTCCTGCCACACAGTGCCAAGCTTCAGATGCTCTCCATGTCCTCCCCATGCCTTCAAAACCAGCGCCACCTGGCTGGCTCTTAACACTACCAAGTCTGCCTGCTAGCATGAGATGCACCTGTGTGCTGAGCCTAAGGAATCACTGCAAAGACTTCACCTCAGTGATGCCGGGCTCTTCTTAATCAGGGCTGATTCATCAGCCTCGGCTGAGCAGCGTCGACCACCCCAGCAAAGGTTTCGCCTCAGTAGTCCTGGGCTCTTGTTAATCATAGTTGATTCTTCACCACAGGCTGACAGGTCCTTAGTTCAAACTATCACACTAAGGGCCCTGGTAAAGTCTTTAAGGGAACTCTCAAACTTCCCTCTGAAATGTCCCAAGCCAGGCCTCCCCTGTCTGCACTGCTCTCAGCAATGTTCATCTTCCAAGATCCCACAGAGCTGCTCACGGAGCTCTCAACACTCAACGGCGTCTCCAGCCCCAAGTTCAAATCCACCACAACCCTCCCCACCACACAGACCTGTCACAGCAATGCCTACAGCCTGAAACTAATTTCTGTCCTAGTTAAGATTTCTATGACTGGGATAAGACATCATGACCAAAAGCAACATGGCACTTAATGGTACTGTTAATTCCAGTACGAAGGAGCCGGAGGCAGGTAAATCTCCAAGAGTTCAAGGCTAGCCTGGTCTACGTGGGAAAGATCTTTCAAAAAAAAAAGCAGTTTTGGTAAGAAAGGGTTTGTTGTCGCTTGCAGCTCTCAGCTTATACTGCGTCACCAAAGGAAGCTAGGACCAGGAGCTGTAGCCACAGTCACGGAGGAATGCTGTTTACCGGCTTGCCCCTTGTGGCTTGCTCCACCTGCCTGCCTGCCTGCCTGCTGCCTTAGTCAGGGTTGCTGTTGCTGTGAAGAGACACAACCGACCATGGAAATTTTTGCAAAGGAAAAACATTTAATTGGGCTGGCTTACATTATCATCACGGTGCAACATGGTAGCAGGCAGGCAGGCAGGAAGGCAGGCAGGCAGGCATGGTGCTGGAGAAGTAGGTGAGTATCCTCCATCTTGCAGGCAACAGGAAGTGAACGTTGACACTGGGAGTAGCTTGACTACAGAACTCAAAGCCCGCCCCTACAGTGACGCACTTCCTCAACAAAGTCACGCCTCCTGGTCGTACCACTCTTTCTGTGGGCTATTTTCTTTCAGACAGCCACACTTGCTTTTCTTTTTTTCAACAGGGTCTTACTACGTAGCCCTGGCTGACCTAAAAGTAACTATGTAGACCAGACTGGTCTCAAACGCAGAGATCAGCCTGCCTCTGCCTCCTAAGCACTGGGATTAAAGGTGTGCGCCACCACCGCTGCCCGGCTCAGCCTGCTTTCTTTCAGCAAAGAGAATCACCACTGCGGGGTGGGGGGTGGTGGGGAGTGTCGTATTGCCCCCGGTGAGCTGGGCCTTCCTGAATCAATGGTCAATCAAAAACACACATCACAGGCAACCTGATAGAGCCTTTTCTCATCTGAGGCTCTCTCTTCCAAAATTGCTTGGCTGTGTGAAGTTGGTAATGCTCACCAGCCCACCCTCCTCTCTTCCTTATGGTGCTGGGGATGGGACAAGGGGCCTTGCGGTGTTGTATGCATCTGGTAGATGGCCACTGAGCTACAGCCAGGGTTTTTTTTGTTTGTTCATCTGTGATTTTTTTTGCAATTGGGTCTCCCTATAGCTTGGAACTCCCAGGCCTTCTGTCTCTTGCCTTCTAAGTATCAGGGTTAGAGGTAGGAGCCACCACGGCTGGCCGAATTTCCTTAGTAAATAGCCTACCAATTCTCTAGAGGCTCTGTAATTCTCTGAATGGTCTCACAGATGTTCACGAAAGCCCTCCCCTTCCCCCACCTAGTGGCTTAGCTCACCCATTGCATGGGAGCCGAAGTCTCCCAGTTTAAGGAAACATCGCCAAGGCTCCCCTTCTGGGGTTGATTGGTGGTCAAAAGCAAGTCTCAAACTCCATATTTTAGGCAAACTTTTTTTTTTGAAAGTGAAGGGCAAAAAAGCCCTCTGAATTTGGAAAAGCCAAGGCTGCGGGGGTTTCTCCACAGCAGTGACCTCGGGAATAGCCTCCAGGTAGGGAGGGGCCTGCTGTGACAGCCAGGGAGGTCAGAGCGGAGACGCAGCTCTTATCTCTCTGTGCCTCCAGCACTGTGGTCAGTGAATCCACCGGTCACCCCAGGAAGCAGGAAGGACACAGCACAGGGGTTGCTGATGATACACGAAGGAGTTGCTGGCAGGGCTGCCTTCACAGTCCCTGGTGGAACTGTCGAGGGGAGTTCAAGTGAGGGCTATGAATCTGGGCGAGTGGACTGAGTGCTAAGGTCAAGATGGTAGCTTCTGGAAAAGCTGTTGGGCCACGGAAACCTGGAGACGCCGCTAGGCGGTTCCCTTGTGTGAGGAACCCTCTCATCTACATCCTTTTGGACACCCTGTCTCCCAGGGGCCCTGGAGAACTGCCGTATTCCAAACTCCACGGAACTGTTTTCAATGAGGCCTGCCCAGAACCCCTGCAGCTTTGGCCTTGAAGCCAAGGACACTGACTGGAAGCTGACCCCGCCCCCCATCTCTGCTCTTTGTCCAGTGTCTTGTCCTGGGCCACCATCACGACACTGGACTCTGAGTCCACCTCCCTCTCATTCCCTGGGGCCCTTACAAACCCCAGGGGGGCTATGTTCACCGGCCATCTCCTGTGTGCCTGCTGCACCTTCCCCACGGGCCACACTCTGCACCTGTCTACTGTGACTCCCCTCTGTTCTAAGATGTGGCAGGCTTGTCCCTCCCTGGCTGGTACATCCTCTTGGGACAAAGACCAGTGGCTTCTATGTGAAGTGCTTCCAAGCACACTCCGAAATCTCCTCCATCTTTAGCCTCCGGCAGGTGCCTGCCACTTCCAGGACTCACTCTAAAGGACTGTTGTAAAGCATCATGAATGCATGTGTGCCAGCTCACGCCCGCTCAACACCCTCTACGCCCGCCCTGCTCACACCAGTTCACACCAGTTCACACCCACTCATTCCCACTCACGCCTGCTCACACCAGCACTGTGATGCTAAGACAGCTCAAGAGCTTGGGAGACCACTCCCCTCTTACGATGTGGGGTCCTTTACCCAGCTTTTCCTTCACTCTTCAAGCTGGATCTAGAGAGGGAGGAAGCTAGCTTATCATGGGTGCGGGGTGACTGATTTCCAGACCATAATTACAGTGCTGCAGTGGCTGGTGACCACAATACTGGACACCCACCGTCGGCTCTAAAGCGAAGACTCGGTAATAAAGTCCGCACAGGGACAGAACATGAGTTGGCTGGTGGATGGGACAAAACCTTCAAAAACAGGTGGCTTCTGGGGGTGTGGGGTGGGGTGGGGTGGTCCAAGCAGCACTTAAGTTAGTGTGGTGATGTCACTGAGGACAAACGCTTGCGTGCTGCCACGGTGGTGCAGAAAAGCCTCGTGCCGGAGGCTCTGTCCCTGTATACTAGGACTCGAAGCTTAGAGCTGGCTGGTCCTGCCGATGGAATCGACCAGACAGTCCAGGAAATAGGGCCAGCGGTTGGAGGCTGGCCCGGAGGAGGTGGTTCCCAGCCTGCACTCCCTACCAGAGCCTTCAGATCTTCACCTGCACCCCAGATACCAGGCACCAGGCTCTTCGAGCTCCAGACCTGTGCAACCAGGCCAGGGGCTGCGGCATTTGGCATTTGCCGTGGCAAGGACCCCCCAGGGATTCCCTGGGCAGGTCTGGCATCTCCCAGGCCCCCGCGCCGAGGCGGCTCCAGCACAAACACAGATCCGACTGTGTCGTGTGCGCTGATCAATCTCAGGTTCCTTCCCCGGCACTCCGATAACTTGTTCTGGCTTAATAGTGTTTGACTGGCACACACACGCTCCCTGGGGACCAACTTTCGGGAAGGAGAAATCAATGGAAGGCCCAGCGGCATGCCTGGGGCACGGCAGGCCTGCTTCACTAATGTGGACTCGGTCAATTCAGGCTGAGCTGTCGGCCTTCGGGGTCTGGCATGCAGCGAGAAGCCTGGTGGCGGCCCTGTAGAACTGGGGACAGCTGAGTACACCCATGACCAAGAGTGTACTCTTGGTCTGCACTTCTGTGTGTCATCTCCACTCTGCCCTCCCACACCAAAGTGAAACACGGGTAAACTGAGTCACACTTTTCCATCTTGTCACAGGGCCTTGTGCACCAGTCACCTGTGTCCTGGCCTTTTCTGACAGGATCAAGTCACAGAGACATCTGGTGTTTCTCTTGGTTGGCCTCTCTTTGGGAAGGGGCCTAGTGGGCCCTTGCCCTGCCTCCCTTGGAGCCCTCACCTTGAGGTCTGGGACCCCATAGCCTTTCTTGAGGGTGATCTGGAAGACATCCAGGGCGCTGATGTAGGCAGCCAGGCGTGACAGACTTTGCTTCCCGCTGCCGCCCACGCCCACTAACAGGGCGTTTCCCCGAGGGGACTCCAGGATACGGTTGATCTTACAGATGTGCGCCACTGCATCCTCAAACAGCACCTGGAGAGGGAGGTCAGAGGGGTCACCCCTGTGTTACCCCTGTGGAGGGCAGGGTACAGGCTCTCACCAAGGTCACATGACCACCTTGTGGCTCAGAGGAAGTCACCTGCAGGGGCCAACACTGAGGAGAGCACAGGCTCTCACTAATCCCTGGTAGGTGCTAATGGCTCATGCCCCTGTTGCACTGTGGTTTCAAAGGTGGCTTTGTTTGTAAATTACATTTAGGACTGACAACACAGCAGTTTTGGGCACCCACCAAAACTGGTCCACCACCAGGGACCTCGAAAGGTCTCTGTGTGTATAAGGAATACCACGGCACAGCGACCCAGGAGGGGAATCTATGTCCCCGGCCCTTGTCGCCCCGGCCATCACCAGTGTACCCACCAGGTTCATGACTGCATTGACTTCGTTGTAGCTGTCCAGGACGTCCATGAGGAGTTTGTTCAGCTGAGCCACGTCCGTGACAGGGCAGTATTTGGGGTCACCGATCCCTTGGGTAAAGTGGCAGAAGATGTTGGGTCTGGCGAATAAGTGTTCCTCCCCGAGATCCTGGGGCCAAGAGACAAGATGCTTTGCTTCTGTTCCATCAAGGATATACAGCTGCCTGACAGCAACGGTCACCACACCTACCTAGGGGGGCCCATGAGGCCTGTAGGAGGCCAGGCCATGTCTCCAGTGATTCAAACCATGACTCTGTCAGCCCTTACAGACCACTGGACGCGCCGTCCCCGTGGGGTGGTCCGTGGAGAAGAATGGATGGTACAAAAACATATGGGACGGGCCAGGGGATGCCAAGGACTGAGGCAGCTGTGCCCCATACAGGTGGAGGGCAGGAAGCCACTCTCCCGAATGGCTAATTCATCCTCTCCCTCCCTCCTTTTCTCCCTCCCTCCCTCCCTCCCTCCCTCCCTCCCTCCCTCCCTTCCTCCCTCCCTCTCCCTCTCTTCCTCTCCCTCTCCCCTGTCTCTCCCTTCACCCCTCCCTCCCTCCCTGCCTGCCTCCTTGCCTCCCTCCTCCCTCCCTCCTTATTAGAGTTTGTGAGCTGTCATGTGGGTGCTAGAAATTGAACCCAGGTCCTCTGGGAGAACTGCTGAGCCATCTCTCCAGCTCTGGTTTATTCTTACTGGACCCACTGCCACATGTTGGGGTCCTTACATGGGTCTCCCTGTCTCCAACAAAGGTTCTTCCTAGAGAATGCTGTGGGCATCCTTAGCCCTGGACACTGAACTGGATGTGGGCACATCAAGGGAATCCGGCGGCTCGACTTACATCAAAGTATTTCTTGGTGGATGCGATGGTGACTCTGCGCAAGGTCTCCTGGTCTTTCTCGTCAACCATCTTGTCCCCATACACCCGCTCAGCCTCATGCAGCCAAAGGCGGACAAGGTCCAGTGGGGTTTTCAGAATCTCTGCTGTGGAGAATAAGATGCCCTGCCCCAGATACACAGTGCATGGTCATCTCTGCCCCAGTCTGGATGGGGATGCCCTGTCCCAGACACACGGTGCATGGTCAGCTCTGCTCCCCTCTGGATGGAGATGCCCTGCCCCAGACGCACGGTGCACGGCCAGCTCTGCCCCCACTCTGGACAGCCAGCAGCTCTACCTCTGCTGCGAGGGCAAGTCAAGCACCGCCTTTGGAAGGAATGTGGGGGAACTGGCTACATCCCTAGGGAGCGATCCACTTAGCTACTTCATGGCTTCTGCTTGGGACCAGGAAATCCACTCACTGTGGGGGTCATACACACACAGTTCAGAGGCTGAAGGGTGTGTCTGTGTCCTGGGAGGCCTAGGGAGTCTTCCTCCCAAGGCAGGGTTAGGGGTCCATTTTCTAATGAGGCGCATGGTAGGGAGAAAGGACAGGGAGGCGAATTGTGATTGGGTGCATTCAAGGTGGTGGTGGTGCGGACATTGACAAGGGCCAGGCTTTCAGAGGCCACAGCTCAGGTTCAGGCAGTGTGGGTCCAGCCTGGGGAGGGGAGGGTACTGGCAAGCCTCGACAAGTTTGGCAGGTGTTAGCTAAAAGGCTTCTGCTTGCCAAACCCCCACCCTGGGCTGTGGGACCATCATGGTAGCAAGACAGTCCCTGTGTTTCTGGGGCTTGCGTTCCACTGGGGAGAGAAGAGAACAAGGGCATGCTACACTGTGCCGTGAGTGCAGCAGACAGGACAGTGGGAGGGACACGGGTGTGCAGAGGCCTCTGCGAGGCTGTGACTTTTGAGCCGATGGTTGGAGCGGGAAGGAACCAGCACAATTTAGCCTTGAGCTTTAGATTTCCCATCTGTCAGATGGAGGGCATGAGCTGAGGGGACAGCGGGTGTATAAATGGTAAATCTAATGCCTGGTTCAGGCTGAGCAGTCACTAAACGAGGGACTATGACATCACCTTCATCATTACATCCTTTGTAATCTTCAGCCCGTCACCACCACCACCACCACCACCATCATATCCCTGCCATCACGTGACCGACATCATCATTGCCACCATCGCCGCGGCCACCATCACCCACCATCCTTAATGTCACCGTTGTCATCGGCCCCCGCTCATCTCCCTTGCCCTTCTGAGCACCACAGAGGAAGAGAGCCCCACGGACCAGGGACGTGGCCAGGGGCAACGTGACACACAGCTACAGGGCAGTACCTGGAAAATGTTGGAGAGGTCCCTGAGGTTGAAGATGTAGTGAAACTTAATGGCCGTGGGAAGGAACGTCGTCGCAATTTTCTGGTGCAAGGCTGTTGCAGGAGAGAGGCACATCGATTCTTACCGACTCTTAATGGCCCTCAGGAAGCGCAGGGCTTAAAGTTCCTAAAGCAAATGGACTGCAATGGTGACGATTTAACCAAGAAATCTGCGATGCTCTCTGAGGAGGGCGGGTGCTCGCTCGCGGCTGTTGTAAACTGCCCCTCCTCTCCCTCACTCCCCCCACCCCCGACAATCGGATTTCACGTCTCTCTGAGCTGCAACATAGCACCGTTTAAAAAAGATCGATTCCAAAGGATAGATAAAATATTTACCGGGGAGTGTGTGTGGGGGGGGAATGGGAAGACCTGCCAGCCCATAAAGCGGTAGGTCTCACCGGCTGGCTGGGGAGGAGGCGGTCTCGGCTTACCCAGGGCCGCAGTCACCAGATGGTTGCTCAGTCTCTGGATCACCATGGGTGTTGAGCGATAGGACAGATGCTGTGCCAGAATCGTGTTGTAGATGGTGATGAGGGCGTCCTGCCCGGGGAAGCTCACGGCGAACACGCAGAAGTGGCGCTGCACAGACAAGCACGGGCCTCTGTCAGGGAGCCGAGTTAAGAGCTGGAGGCCATGGCTAACCCTCTGGGGAGAGCGGACCCTGTTGCCACTGTCTAATGTTTGGGGGGGGGCATAGTAAAGACGCATGGAGAATCACATGAGACACCCACTCTATGTGAAGCAGCCATGCACATCGTCCCGAGAAACATTCCCAGAGGCACAGCACGGAGCACACCAGGTCTAGGGGTGTCTCCCAGGTCCCGGTGGCTCTGGTCTCGGGGGATATCCTGGGTCCCTATGACTCTGGTTATTTGAAAAGTCGGCCTGGGCACAGCTGCAGCTGTACTCCTGCTAGATGATGCCCTGCTAAAACTGGGCCCCTGACACTCCACAATAACTTTGGGGTTTAAGTCTGTCTCCAGCGTCGGATATAAAAAGGTATCTGTGGACTGGAGAGACAGCTCAGAGGTTAAGAGCACTGGATGCTCCTCCAAAGATCCTGAGTTCAATTCCCAGCAACCACGGGGTGGCTCACAACCATCCATAATGAGATCTGGCGCCCTCTTCTGGCCTACTGCAAGCACACATGCAAGTGGAACACTGTATGCACAATAGACAAATCTTTAAAAAGAAAAATGGTATTTGTAAATTATCGGAAATTCAGGTGCAGCTGGGCATCTGCGAAACCACACCGGGGATCCTGCGCCCTGTGCTTTGTTAGTCAAGTGTTCCTCAGAGCTGCAACCCCAGCCTTTGGCGTTCCAAGACGCGGCTGGCAATGGAGCCCATCTGGCCTTGAACTCATTAATTCTTCCATGTCCCAAGGGCTGGGATTACAGGTGTGCACCACCACACCTGGCACATCTGGCAGCCTTCCGGGGTCCTTTCTGCTCCCCTCAGTTTCCTGATACTGCAAGGCTAGTGAGATTTATGGAGCATGGCAACCCAAGTGAGCGCTAACGCCCCAAACTGGGGCTAGAGCTGCCTTCAGCACTTGGCAGAAGGTGCTAGACCTCTGCCTACCTGGAGTCTGGGGTCAATGGTGAAGGAGCCAGAAGTAGGGTTCATGCAAGCCACATACTGACAGTTGTGGACGTCCTTCAGCGTCAGTTTCTGCCTGTCGTACCTGTGGGGGCAGGAGTAGGAACATTGCACTGCAGGCCCAGAGAAGCCCCCCTCCCCAGCATCACCCTGTGTGTGCCTAAGGAAGACCACTAGGGGGCAGCGTCAGGCGAGAGAGCTGACTGCATGCCGTGCCTTGAGGGGAGCTTGGGAATGGTCCTGAGCTCCTGTCCAGCTCTCAGGGGGAGGAGGTTTGCCCTGTCGGACTGGACGACCACTGGGCACCTTGCCACTCCTGCCTTCACTTGGCATCACCGCCAGAATGCAGGAGCCCACCTGGCAAGCGTAACCATAAGGGCACCTATCGGGTGGCAAGCCAAAACTGCTCCCTGCCCCACGAGTACCTTTGTGTGTGTGTGTGTGTATGTGTGTGTGTGTGTGTGTGTGGTGTATGTGTGTGTGCGCGCGCGTGCGTGTATGCACTGGCGCACATGTTTTGAGAAAGGGTCTTATTAGGTAGCCTAGACTGTCTTTGGACTGGTGGTAATCCTCCTGTCTCAGCTTCCTGAAGGCTGGGATCAAAGGCACGTGCCACCACACACATGCTCAGTATGGATCACTCAACTTGGTCTCGGGCATCCTCAGCTGGTCTCTAACTCCCTGAGTAGCCACGGGTGACCCTGAACTTGTGATCCTCCTGCTCCTATCTCCCAGGTGCTGGGATTACCAGCAGACACTGCTAGGGCACGGTTGGTTTATCCACTGCTGAAAACTGAACCCAGAGTCCCCTGCTTGCTAGGCCAGCACCCTACCCTCCAAGCCATGTCCCCAGCCTCTCACTATTAGGGGAGCTGAGCACTCTGATGTCACTATCCTGATGTGAAGCTGAACCTCTTTGTGTGCCTCCCACTGCCCCCAGCTGTGATTGCTACCCCTTGCTAGAACCCGGAATTGCTCGTACTCTCCAGACGGCTCCTCTGCCCCTCCATGAACTGGGCACACTGTCAGGGTTCCCCCAACTGCTAACTATTATGTTGGCCTACGCTTTGCTTTTGGTGAACAAGATTCCCACAAGTTTGATGTCAGTCATGGGAGCAGCTTTTCTGCCCCCAGCTTGGCTTTCCAAAGTTTTGTCTGAGAAGCCCTTCTCTGCCCCACCTCCCTCAGAACCGGGGTCCCTGCGTAATCCGTGGATCAGGCACCAAACGTGCCTTTTCCTGACATGACTGCAATAGGGTCCCTTTGTCCCCGCCATTGCGGGCCACCTGGACTTCCTCTGTAGGGAGGTTCTGCCACACTGTGTGTGTATATGGGCCGATTCCGGTTGTTGGCCTTGGTGGCAAGCTCTCCTGCTGGGGTGTTTTGAAAACACAAATCGAGCCACTCCTACCCTTCCTTAAGCTTCTTCAGAGAAAACCTGGGCTGAGCTGCATCTGGAGATTAACCAGCAAGAGAGCCTCTCTGGCGGAGAGAGCACAGGGGTCTTCTGAGTGTTTGGTGGAGAGATCTACAGGGGTCCATGTGGGGCTTAGGCTGCCACTGAGTCTCCAGAAGCCTCACAGGGGAGCCCCCGGAGGGAGGGGAGCACCCTACCACCTCACTGCTGCCTTCTCCTTCACCAACTCAACAGCGCTTGCCGTGAGGGCCACCGTGCAGACACCCCTGGGCTATGCCATCACCCTCTCAGTAGGTGACTGTGCCCACAGCTCAGGGACTTTGAGATCTTCTTTCCTGGGCCCCATGGGTCAGTGCTGCCCATGGAGAAAGGTGGACTGTGGGGTGAGTGTTAGGACTGTAACCTCGAACAGGCAGCCTGGTTCCCCTTTGAGCATGACGCCCCCGTTTCTGGGCAGTCCTGAGGGGGGCTCTGGGAGCCTACTGACTGGCTTCTGGGTTTTATCTGCTTTTTTTTTTTTTTTTTTTTTTTTTTTTTTTTTATCTCAACTACTCCCAGCTCTGGCCCAGGCTGCTTCCTGGTTTGAAGAGGTAAGTACCCCATGTGTCAGGTGGAAGGTGCCATGTACACCCCCTCCCTTCCGTCTTAAGTCCATCCTTAAGCCGCGTTCCCTCCTGTCACCAGCCCCTTGTGCATGGCCTTCTCTCAGCCAAGGCTGCTCTGCCGAGAAGTCCCTCAGCAGTCCCAACGGCATCTGCCTCCCAGCTCTCCAACGGGCATCTGTGACGCACCAAGGGCTCCTCTGTGGCGGGCTCGGGCTTTTCCTCAGAATGCTCCCTTGGCCTACCACTTCCTTGAGTGGGAACCCGTCTGTTCTCCCTTTTGGGGGGTCTTGGCCACAGTTGCTGACATGGACCCGAATGATCTTTCCACTGCGCTGACCCTGCCCCGTGACCCCCATGATCTCATGGTCTCACTGCTAGCCCCAACCTTCTCCTCTTCCACATGTGGCTGCCCAGCTCTAGCCTCACTACCCACAGAGCGGCAGCGATGCCACCAAGGTCCTCAGCCCACTCGCTGCCCCTCACCAGTGCCCGTGGTCCATGTGCTGGCGGATCAGGGTGTGTGGGGCCACAGTGCCGTACTTGTCCACCTCAGGCATGTTCATGTCATCGATGAAGTAGATTAGTTTCTTGGTGCCCGGGGGGCCATAGTTCCTCCCTGACTTCTTTTCCAGAGGCTTCTCCAGCACCCCTGGGAAGGACAGAAGGTCGTCGACTACCCACACATCCTGAACTGGTGTTATTAGACAATGCAGGGCCCTACTGGCTGGAGGTGAGGGGTCAGGATTGCAGGATGCGCCTGGCCCAGAGAGAGACCCTCAGTGGCATGTCATAGGCAGCGGGGATCCACCATGATCCACCATCTGCCACTCAACTCAGCCTCTGTTTTAAGACACCATTAGAGGAGGAGGTGGCAGGATCCTTGATCTGGCTCAACCTTAGGGCCACCCCTAATTGACGTGAGATTATTTCAGCTGAGGATCAGCCATCTCTGGGACCCTCAAGGACCTTACTGGCCACCGCTGCAGCATCTGCCCAGGACACCACGCAGGAGCCTCCATGGGGACAAGACTATAGCCTTCAGAAGGCCCCAGGCCTACAGTGGGAGGTGGTGGGCAGGTGGGCAGGTGTGAGGATGGGGCCGGGCTCTCTCACCCTGCAGCATGGCTGAGGTGGTGTAGAAGTTGAAGGGCACGGCCTGCACCAGGTAGTCATCGGTGCTGAGGCTCTCCAGCTTGTCCCCCATCAGCACCGACTTGCCTGTGCCAGCATTGCCCACCAGCATCACCGGCCACGCCTTCCCCATGAGTAGGTCCATGAAGTACCGGATGCGGATGGTTTCTGTGGTATGGACTAGGGAGGCCTGGGGGTGGGAGGGAGAAGGGCATGGCTAACGGACAGCAGGGATGACAGATCCAGTTCCAGCTGGTGTACAGGTTCCATTGGGTGTCTAAGTCCCCAGCGTCATTAAGAGGTCCTGCTGCAACTTGCATGGGAGGATCCAGGCCATGGCTTTGGAGAAGGATTACCTGCAGTGGGATGTCAGGGTCCAGCTCAAAGGCAGGCACTTTATCTGTCCAAGGCAGGAATTTCTTTGTCTCGGGGTCAATGTAGTAGTCGAAGATGGTCCCCTGCGAGGGCAGCTTGATAGTTTTAAATTCGTTGATCCACCACTTGCTGAACTCCACTCGATAGTCAATGAGCTGGAAGGACAGGAAGAAAAGGAGGAGCCCAAGGGCTCAGCTAAGGGAGCTGCAGGGTGGCCTGGGTCTGGATAGAGGCTCCCCAGGGCTCCTGTCACCTGGTCCTGGAACATGGCGCCCCCGAAAGCCCAAAAGCAGGCGAACACAAAGTAGAGTTCATACAGCTCCTTGGGGGAGTCGGGCGGGGCATTCTTCTCCGTGAGCAGGCACTCCAGCAGGTAGAGGATGGTTTGGATGACCGTGATTTCGGGCACGGGGGTGATCCGCTTGAAACCCACCCGCAGCTTGTCCAGGCATGTGGGCAGGTACTTGTCGAAGAGGATGGTCAGGTTGGCCTTCTCGGACTGCACCTTGCGCCTCTCGATCCAGCTGCTCACCACCCTGATGGGGAGTGACAGCCGCTGTCAGACAGTCTAGAGGCCCTCTGCATCGCTGGGGGTGGGGGGTGGCCAGGGACGCGGGGATATGACTTAGCCTCCCGTGTGGCAGTGCCCTGCAGACCCTCTGGGGGCCTGATGGGGATGCCGGGCTGGTGGGGCGTCTGGGTTTCTCCTCTGGATCGGTAGCTTTGGGAGTGATGTAAATCCAAGGCAACTGGGTTGGACCAGCTCACCCACTTGCCTACCCCCTCCCCACTTCTTTCGACCATGTACCTTGAATCCCAAGCTGTCATCAAACCAGGGATCCAAGGATGAGAGCATATGAGCCTTCTATTTCCACTTTTCAAATGCTGGGCTTACTGGCCGACAATAACCGTGCCTGGATTACGTGGTGTTAGGTAAACCATGCACGCACACTAGGTAAGCGCTCTACCCATTGAACTACAGCCCCAGTCTCCAGACAGTCATTCTGATTGCCACCTAGGAAGCGTCTTCCCCCGGCTGAAGTTAATACTAAGGGCTGGGGACTAGGAGAAGATCTCATGAGGTCATCTGGGGGTTGAATGGGGGCGGGCAGGCTGCTAAGGATGACATCATTCAGACCTCTGTATCCAGCTGTGACTGGAGGACCCAGTTAGTGGCTGGAATCCAGACGTGTGCATACATACACATATGTGTAGACATTATATGGCACATTTATCGGAAGAGTCCAAGTCCATATACTAGATGACCCCTGCGACCTACTCCACACTGTACAGCACAGTGTCACACGCCAGCATGGTTGTGAGGGGCAGGGAAGCTGCAGCTGGCTGCCTGGGCTCGCCTGGTGGACCATAGCCAGATGCAGCGGGAGGCAAGTCCACTCAACAGTTTTGGGTTCCAGATTTCTCATCTATAACCCCATCGTGTTTACGTCACCCCCTCTCCAGAGGACGGCGCAGGCTGCTCTGTTTAAAGCCCACAGAGGGGAGCCTGGTCCGTGGCAAGTGCCAGAGGACTATCTGCTAAAAGCATAAATCGTGCCGGGCTCCCCCGAGGGTCAGCGAGCGGAGGGCGTGCGTCATTTCCAGGATGCCCGAGGCATAAGCAGGAAGCTCGTGTTATGAAACGCGAGGCCACAGTCCACAGCCAGGACCCACGGGCCTCTCCACGAGCCTTCTGGAGGTCCTGCTGCCTCCTGCTCTGCTGTGGGGACAGGAAGCTGAGCCTGGACCCCAACACCTGCACACTGGTGTGGTAGAGAAGCCTTCACATCTATGTCCCACACACAGTGTGGGTGTGAACTACACACGTAGGGTGGTCCTCAGTCCGGTGGGCTGGCACGCAGGTCTGGACTCAGGTTGCTGCATCTCTGCCTGAGTTAAGGACTCCCATGTCACACTCCCTTGGTGATGTCATGGGTCACGGTCCCCTGCATGCTGGGTTCCATCTGCGCACACACTCATGCAGACATACCTGAAGACGCAGGTCAGCCTTGCTGACACAGTCAGGCACTTCTGGCTTCACTCCCAGAGGTGACTGGGGCATGTCATCGGCCTATGTCCCCGTGGGCTGGCCGGCTGCTGGCCGGCTCCCGTGGGAGTCCTACTTGAGGGCTGCTGCTCCACGTGGGGACCCTGTACCTGCCTCTCGTGGTTCCTTCAGCAGAACTCTTCCTCTGCCGATTGCTCCAGACGCCCCAGTGTGTCCAATTCCTGCCTCTGTCCTCACAAGTTCACCTCTGGCTCTCCTGCCTGCTTCCCACTGCTGTGTCCCCTGACCCCATCGCCTGCATCCTAGAGCCATCTGTGTCCTGATGTCTGGATTTCTTGATGTGACCAGGACTTGACTTCTTCCTCCTTGCACTTCTTCTTCTACCTGGGTTCCACTTCAGCTCCCCCTTTCCTGTCTTCTGTTCTCCCCAAAAACTCAAGCTGCTGCAAGGGACGGAACAGCGGCCCTTCCATTCCCACCCAGAAACTAAGTGAGTGGCCTCACAGAGGGAGGGAGACTTCGTGGGCACAATCAAGGTCTGGATCTTAAGATGTGGTTGTCCTGAGCCTCAGTGGACCCTGAATCTGGTGCTGGCAGAGGGCCAGGTAGAGACAGTCGTGGGTGGTCACGAGCCACCAGGAACTGGTAAAAGTTGGGCTCAATCCTGTGCCATAGCCTCCAAGGATCCAGTGTGCCGCCATCGTTGACCTTGGGCTTCCGGTCTCAGCTCTCAGAGGATGGGCTGCTCTCAGGGGCTACCAGGTGTGCAGCTCTTCCTTACGACTGTGCCGGGAACTTGGCCAGTACTTCTGGGCAGATGACTCTGAGGTTCCTGTCTCAGCAGCTTCCAGGCCCCTGGTGTCTGGCCATGTCCCTGTCCTGTGCCCGCCAGGGGGCCATCCTCCTCAGCGCCCTCTGGAAGTTTGGCCTGGCTCTGCAGTCTGCCTCCCCGCGGACATCACACCTCCCACTGAAGAGGGACAAGGCACTGAAGTAGAACTCCATTTCCTTCTCTCTACCGCAGATGTGTGTGCCTGGACACCTCAGGCCAGCTCCCTGTGCCCAAGACTGGGCCTCACCTTGACAAATCTCCCTTCTCTCGCAGCCCCCGCCCCCCAGCACTTAAGTTTAAACTCAGAACTCTCACAGACAGCTACTTCCAGGGCCACCTCTGTGCTGGCGGCTGCCCCAGTGTTCCACGGCTCCCTCTTGATGAGCACCTGGCTGCCAGGTCCTGGCCAACTTCCTTCCTTGAGCCTGCTGTCTCTCGGGTGTGACCCTGTCAATATCCTGCTCCTTGCAGTTTCTCCTCAGAGCGTCTGCAGCTCACCACTGCCCCTTGTGTCTCTTCTGAGATTACTTTTGGGTATCTGTTTCTCTTCCAAGACAATGCAAGTTGGGTGAGAACTGACATCTGCAATCATGACCCATGTCTCTCCTGGAAAATCAACTTTCCCAGCATGGAATGTTCAGGGTTCCACTGGCACAAAAGGTGTGAAGAAAGGAGCAGGTGGACAGATGGACTGGGGATAGGTGGATGGATAGATGGGTTGATGATTGGGTAGATGGACAGATAAATGGATGGGCAGATGGGTAGGTAAGTGGGTGGGCAGATTGATTGCTGGGTGGGTGGGTGGGTGGAAGGGTGGATGAATAAATGGACAGATGGGCAGATGAACTGATGGTGAATGCCCATTTCCAGCTCAGGTATCCATCCTGAGCTTATAGTTCCTAGAACATGGGTGGATTTCTACTCCAGCCGACTAAAGACATTGGCTCCAAACTGCTCCTTCTGTGTCTCCTGAAGTTTAACTATTCTGCCAATCATTGGCCACATGTTCAAATAGGAAAATATCAGCATCAAATCTCCTGTTCCTTAAGACTTCAAGGCGTTCTCAAGTTCATGTCTTTCCCCACCCTCATCCCCATGCCTCCCCCCACCCTCATCCCCACGCCTTCCCCACCCTCATCCCCACGCCTTACCCACCCTCACCCCCACGCCTTCCCTACCCTCATCCCCACGTCTTCCCCCACCCTCATCCCCACGCCTTCCCCACTCTCATCCCCACGCCTTCCCCACCTTCATCCCCACGCCTTCCCCCACCCTCATCCCCACATCTTCGCCCACCCTCATCCCCACGTCTTCCCCCATCCTCATCCCCACGCCTTCCCCACTCTCATCCCCACGCCTTCCCCACCCTCACCCCCACGCCTTCCCTACCCTCATCCCCACGTCTTCCCCCACCCTCATCCCCACGTCTTCCCCCACCCTCATCCCCACACCTTCCCCCACCCTCATCTCATGCCTTCCCCCACCCCCATCCTTATTGTCCACATGTTGTCCACAGGCAAGGCTGGAACCGTTCTTCACGTCACAAATGGTTCTTTCTTCTTGGCCCTCAGCCTTCATTCACCCAGGGCCTCCCCATAGGTGCCCGATCTCCTCTGGGAATCTGAACCCAGATCCTGTCCTTCCTGAGTGCCCGATCTGGTGACAGCTTTGAGTTCATTCTTCAGGGTCAGCAGTATCTCCAGCCCCTCCTTATCCCAGCACCCTGAGCGCCCAGCTTTTATACCAGAGGGGTTCACCAGGTGCCATACGGTGGTGTCACCGCGTTTCTGTAATATTCTCACCCCTTCACTGCAGCGACAGTGAGGTGAACACATACAAGCGTGTACCCTTCTGATACAGCCCACTGAACATGAGGTGGAGTGGCCCCCCGTGGTACTTATGTGCATGGATGGGTATGTGAAAGCATACGCCACAACACCACAGCCCCCTGACCACTTTCTCTGCCACAGTTTGGAATAAAGAGAGTCCAAGTCCTACTCACGGGTTCCACCCAAGATCAGCAGGGTTGATGTAGAGTATGCCAGCCCTGGAGACAGTGGCTGGGGTGGCTGTCCTCAGGTGACTGATCTCAAACACCAGTCTCATGGTGCGATTCAAGGGGATTCGCTCATTGCTGGCCAAGGTGAGGACCTGGGGAGGCGGCAGTCTCTAAGTGAGGAGCCATTGAGGCAGGCACACAGACCACACTGAATCCATGCCTCTCAGCTCTCCTTACCTCCAGCCCCCGCATGCCTGCCTGGCTCCTAGCCAACACAGACATCCCTTCAAAAACCATAACTCTCCCCTCTAATGGAATCCATCCCTGTCTTTGAGACAGGGTCTCGCTATGCAGTCCAGGCAGGTCTTAAACTCACGATCCTCCTGCCTCGTCCTCCAGGTATTGAGAGGAGTTGTTTTCTCCAGCTGCGTCTAGACTATTTTGGAGCCATCTCTACCTCCCAAGTGTGTTGCTATGATGTGCATCTGTGAGTTGGAGGATGAGCCCCGAGCTGTATTCTGGCTATCACTGAGGCAGAAACATGGGCGGGCTCAGGAGTGCATGGATCAGTGTCCTGATTGGAGAACACCTTGTGGCAGGTGCTGTCTGCAGTTCATGACTTTCTGTGTGGACTTCCTGACAGGCTCCCTCCCAGCCACCCTGCTCCGTCCTCTACCCCTAGCACTGCATGTAAATTCCCACACCGTCCCTTCTCACGGTGGGGATGAGGGGGTTCAGCTAGGAGTCCAGGGTCACCCACCTTGTTGTCATCCATGACTGTGTTGAGGGACTCGATCCACATGGGATCTATGTCCCCATCGAGGACAATCCACTTGGGACCATCGTGCGTGATGTTGGCCAGGTCCCGCATGATGGTTGAGAACAGGCCTGTAGGGAGGCAGGCTGGTGACATGCATGGCCACACCCGAGGAGCTAAATGGCATGCCAGCCGCTCACTCCCTCATGCCCAGGTGGATCTGACTTTGACCTTGCTCTCACTTTCTCAGAGGTGGCTGGTCCCCATTTAAAGGGACAACAGGGATTTTCTTGCTCCTCATAGTTCTGCCCACACCTCTGCCCTTGCCTTCTTCCGACCCTCCCATCCCTCTCCACCGTCGACCCCTCTTTTGAGGCCTTTGTGGGGAGACGGCCACCCTTCTCTTCCAGAGGAGCCGGAGGCTGCCACACTCAGCGCAGCTTCACCTGTGGGTCTCCCTGAGGGAAGGGGCTCTACTTGGACTCCTGAGTCAGTTTCACGCCTGCTTCCTGCCTGCCTGCCCGGTAGTGCAGGAGCACTGTGCCCCAGGCGCCCCAGCACCGGCTCCGCTATCTCTCCTGCAGTGGCTGTGACTCCTCCAGGGAGCCTGCTGAGGTACCAGGCCGGGGGCGGGGGGCGGGGGGGGGTGGCTCAGAAAGCCTCGCTGCCCTGAGCACAGCAACTGTCCCAGAGGTGATTCCTCACAGCCCGCCCTGCCTACCATCTTTCCACTCCCTGGTCGCTGGATTGATGATGCCAAACAGCTCGTCACAGGTGACAGCCTTTGGGTCCAAGTCCACCGCCACCGGCTTCCTCTTCAGGTTCTGATAGGTCTTGTTGAGGGATTTGAGGACCTGGCAGGGTAGGAATTGTTCTCTTACTCAATGCCCACAGCATCTGCCCCAGAGCCTGGCACACAGTCTGTGCGGGGCCATCCTCTCTGCAGCCCCAGGTATGTTAGTGAACTGAGAAGCAGGCGCTGCTGAGTCTGTGTCCCCTGGACAGCGGCGCAGACTGGGTGATGGGAGCTGACTTCGTCCTGCTGACCCTGGAGAGAGAGCCTGAGACTATTCTGGGGCCTGGAAAAGCACGCAAGCTCCGTGCTCACTACAAAAGTAATCCATTGAGAAAAACCAAGAAGCTGAAGAAAATGGCTCATGACTTTCACTCAGAGAAATGGGCTTCAAGGACACTCAAGGTTATTTTGTGTGTGTGTGTGTGTGTGTGTGTGTGTGTGTGCGCGCGCGTGCGCATGTTCACATGTGTCTGTCATGTGCACCAGAGGATAACTTTGAGTGTCACCTTTAGGAACACCATCAACATCCTTCTGAGACAGGCTCTCCCTGTGCCTGAGTTTAGCAGTTAGGCCAGCTAGGGCTGGTGGCCAGCAAGCCCCAGGGATTCTCCCGTCTCCACCCCTCTAGTGCCCAGCCCTCCATGCTTGGCTTCTTATGTGGTTCTGGGGGCCGGGTCTCTGTGCTTGTGAGGCAAGCACTGTACCAACTGAGCTGTCCCCTGGTCCCTCTGTCTTCAGAAATGGGTCTTGGTAAGAGGCTAAGCATCCCACCCTGGAGGTATATGGTCAGACACGTGACTGGCTCCGAATATGCCAGAGTTACTGCCACTGGTGTCACTCGGTGCCACCCTCCAGGGTTCGCCATGGCCTCAAGCAATGCCAGGAGACAGGAGTATGTGAGTGGGGGAGCCTCGGGGAGGCAGGTGGGAATGTATGGGTGGCAGGTGACAGGGCGGAGTGGGGGGGGGGGGCGGGGACAACAGGCAGATGCTGGTGACGTGCCTGGGATTTGCCACTGCCTGCGTTCCCAATGACAAACACCGAGTGTCGAACTTGAAGCAGCTCCTCCAGCTGTACAACCTTCAGCACGAAGCTGTCCTCCGCCTGCAGCTTGAGCTCCACAATGCTCTGCTTGATGATCTGGGGGATAAGGCAGAGACGGAGCAGGAAGACGGCCTTTGGTGTGGGTGAGCCTCCAAGCGTTGACATTAAGGCCACCCAGAGCCCCAACCCCAGATCCTTCTGTGACCCTCAGAGTTCTGAAACCCAGGATTGGCTGGGGAGCAGGAAGCAGTTCATGGCCCCAGGATCCTGGTAGCCAAGACCAGGCTTCTCAGGGTGGATGGAGGTGGGGGGGGAAGGCGAGGATTACCTTCTCAAAATTCAGGTCTCGCTTCCGGGGCACGTCCAGGGCGGGGAAGAGGTCCCCGATCAGCCCCATGAACACGGGCAAGTCATCGGTCACGATCTTGGGGATGTTGAAGTCCCTCAGTGCCCTCATGAGCACCTGGTCCTCTGCCCGGGTTGGGTCCCCCCTCTTCAAGGAGCCGGCCACCACCAGCACGGACTTGATGGCTCGCAGGCCCCAGTCATAGTGATCCTGTGGGGGTAGGGACAGGGATATGAACGCACCTCTATGGTAGCCAGCGGGCAGCTCCAGGCTGAGTGGCTCTCAGAGCTAGGGAAGGCAGAAACAGAAGTGTGGGTCCCCTGAGACTTGACCAGGATTCCCCAGGAACTGGAAGAACGCACCTGTTTGGAGAGCAGCTCTTTGCACAGGGTATAGAGGGTGATGAACTTCCGGGCTAGCAGGCGGGCTTCCAGGAAGCCCTCGGCCACCAGCATGATCTCACAGATCAACTCAAAGTCGGGCACCACCATCGCACAGGGCCTGGGGGTGAGCAAGCAGCTGTCTCTCCCCACTTCGGCTCTCCTGGCTCCTCGGCTGCCACCTGTCCCTCTTTCCCTGGAGTATGTGTCCCTGCCAGTCAGCCTGGACACATGGAGCTAGGTTCCAGCCTCACACATCCGGGTCAGGAAGCTCCGGACCTCACGCCTGCTCTAACCAGAATACTCATGGACAGAAGTGTCTCAGGTGGGGAACTGCCCTCACTTGGGGAGTCCCAGGGCTTCTGATGGACCTGCCTGCCTTCTTGCCAGCCCTACTCTTCTTGGGAGCTAGCCTGGGGCTCCTCCACTCACTCTTCAGCCCTCACACTGCTAGCCTCCCCCACCCTTTTACCTGAACAGGGCCTTCAGGTTCTCAGGCAGCTCTGTGCGTCCGGCGTAGCCAGGATTCATGGTGATGAAGATGCCCACGGTGGGGATGAGGCGTATTATCTCGCCCAGGAAGTTAAACTTCTTTTTCTTGGCCCGAATTGCATCTTGGACACACTTTACCTAGACAGTTGGTACGCAGACACACAACAGCATGGAACCATTTGTGTGTGAAAATGTGAGTGTGCATGTGTGTTGGTATGCACGTATGTGAAAGACAGCAATGGGTGTTTTTGAGACAGGGTCTCTCGTTGAATGTGGAGCTCACCAGTAGACTGGACTGGCTGCCAGAGCGTCCCAGGGCTCCTCCCACCTCCCCCTGCACGGCACTGCTTCTGATTCTGTTTGTGTTTTGAAACAAGGTCTCACTATGTAACAGCCTGGGCTGGCCTCAAACTCAAGAGATCAGCTTCCCTCTGCCTTCTGAGTTGTGGAATTAAAGGTATGGTCCACCACACCTGGCAACATCTGCCCTCCCCCTTAAAATATTTATGTGTATGTTTGCATCTGTATGTACACATGTGTTTGGCTGCCCAAAGAGGTCAGAAGAGGATGTTGGATCCCCCAAAGCTGGCATGGGTGTAGGGAACCGAACTCGGGTCCTCTGGAAGAATAGGTGCACTTCGCCTCCAAGCCATCTCTCCAGGCCCCACATCTGGTCTTTTATATCACGAGTTCTGGGAATCAAGCTCAGGTCTATATAGGTTTGTGTGGCAAGCACTTTACTGGTGGGACTATTGACCCCCCTGTACACCCCCCTCCAGTTACAAGACCCTTTACTGATGGGACTATCGCCTACCACTTGGCCCCACCCCAGTTTTAGAACCCTTTACAGGTGGGACTATCGCCCCCCCCGCACCCCCACTCCAGTTACAGGACCTGGCAGTTGTGACCAGCAATGCCCTCACACTGCCCATGGTTCCTGCCGGTGCTGCCCTGTCCTATGATCCTGCCACTCACGGGTATTATAGAGAAAACTTCGGGGGCAGGGAGGCTTTTGTCTCAAGAGTGCCCTCTGGCCATGACCGTGGCTGAATTCTGTCAATTTTCTGATCAGAACCCAGCAGAGTCCCTTTAGCCAAGAGCCTCTGAGGCCACCGCCTGCTTATCAAGGAAGCATCTGGTCTGTGTTCGGGATTTTAGAGAAACCTACAGGAGGCAGATGCAATCCACAAAATCACCACTTGAGGGAGCTCCTGGCTTGTGATAGAAATCTCTCGGCCATCAGCTTTGCCCAGCCCACGGCTTGCTGCCCTGGTCTTGCTAGGCAGTGCTGTGTGGGTAATGACGGAGCGGGCAGGACTAGAGGGCAAGAACTGGGAGCATCTCCTGCTGCCAGAATCTTCCCAGCATTTTGTTCCCAGGTCTTTCGTGCCCACAAACAAGACATGCTCCCTGGAACATTCTAGGGTTTGTTCCCTGACTTGGAAGTGGGGCAGAGCTTTGGGTCCATACTGGGTCAGGGCTGGTAGTTAAGCCCAAATGAGAAGGGTGGAGGAGTGGCTACCACTTTGGCAAACTCATATGGCCTTTCTCAGACTGGGGAATGGGGAGCTGCCAAGAGCTCTGGAGGTAAGGTTCCCTCAGGCTGTGGGTCCTCTTTCTGCTGACCTGTCCCCTGCCCACCCCACTGGCTCTTCCTGCTGGAATCCCAACAGGATTAGCTGCTGCCGCTGTTACAAAGCTCTGGCTTGTCATTGGGCAGACAGGTGGTTGGTGGGTAATGGACAGCAGGGTGAACCCTGGGTGCCCGGGCCTTCATTCGACTCACTTTTCTTAGGTTAATTCTTTTTGGTGGTCAACTTCTGTGTCAGGAACAACAGGTTTGACAGACAACGTCTTGTTACAAGACTGGAACCCCCATCCCCAGCACCCCTTGCTGTGTAACCTTGGAGCTCTTGCTAACGCTTCCCCTACCTGCACGCTCCCAACTCCCCCCCCCCCCCCCCCCGCCCTGGACAAGAACGCTGTCCCCAGTCTTCCTTTCCTGTTTTCACTATTCCTTTTTCTGTCTGGGTTTGGGACAAGTAGCTAGGCCTGGCTTCTCAGGACCTCCAAAGTGGGTCCTCTGGCCTGGGGCTCCAGAGATGGGATTGCAAATTGACCTGGGACTGGAGGCCAGCCTCAGCTGACCACAGCACCCACTGTTTCTCCAGCCTATTGGGCACCAAGGGGCTCCTGTCTGAAAGGTGATGATGACCATTCAACACGCATGGCAGGGCCGTGCAGGTGCGTTTAAAAGCTGGGGGTGCTGGGATAGCCATTCCCACCACGTTTGAGGACCCTGCTCCTTTTTGCCTTGCCGTGGATTACCCACCACTGTCCTGTGCCCTGTTAGGGAATTCGCTAGACCTGTGGCCACACTTTCCCCACCCACCCCTGGCCTGTTAGTCACCTTAGTCACCCCCCCACCACCACCACCAGGTTCTTCAAAGCCCAGCTCCACCGATTGATTCCTCCTCTGCTAAAGCACTTCGCTGTCCTCTGTCTCTGGGCTGTCAGGCTCAGTGGTCTGGCCTGGGTCACCTCCTCACAGAACTGTGCTTAGGTAAGGGCTTCTCTAGCCTTGGATATCTACTGAATACACTGTAACCAACCGATGCATAAAGACACTGTAACTTAATTCTTGAAGCACAAGTCTGAGTTCCAGGCATGTCCATTGCAGGCAGCCAACTGTTGTTCAAACCACGTTCGGGTAAGACAGAGCCAACTGTGACCAACCCAGCTGCCCTATGCCGCCGTCACTCCCTTTCCTCAGACTGGAGACACAGACTGCTTATGCGGTGGGATGGTACATTCTGGACCACTTGGGTTTAGGCTGCTGCCCGACTGTACAATCACAAAGGCAACTAAGGGTTATAAAATATTCTCTCTCTCTCTCTCTTTCTCTTTCTCTTTTCAAAATACAGATTCAATCTATAGTCCTGGCTAATCTGGAGTTTGTTGTATTGACCAGTCTGCTGGCCTTGAACTTGTGGAGATCCTCCTGGCTTTGCATCTCAAGGTGGCAGGAATTATAGGCATGCGCTACCACACCCAAGGTAATTTTCTATGTTAGCATCCCCAACCAGTATCCATTACTCCTTTCTGTTTCCCTGGGCACAGGGGCTGCCATCTCTGACTCTATTTCCTCTGTGTGTAAACTACTGAGGACCCCTAGGAACCAGGGAAGGAGCTGGTCCAAGGCATCTTTGTGTTATCCCACCTCCCAGTGCCCAGCTGTTGGGGTGGACAGGCAGAAGGGTCTCTGGTGTCTCAGATGCCATGAAGCTGGGCAAAGCTCCAGGCCCCTCCATTGACCCACAGTATAAGGCCCTGTCTTCCCTGTTCCTCGAGGCCAAGCACAGGATGCCAGAACTGTTCACACTAACCAGCCTAGCTGCCTCTGCTGGATTCTGTCAGCCGGAGGGGATTAGTTCAGAACCTTGTTTCCATCTTTGATATGGTAATTTCACCTGCTAAGGAGGGTTCTCAAAGGCCCCTGAATCTCCTCCTATCTGTCTGTCAGGGTTCCCAGCTTGGTACCCTCTGCCTGGAAGCTCACACCTGGCTGGGAGGAGGTTCTCCACTTCTGGGGCCAAAGTATTTAACCCTGAATTAAGTTTGAATAAACGGGCATTCTCCTCCTCTTGAGAATGACTCGAACTCTGTAACTGTGTGTGCGTCTTGTGTTTTAACCCCTAGGACCTTACTCAGCTTGTGGAAGGTATGGAGCCAAGGTTCATACCAGGTGGGTGGTGATGCAGACCCTGTGGCGTGGAATGCTCGCCACACCACAGACCGAGCAGAAGGGCCCTACCTGCACAGCGATCACAGACAAGACCTCCACGGAGATCCGGTTAAACTCGTCAAAGCAGCCCCAGGCTCCCGTCTGGGCGAGGCCCTTGTAGATGTTTCCACAGGACTACAAAGGGAAAGACATGTCAGGGGAGGGAGAGGCTTCCAGAGGCCCACAGGAAGCAGGTTCGCGTCTTAGCGCACCCCTGTGGCATCTGGCATATGCCTAGGAACAGCATCCTTTCACACCTGATCCATCCACGGGTGCAGTCCCAGTGTCTCTCTAAGCAAAAGGCTCAGGCAGAGGCACAGCTCGAAATTCCTCAGTGATCCCCCCCTTCACCTTCTCATTTTATGCATGAAAGAAGGATCCCCCAAGTTGGGCTGGGGCTGCCAGCTCTTGGAGGACCCTTCACTATGAGTGTGCCATTCTTTCTCCTGCAGGGTAATCCACACAGCCAAGGAGTCCAAACCGAAATCCCTTGTCAGGTCATCTGTCCTCACTTTTCTAGGGCCCATGAGGGGGGGCATGATGGTATGACCGTCAGTCAGTAGGGGTCATGGGCATTGTCCTCAGCCTCAGGATGGGACCCGTAGGCTGTGGGATTCATCCAAGGGGAGGAAGTCTCCTGAAGACTGAGGGCCCCCACATCCCTCCTGTTACCGCTGGGGCCTCTCCCCTCCCATTCAGTTCTGAGTAGACATGACCCTGAAGTTTCTGTGCTTGATAGGACTGACTCCCCCATCTCTCGTTCCCTTCAGAGAGTCCATCAGGACACTACATTCACCCTAAACCCATGTTGAACATGAAGCGGGTACTCGCTCCTTCTCTGTGGTCTCTAGTCATTGGGACAATGGTGGCCATGAGAGGGGTCCCTCTAGGATACATGAACCTCCAAAAGGGGGCACTGGCAGGACATTCTGAATGCCTCGTCACTGTCCCTAGGGTTCTGTTTGTGGGGACCACACATTCTTGAGTCCACATACCTTGTAGTCCATCTGCTCGGAGCAGTTGAAGACGTACACCATGGTGCCCAAGGCTCTGCCCAGGTCCTTGGTTGTCTCAGTCTTGCCTGTGCCAGCCGGGCCAGCAGGGGCTCCGCCCATGATCAGATGGAGAGACTGCGTGAGGGTGATGTAGCACCTGCCAAGGACCTCCAGTCACCTGTGGCACTGTGCACCAGGGCCCACTCTGCACTGTGACCCCAGGACCTGCTCCACACCAGGGCCAGTTTTTTGTTTTTTGTTTTTTTTTTTTTAACTGTAGGGCTATTGTATTTGCTCAGTCCCCGAAGGACAAAAGGCAGAGAGCAGGAACACTGTGATGTGACTGAGGGACAGGTGTGGCACAGGCATGGTCCTCCTGTGGGTTTGGGTAGTGGGCCCTCTGGACTCTTCAGACACGGTTTCTGGGCTGAGTGCAGTTATTGTCCTATAATTTACTCAATGCTCACACACTCCGGGGGATTGACGTACCACGTTCCCTGCTTTGAAGACCTCAGAGAGCTGAAGTAACTCCCAAGAGGACACGGTCAGTGTCAGACCAAGGACTCACAGTCTAAAGCTGCCCTCCACCCCCGGAGTCTGGGCTGGATTATAAGCCCAGGATCTCCTCACCCAGATGTGGGTTCTTCTAGCCTCAGACCTGAGGGTGGGAAGAACTGTGGGGAAGGGGTCCAGGGGGTGTGTGGTGAGGAGGGAAGGGTGCCGGGTCCTCGCCTGTCTGTGAGTGGGGTGATGACCAGCCGCGGGGTGTTGCCCAGGTACTCGTAGGAGTACTGGATCTGGGCATCGCAGATGTTGGCGAAGCAGTGCCTCTTCTCCTCGTCCCAGCGGTGCCGCAGCTGGGACTGCCAGGTGAAGGCCTGCGAGCTCTCCACCTGCAGGAGGACGCCAAGGGTGTCTTGGCTCCAGGCCAGTCCCCGGAGCTCCCCTCTGGATCCTATAGCTAACTGTTCCCACACCCCGGGCTGCGGCCTGCTACAAAGAGAAACACTTCTGCCACTGGGGAGTTGGCCATGTTGGTAAAGAACTTGCTGAGAGTCTACAACACCTGAGCTCAATCCCCAGGACCGTGTAACGTGGAGTCAGCCAGTATGACGTGTGTGCTTGTAATCCCAGTGCTGTGGAGGTGTGTTTGTGTGTGTGTGTGTGTGTGTGTGTGTGTGTGTGTGTGTGTGAAGGACATCAACTTCCTCCTCTGTCACCTCCCTGGGAGGAGGAGATAGCAGAGGCTGGATTCCTCCAGTATATGGCCAGCCCCAATCCCAGTTCCCAGGCTTCCCCAGCCCCCCCGCCCCCCCCCGCCCCCGGGGACAGGCGTGCTCCTGCCTTGGCGGTGATCATTTTGGCCACCACGTCCCGGGCGTGCACGTCAATTGTGCAGATAGTCATGATCTTCATCCTGTCGCCCGCACTGAGATTCCCGATGAGCAGCGTGATGAGCGCATTCAGCTGGCTGATCTGCGGAAAGGGATGGCCGTGCTGGGACCCTGACTGGCAGCCAGCACCCTCGGGGGACTGCTGGGCTGGATGCCCGGGCTGTGGGGTGTCCCAGAGAATTCCCCCACCCCCGTGTGTGTGTATAAGTTCACCAGCCCTTGTTTACCACAATGAAAAAATGGAGAAGTTCCTCTCCTCCAAGGTGGAGATACTATGGGGCCCCTGAGAAGGAGGAGCATGTGCATTCAGTAGAAACAGCAGTTAAGAGAACTGGCTGTTCAGCCAAAGGAGCCGGGTTCAATTCCCAGCACCCATATGGCAGCTTATGTCTGTAAGTCCAGTTCTAGGGAATCAGATGCTAATGCACATAAAATTAAAAACAAAAAATAACAGCTTCCTGTTCCTGTAAAGCCGGCATAAATATCAAACTACATACAAGGGAGGTTCTGAAGCAACAGGAGAAAATGTTGACTGTGGCCCCGGGGAGATGGCGAGCCGGGGCAGCCTGGTGGCCCGTGCTTGTAATCCCGACACCAGGGAGGCAGAGACTGGGTGATCCCTAGGGCTCACTGGCCTAATGGGTAAGCTTCAGATCCTCTCTCTCTCTCTCTCTCTCTCTCTCTCTCTCTCTCTCTCTCTGTCTCACACACACACACACACACACACACACACACACACACACACACACACACACAAATGTTTAAGAGAACCCAGTGTTGGTTTCTGATTCCTGGGGGAGATGCTTGCTGAGTTCCGTATTCCCAAGGCTGATACTGAATGGTTACGTGATTGTTTCTGACCCACACAGATCGAGAAGGGACCTGAGTTGCCTAGTTTTATGTCAATTTGATACAAGTTGGAGTCATTTGCAAGAGAGCACCTCCACTGAGAAAATGCCCACAGCAGATTAGCCTGTGGGCAAGCCCATGGTTCATTTTCTTAATTAGCGATTGATGTCAGAGGGCCCAGCCTGCGGTAGGTGCTGCCGCCCCTGGGAAGGTGGTCCTGGGCAGTGTAACAGAGCAGGCTGGGCAAGCCTTGGGGAACAAGGCAGGAAGCAGCAGCCCTCCCGGCCTCTGTTTCCGTTCCTGCCCTGACTTCCTTGGCTGATGGACTACAAGCTGTAAGCCGAATTGAACCCATTCCTCCCCAAGTTGTTTTTGGTCCTGGTGTCTTATCACAGTGGTAGAAACCCTAGCCAATCCAAGGAGCTTCTGGTTACTGCCTGGCGGTTTCAGGATCCCAGGGTCCCCGCACCTGCTTTTTGTTGTAGTCTTTGATGGCGTTTTCGTACCCTTCCTCCAGCCTTGCGAATGCCAGGCCCACCTCAGTCGTCCACCAGATCTGGGTGCATGTTAGTGCCACCTGGAAACAGCGCAGGGCGTGAGAAGCCGTTCTTTGTGGGTGATGATATGAGGACCTAGTCGGGCAGCGGTGGCACACGCCTTGAGTCCCCGCACTCAGGAAGCAGAGATAAATGGGTCTCTGAGTTGGAGGCTAGCCTGGTCTACAGAGTGAGTTCCAGAGATGCATGGAGAACTCTGTCTTGAAACCCCTTAATCCTAACCCACCCCCAATAAAAAAGAAAAAGATGACATCGTGAGACTGACCAGACAGCTCAGTGGTTAAGAGCACCGACTGCTCTTCCAGAGGACCTGGGTTTGATTCCCAGGACCTACATAGACGTTCACAGCCATCTCCAGTTCCGGGAGATCTGATACCCTCTTCTGGCCTCCACAGGCACTGCATACAAGTGGTGCACTTACATATACACAGGCAAAACATCCATACATGTAAAAGTAAAGGAAAAAAATTCTCTTTAAAAGACCACATGCCAAACATAAACCCATTCTCAACAGACAGAAGGTAAGCTGGGACCTTGGAGCCACAAGAAGGTTCCCCTGCGGAGTTGCACTACAGGGGGTCTCAACCATGTCAGACCTGGGCTGGGTAGTCAAAGATCCATTGTTCCCTCGGCTTCTCCTCATACGTCACTACGGCTTCTGGAATTTCATGGCGCAGCGTGGCACACATTCGGTCCAGCACCCGATTCAGCCACACTTCCACCTGGGGAAAGACCTCACATTGACCTGGCAGCCCCTCCCCCCACCACGTCTCATCCCAGAGATTTGCAGACCTGAGGCAGGCAAGCGTAGGGATAGCTTAGCAGCCAGAGACCCTGCCTGTCCTGGCCTTCACACATTCCTTTCCCAACCAATCAGCTGGCCATCTAGGACCTCCACTGTGGTGAGCTTCAGTCGCACCCCTTTCTAGACAGAACCACCAATCCTCTGATCTGTGGCTACCTAGAAACTCCCTTCCTGTGGTCAACCAAACGCATCCTGGATCTAGAAGCGGTGCATGGGTCCAGTGTGGTCCAGCTTTGGGAGCATGGGCAGTGCGCCAGAATGGATCCTCTCAGTCAACTTTTAGGGGAAATCCCGTTAACTATCTCATGGGTTTGCATGACTGGGCATGCACACGCTCATGAATTAGGGACACAAAGAAGGATTTGTGTAGTAAGCAACAACCTACAGAACCTAAGCCTGTCAATTAAAGAAGAGCCCCGTCCCTGACCTCTAACAACTCCTCCACTAACTGGATCCACAAAAGGAAGTGACGGACGCAGCCAGGGCTCTGAGCGAACCAGCTTAGCGCCCACTGCCCTTACCGCTTTGCTTCTTAACAACACCCCTCCCTGCACCCCGGCCACTTTACTGCCTGTGTGAGCTTTTTCAACTCTTTGAACAAGATGCCAAGAACTTGAAAGTTTAGTCCAGGCCGTGGCCACCAATAACATGCTCGCCAGGGGCAGAAATGCTAAGGTTTTCATCAAGCGCATAATGGCCTATCTGGGGCCAGCGAGATGGCCCAGTAGGTAGAGGCATTTGCTGCATGAGCCCGGGGACAGGGTCAGTCCTCGGAATCCACATAAAGGTGGAAGGAGGGGACCAAGGACACGAGGCTGCCTTCCAGCCTCTGTGTGAGTCCTGTGACACACTTGCTCGCACACACACAAACCACACACACAATGATAGTAAGATAACATGTAAAAAAAAAGCCCCCTCAATGCCAGTCCACTTAAAAGCCACATTAGTAAGCCAACAATACCTTTGCAAAGACTTGTAGAGTATACAATTATCCCTAAATCAGAGAAGGGAGCAGGCAGGCATCCAGAGAAAAGTCTATCTTAGTGGGAGCCCGACTACCTTGCTCCCTCCTGGGGCCCTGGACTCATTCCCAGCAGCACAGCCCTCCATGACTGCACCTGGACGGAGGAATAGAGTCCTCTAGGAGAGGGTGGACTGTCTTTTCTAGTTATCATTACCACGAGGGGACCTTGTCCCCATGAGGAGACCTTGCTGCTGTCCGGAGTCACCCGGCAATGTGAAACTGTCTTGCCCAGTCCCTGTTCCTGGGAAGCAGGAGAGACATAGACGTGAGCTGACCTCTAGAGCTCCCCCATTCTTGTGTGAGTTTCTGGCTCACCCCTCATCACATTTACCCTAGGGCTAATGGCCAAAGCATTTCAGTGACTGGACACCGAGGTCGGGGAACGGCCAGGAGGAAGCTTGCTGTCAGCAGAACCAGGCAGTCCAAGTGTGGGCGAAAGGCTTGCTGGGAAGAACCAGGACCTCAAGATTGCCCTGAACCCACTGAAGCACCACGACCACTTCCCGTGACAGGGGCTGGGGACTGGCAGTTCAGAGAGCAGAGCCCCATTCTGCACAAACCATAACAATTCAATGAGATGGGCAAGCTTATCCCTTCCCGCTTCCTTTGCCCCTTAGATGCAGTCACACCCTGCAGGAAGGCCATTTGGTGAAGTCTCTGAGTCGGGGCCAGGGAGATGGCTCAGCAGACAAAGGTGCTTGCTGCCAGGCCTCACAACTTGAGATCAGTCTCTGGAGCCAACGTGGTGGAAGGAGAGAGAGAACTGATTCCTGGAAGTTGGCCTCTGACCTCCACTTGCAAACCATGACACAGGCACTCCACACAAACAAACATGTTTATAAAATCAGATAGAAAAGAGCCCCCCTAAGCATTTCCTTGAGTGATAGAAGAGAGGAATGCACATTGCACAGCCTGTCCCTCCCCCTCCCCCCCCAGCCTCACCGCTTGACGGGCAGGCTCACCTGGCCCGAGAGGTCACACTCCTTATCAAAGTCTACGAACTCGTCCTCCTTGCTGTACATCCCCAGCCCAAACTTGAGCGGTTTCCCGTCAGCGTCCAGACGGAACTTGAGCTTACACAGACTGTCGAAGAGCTTGGACAGGTGGCGGCTCACCTGGGGGAAGGACCCTGGAGTTGCCGATGGCTCTATTTTTGGGAATATCTGCCCCATCTTTGACTAATACTAACTGAGTGTGGCTCAGGTGACCACAGACATCGGCCAGAAATGGCCTTGGGCAGGACACAGTTACCAGAGCCTCTGCTGAGGTTCCTGGCATGCACCCTTTTCCATGCCTAGCCTATAGTTTTATTATTGAAAAGAAACATGACAGGAGCTGGAGAGGTAGCTCAGAGGTTAAGAGTATTGCCTGCTCTTCCAAAGGTCCTGAGTTCAATTCCCAGCAGCCACATGGTGGCTCACAACCATCTGTAATGAGGTCTGGTGCCTTCTTCTGGCCTGCAGACAGAATATTGTATACATAATAAATAATAAATAAATAAATAAATATTTAAAAAAAAGAAAAAGAAACATGACCTGTCTTCAAGGAGCCCTGGAAAGGGTCTTCCTAGATTTCAGGGTATGCCTTAGGGCAAAGCTTATGAGGACCACAAGGAGAACAGCCCAGTATGTCTTCCAGGTGCCCATGAAGCCCCTCCCCTCATCCATTCCATAGAAGGAAAACAAGCAGAGATGGGTCAGCTGCCTTGCCCAAAGCCGCACTGTGTGCAGAGTGCATGGTGGGTTTGTCCTCCAGCTCCTAGATGCAGGGGTTTCCACAGCTGGGGCCCTGTCTACCTCCACAGGGTCATTTCCGTTGGAAAGAATGTCCAGCAGGTCAGCCGAGGAGACAAAATAGAATCTTGGGAAGGCCAGTCTCTTTGTCTCCAGGTATTCAGCCAAGGCCTTTTCGCACACGGCCAAGCTAAGAGGGAGGAGAAAGAAGAAGGGGCCCGTTGGCCCTTTTCTGCCAGGCCCTCAGATAACTGAAGGCACAGACCCAGACGATTCAGATCAGTCTTTTCTCCATAGACCCAGATGAACTCAGAGGCTCTATTTCCCACCAGCTCTGACCCCCTCCCAGCTCCTAATCCACCTTCATGATGGAATGTTCTTAGTCTATGACCTGTGCCTTTGCACAGCCGGTGGCACATGACTGTGCTGCAGCAACACCTCAGCTGGGCGTGTGGGGACCCACCTCTTCTTCAGCGCCTCCAGTTTATCATAGAGACCCGGTTTGTTAGTGGCTTCCACCACGTTCGGTGTCTTCACGGCATCTGCCATCAAGGCCTGGAGGGAGAAGGGGAGGACAGAAGTGTCAGGGCCCACCTCATTCACAGCGGCCATTTCTGGGAACACCCAGCGGCTGAGCTTGCCTTGAACTCCTGGTCGATGCCATCAAAGCGCTTGGAATCCTCCGGGAGCTGGGCTCTGATGTCTTCAGAGCCAATGAAGATGCTCTCCAGGTGGCTCCAGGTTCTTTGGACCTCAAACCAGATGGAGATGACAGAGTCTGCCGTGGACAGCTTCTGCTGCCAGCTGGTCACCTCCTTCAGGAAGTGGGACAGGTACTTGGACATCATCAGGTTCTGCAGCTGCACCTGGTTGTCCTCCAGGGTCTCCACCAGCACCTCATCGGACTTGAGCATCATGGTGCCTGTTCGCGGGTGCGGCTCGTGCTCGAATTCCATGGTGGTCCAGGTACTGTCCAAGGCTTTCAGGATCTTTCAGGGCGACAGAAACAGGGAGCGTTTTGAATGCAAAACGTAAACCACAGGCTCAATGTGTCTTGCGCACTTGATCCCTACATGGTGCTGCAGTTTGGGAAGGTCGTGCAAGCTTTAGGAAGCTTCCTGCGGCCATGCCTTCCTCCAGAAGGGACTGCGCACTGCCCCCCATGTAAGCCAGAATAAACGCTTCCTTAAGATGCTCATCTGTCATTTTGTCAAAAACGGCCAATTCACAAGCATGGAGCATCGAGGGTGGCGAGCTCAGGGAGGGATCCAAGCACCTGTGGCTTGGAATAAAACAAGGGGGCACACTGACTTTCTGGGTTGATTTTTTTTCCCAAATGGCAGCTGTTAAGTTCACACTAACCTCCACCCTGTTTTGAGTTTTTGAGACAGGGCCTTACTATGTAGCCCTAGCCAGCCTCCAAGTCACAGATCCATCTGCCTGTCTCCTGGGTGCTGGAACTAAAGACATGTGTCACCATGTGTCAGCTACTTATGGATATGTGAGTGTGCACCCATGTGTGTACACGTATGTGTGCATGCTGGATGTCCATGGTGGCCAGAAGAGAGCACCAGATCCCTTGGAGCTGGAGTCACAGGCAGCTGTGAGCCTCTTGATGTGGGGGATGGGATCTGCACCCCAGTTCTCTGATAGAGCAGTAAGTGTGTAAGTGTTCTTTACTATTGAGCCACGTCTGCACCCCCCCCCCATCTGTTTCACAGATCAGGGATTCATCCCCAGGTAAGTGATGTCCCCGGAGTCTCCTCTAGTGTACTGTTGTGTGCTCGGAGAGAACAGCCAGGAACGCCAGGAACGGGGCTATTTGAAGATACTGAGCCCTGCAGGTACTGGATGACTTTTCTGTCTTGAGCTCTCGAGGGAAGGCATTTAGACCTCCCAGAGCCAGAGGCTGAGGTCTGAGGTCTGAGGTCAGCCCTTCACAGTCACTGTGCCTATCAGAGAGTCCCAGGATCCTCTGCAAAGAAGAACACGTGACAGCTTTGGTGCCCACCTTCTCCATCCCCGACTCCTTCACGGCCTTGTCCACAATGTTGCGGACCTCGTCTTCGTACTTGTGGAGGTTCAGCTGCAGCAGGTCTGCCAGAGTGGTCTCCTCTGACATTTCAAACTTCACCTAGGGGAGAAAACAGGCATGCTTCATGTGAGGCCAGGCGTCCTGCAGCGGCAGGAAGTGGGCCTCTCAGAGGAGCCTTGGCCACTGGGCCGCGCTGTGATCTGTGACTCAGGGGCCCCATGACTCAGACCAGTTCCTTCTCCAAGCCTCACTCCTTTTTTCTTTTCTAAAGCCACGTAACAGCAGAACCCTCTAGAGTGGGGGCCAAAAGTACACAGGCATATCCGAACACACGCTCACTTAGGATCTCAGGGCATCACCCACGGACGGTGAGGACCTCAGGATGAGGTTGTCCCGGATCTCCAGGGGCACCCTAAGTCTGGTGACAAAAGGAAGAAGTGAGGCGCCGAGTCACAGCTGGAGGAGGCCACAGAAACGGAGGCAGACGATGGAGAAATGTGCCCCCAGACCAGCAAACTCACAGAGCCCTGGAAGCTAGAGCAGCACCCTGGTTCTGGAGCCTCCTTCCTGACATTTTCAGACCTGGGAGGGCTTTGTTGCTGAAGCACCCACCCTGCCAGAGCAGCCCGGGAAAAAGTCCATTCCGCACGGAGCTTCCGGGTAACCGGCAAGTTACTGGTTCTCCACGAGCACAATATGCTGCCATCACCCCACTGCTATGGTTTGGATCCTCAGGGACACCCCAAAGCCCACGCGTCAAAGGCTTAGTTTCCAGCCTGAGGTGTTAGAAGAAACGGTGGGATCTAGCAGGGAGAAGCGAGGCCATTGCAGGTGAGCCCTCGAAGGGACACTGATGAACCGGTTCCTTCCTCTCCTGCTGCTTCCTGGACACAGGGGATGAGCAGCCCTGCTTTCCTGTACGCCTGCCATGGGTGATGTCACCACAGTCCCCGAACTGCAGGAACTGACTGTGATGCAGAGTAAACCCTTTCTCCTTTCACGGTGACCACGGGGTCTTTGCCGCAGCGGCAGATGCTAATACATCTACCCCTAAGTTTGCAGTCTCACGGTCACAAAGACAAGCTTCCGAGCGTAGACTCCGAGCCAAGCAATGGCTGGCTCACCCTCGGATGTCTCTGACACCTGTTGATCTTGTTTAGGGAAGCACCCACCACGTCCCACCACACCCTTAGGTGTTCCTCTCATCTTTCAGTGGGGTATTTTCCTCAGATTGACATTTATTCTTCTTGAGATTGTGTCTCACTACACAACCCAGGCTGGCCCTGAACTCTTAACCTTTTGCCTTAGCCTCTCCAGGGTTGGGATTGCTGACACAGGCTGCCTTCCTGACTCAGCAGAACACCCTAGTGGCTTGTCAGAGTCCCTGGGATTTCTCCCGGCATACTTGGATGGGGCGTTTGAGTCTGGGAAACTTTGGGTGTTAGAGCCCAGGGACACCCTCGGCGGAGGCTCTTGGACTTGGATATGATCCTTCTAGGAGGGGTGCCCTGGAAGACTACCCTTCGTGGCAGGAGGGTAGGTATTTGGCCCCACACTGTGCTTTCTGTCCATGTCTCTCCTTTTCCAACCCTGCCCCCTTGCTCCCCTCATCCACCTGAGTCCATTCCACCCCAGCCTGCACCCGTCTGTCCTTGTCCCTTTCTGATGGCTAGTTAGCTACTAAGGCCCGGGCAGGTCCGGTATCTAGTGCCTTCCTGTGTGCTCTCCTCTGGGAAATGGTCTCCTCTTTCAGGAGCTGTCAATCACCAGAGCCACACACTTGTCATTGGAGTGCAGTGATAATGGCTGGGGACAACTCACCCCTAAACACTGGGCTGAAGGCCACCGAGGAGACACATGAAACGCTCTCTGCCCTTGGTTGTTTGCTCAAAGCAGGACATCAGTTTATCAAGGTACCCTGGGTCCCTGGGAGCCACCCAAAGTGACTCTAGGCCTCATTCTCTGAGCAAGGGCCCTGGAGGAATCTATAGCAGGCACCTTTTGTAGGTTATTCTGTCCCCCAAAGCTGTGTGCCCCCACATTCCCCAGACCCCACTTTGTGGTCTTACAACCTCTCTAAAACATGCCTGCTGAAAGGACACGGTCAACAAGACAAAATGACAGCCTACAGAATGGGAAAAAAAATCTTCACTAACCCCACATCAGGCAGAGGGCTGATCTCCAGAATATACAAAGAACTCAAGAAACTGGTCATCAAAAGAACAAATAATCCAATAAAAAAAGGGAGTACAGACCTAAACAGAGAACTCTCGACAAAGGAATCTAAAATGGTTGAAAGACACTTAAGGAAATGCTCAACATCCCGAGTCATCAGAAAAATGCAAATTAAAACAACTCTGAGATTCCATCTTACACCTGTAAGAATGGCCAAGATCAAAAACACTGATGACAACTTATGCTGGAGAGGTTGTGGGGAAAAGGGAACACTTCTGCATTGCTGGTGGGAATACAAGCTGGTACAACCCCTTTGGATGTCAGTGTGGAGATTTCTCAGAAAATTAGGAAATAACTTTTCTCAAGACCCAGTAATACCACTTTTGGGTATATATCTAAAGGATGCTCAATCGTGCCACAAGGACATGTGCTCAACTATGTTCATAGCAGCATTGTTTGTCATAGCTAGAACCTGGAAACAACCTAAATGCCCTTCAACCAAAGAATGGATAAGGAAAATGTGGTTCATTTACACAATGGAGTACTACACAGCAGAAAAAAATAATGACATCTTGAATTTTGCAGGCAAATGGATAGAGCTAGAAAACACCATTTTGAGTGAGGTAACACAGACCCATAAAGATAATTATCACATGTACTCACTCATACGTGGTTTTTAAAGCAAAGAAAACCAGCCCACAAATCACAATCCCAGAGAACCTAGACAACATAAGAGAGACATATATAGATCTAATCTACATGGGGAGTAGAAAAAGACAAGATCTCCTGAGTAAATTGGGACACGGGGACCTTGGGAGAGGATTGAAGGGGAGAGGAGAGGCAAGGAAGGGAGCAGAGAAAAATGTAGAGCGCAATAAAAATCAATAAAGTTAAAAAAAACACACACACATACATACACAAAAGTGCCTGCTGAGATAGTGTGTGAGCCTGGGTGCTACACCCCTTCCAAAGTTCTGGTGTCTGTGTGCAGTGTGTATGCTCACAAACTCCTGTTGTACTCTGTGTTGGTTTGAAAGAAAATGGCCCCCAAGAGGAGTGGTATTGTTAGGAGGTGTGGCTTTGCTGAGGTAGTTATGGCCTTGTTGGAGGAAGTGTGTCACTGTGGAGGTGGACTTTGAGGTTTCATACATGTTCAAGCCGTGCCCAAGTGTCTCAGTTCCCTTTTCATGTCCCACCGTGATGAACTGAACTGTAAGCTACCCAATCAAGTATTTTCCTTTATAAGAATTGCCATGGCCGTGATGTCTCTTCCCAGCAATAGAAACCCTAACCAAGACAGAAGTTGGTACCAGGAGTGGGGTATTGCTGTGATAGGCCTGAATGTGCATTTGTTTGAAGGAATATGGACCATGGGACTGTGGATTAGAAAAGCAGTTGAATGCATGTGACTTCTCTGGCCTCAATCTCTGGGACAGGAAACTCACCTGGGAGTTGCTTTGTTCAATAAGCCTGCTGCTATACCTTTTCAGTTTGGCTTGATCTGGTTTACTGTGTTGGCAGAGAAACTTATTATTGAGGGGGGAGAAGAAAACCTATTAATGCAGAGTTTAGCATTTTCTCAGCTAATTTTCTGATGTGGGATTTCCTTCTGTTTGCTATGATTGTGTTTATTACCACTGGTGAATAAAGAAGCTATTTTGACCTATGGCAGGACAGAATAGAACTAGGCAGGAAAACTAAACTGAATGCTGGGAGAAAGAAGGTGGAGCCAGAGAGACACCATGTAGCTGCCGAAGGAGGCAGATATCACATAGTCACCCAGGAGGCAAGAGGTAATAAACCACGAGCCTTGTGGTAAAATATAAAATAATAGAAATGGGTCAATTTAAGATGTAAGAGCTAGCTAGGAATATGCCCAAGCTATTGGCCACATAGTGTTGTAATTAATATAGTTTCTGTGTGATTATTCAGATCTGGGCAGCCAGGAAACAAATGAGCGTCTCTGTTTACAGCTTTCAGTCTTGCTTTGGTCCAGTATTTCCTCCCTATGCTCCCTTCCCTATGTTTTGGAATGGCAATATATATCCTGTGCCATTATATGTTGGAAGTATGTGACAATCAGAACTGGCAATGTAATTTGCAGGGCCTGGTGTGAACTGAACACATGGGGCCTTGGAAGATGATTGAGTTTCAAGGTCATGGCAGCCAACAATAACCTGCTGAAAGATGTGCTCACTAGTGGCAAGGTTGTCATAGGGTAGCCAACCACGTTTTGATAGGATTTGAGGCCTACTCCATAGTGGGGAAACTTATGCCTGTTATTGTAGACCTGGTCAGAAGTGCATGGCTTGGGAGGTCATAGGCCACATGGGGAACAAGCTACTGAGTTTTGTTGAAGGGACACAGTGTCACACTGCCTTCTAAATATTTACGATTATACCCGGAGACGAGTGCTGCTCTCAGCCAGAGCCAGAGAAGCTTCTGTGTGCAGTGGGCATAGTTAGTATAATGATTCACAGCTGGTCAAGCCCGTAAACATTCACAAGGCCCCACAGCAAGAAATGGCTGCTGGCAGAATGGTGGAAGGGGTCGTTTTCTTCAGTGCCACGGCCACTGCTAAGTTACCTCTGCTCTAGCTAAATAACCCCACCTCCATGCTCAGGGAAGCACCCCTAAACCAAACTCAGCGAGCTACAATAAATAAGACAAGCAAACAAAAAGACATAAAAATAAGGGGGGGGCTTGGGAAGAAGCAAGGGTTTGGTGGGTGTAGGAGGGGGTGAGGGATAGTAATGGGGGGGATGAAGACGATCAAACTACATTGCACAGCTGTCAAAGGATTTAAAACCAGCAGAGCGGAAGGCAAACTGCCCTCCCCAGCTCCGAACCACGGCACAGAAGCGGCCCAGGTCTAGCTTTGCCAACCTCATGCACTGACACCCCACCCCCACTGCTCAGGCAACCCCAGGCTAGCCCACCTGCCAGCAGCCGCCCCTCCGTCCATTCCGCATCAAGCCGCGGTACCTGGGTGGCCTGCATGAGCTGTTGCCAGTGGCGGTCTCGGATGGCGGGGTTCTGCAGCTCGCTCACGGCACGCAGGGATGTGATCATGTTTTTCACGGTGTTGTCCAGCCCCACGAAGGCATCCCAAGTTTTCATCTCCTTGTCCAGAGACCTCACGTCCTTGGCAAACTTCTTACAGTCAATGTCCATCTGCTCCACGTTGATGTCCTTCCATTTGGTGGTCTTCCAGTCGTCGATGCTAGTGTTGACCTACAGGGACAGCATCCCGTGTCACCCCCCACCCTCCCTGGGCGCCCTGCTCCATCCTCCCTCGGCGGCAGCACCCTGTGCCATCTGCTGTTGGAGAGTTTGGGGGACGTGAGTCAGGTTGTACTGTCTTCGCTTTCAAAAAAAGAAAGTGCTAAGACAAACTCCGTTAAAAACGAAACTGTGAAAAAGCTGCTCAGTGGAAATTCAAAGTCCTCCAGGATCAGCGCATCTTGAAACCAAGACGTGCGTTAGCGGTCCAGGTGCTCGCAATTGTATAAACAAGTCAGTCAGTCTAGTAGCAACCTGAGGCCGAGCTCTGGCCACTCAGGACTCCTTGTATTAGAGATAAGAGCACAGCAGGATCCGACCCTGCTGCCTGCTGGATCTGACATGGCTCCTGCCCTTTAGCCTCAGTGAAATACTGTGGGTTGTGTGGTCATTTTCTTGAGACCACAGACCCATTTCTTGCATCAACAGTGCCCAGCGTGGGAGCGTTCACAGCCGGGAGAACCATGTGAGACTTGGTCTTTTCAACAATGAGGGGCTCACGAGGCCTCACCCCTCTCTGAGGTGGCTGGGGGAGGCGGAGCTATATTCCTCAGTGGGGTGGCCACTGGTAAGTTGCTCTTGCTGGAGTAAATACACTTACTTACACCTATACTTGGGCTAGCAACTCGAACTACACTCAACAGGCCGCCAAAACCAACCAACCAAGCAAGCAAACAGGCCATGCAAGTAGGAGGGGTCATACTGAAAGGAATGGAGTCTGAGAGAAGAGAGTCCGGCGGGAGGGAGGGAGGCAGCAGGTGGAGGTGACATTGTCCAGATAAAGCCCGACTACAAAGGCCTCTGGGAAGCGGCCCCAGCTGGGGCCAGGTCCCCTCTCGGTGCCCTGACGGCCTCCTGCAGAGTCCCCAGCCCCCTTCACCCCCACCCCGCCCCACGGGGCCTGGCCTGCCTCACCATGAAGATCATGTCCCACAGCTCCTTCAGCAGGCGGACCTCCCGGTGGCAAGCCTTCAGCTGCTTGTAATCCGGCACCGTGACCTCAAACAGGCTGGCCGACTTGCACAGCGCCTCCATCACGCCCTCCATGGCCGAGATGCTTTTTTGTTGCTGGGATGGGAGGGGAGGGGACATCAGTGGGCTGCCCCCCCAAACCTGAGTGCCCCGCCCTGCCCCCATTCCTGCCTACTCGATCTCTTTTCTCCACCATGCCCCAACAAATCTTCTCTGTCTTCCAGCTGCGCCTTCCCATCCCTTGGTGGAGACTAATGCCCCAGCCAGCTAAGATGGCAGCTGCCTTCTGGGATGTAGTCAGAGACAGCTTTGTCTCTACAGCCTCTGGGCTGTGTGGAAGTAGATAAAGTCCTGAGGGAATGTGTGTCGTTGGCATGGGCAAAGCCATTGGCAAGGACCCCAGTGCCTCAGACCCAGGACACAACAAGGTCTTTCCCAAGTCAGGCTCAGGGAGATGGTAAAGATATTGCCTCCCTCTCTGTTCCCACTGCCCAAATGTTAGAGTCAGCATCCGGTGCCCGGGTCCACAGCCATGGCCTGACCATCTTACCCTAGCCAGGGCAGGAACGTATGGGGTTCTCAGGGGTTCAGTCCTGAACTCAATAGGTCTCTTGTACTCGCTCCAGGGTCCAGACCCTGGGGACCTCAGCTTGCTGGGCATATGTGAACCCCACAAGGTCACATCTTGCAGTGTGAACCCCCACAAAATCCTTGTGTGGGATGTTGACAGCGTGTGCAGAAACGATCAACCATAGCCTCCTTCTCCCTTCTCCCGGATGGTCACGGCCTGAGACTGCTGACTTAGACATTCCGCTGAGATAATGCTAAACTAATCTCTTCTTTTGACGGTGTACAACAAACCCGCCTCCCGGATTCAGATGTATATAATCAATGTATTGAGTTTCTGGGCTGCTGGGTAATCATATATACATAGAACCCAGCTTTTCTGTCTGTGTGTCTGGGAATCTATTTGTAATTGGGGTTCATCCTGAAAACCAGAAAAGCAAAGCAGCCAAGCCACTAGAGAAGTCTTACCTCGGCCAAGGCTGGGTGACTGCAAACTAAACAGACTAAGCCTCTCTCTCGCTTCCTATTTTATATTCCCTCTAGTGTTGGGATTAAAGGTGTGTGACTCCCTAGGACTGGGATTAAATGTGGGAGCCGCCACCACCTGGATCTGTTTCTGCATCAATCTTGGGTAGCCCAGGGTGGCCTTGAACGTTTAATCCTGGGATTAAAGGTGTGTGTCACCATTGCCTGAACATTACTGGCTTTAGCTTTGCCTCTGGTCTTCAGGCAAGATTTATTTCTCAGAGTGCAAATAACATAGCACTCCATGGGGCCCCAGTCAGGTCACCCCTGGGCTGTGCAGGCTGTGGCATATCCATGCTGCCTTTTATTCCTTAACTTGTTTTGGAGATAGGCTCTCCTGGAGCCCAGGAAGACCTAAACCTTCTCCGAAGCTGTCCTTGACCTCCCGCCCCTCCTGCCTATACCTCTCAGGAGCTGAGCCGACTGGTGTGTACTACCGCACCCCTAGTGCCTCAGTCCTTGTGGGGATCGATCCCCCAGCACCCATCACTTCCATTCCATAGTCTCATTTATTAAAACTGACAAGAGCAGCACAGAATTGCTGTAAGGCGGGGGTAGTGGCGTTGAGATTGTGGCTCAGGGAGTGAACCACATGTGAAGTAGCCATGAAGAAAAAGGGGAACCTTGACCCTAAGAACGGGAGCTCAGGGCAGAGGAAATGTGAGGCGACTGGAAGGACCTTGTGGGGTTCACCGAGCGAGCTGAGGTCCCCCAAGTCTGGACCCTGGAGTGGGTGCAAGAGGCCTAAGAGACTCAGAGCTGGCCCAGACTCTGAGAACCCCTGCCCTGGGAGGATCTTCCTTGGCCGGAGCGAGATGGCCGGGCCGTGGCTGTGGACCTAAGCGTTGGATGCTGACTCTAACATCTGGGCAGTGAGAACAGAGTGGGGGCACAGGCAACACCTGGCGGCTGGTTGGCCGAGAGAGGAAGGGACAGGAGTTAAGTTCAGGTGACTGGAGACTGCTTCATAGGAAGGTAGCTGGGCATGAGTGCAACAGAGGCAGCCTTGCAGGACGTCTGCAGGACCATGGGCAGTGGCCCTGAAATAGCTTTCTAAGCCGTGCGGTAGAGTGGAGGCTATGTGGCTAAGAAGGGGACACGTCATCGATATGTCCACACTTACACACATACATGTGTGCACGCGCGCACACACACACACGCATACACACACAGAGTCCCCCCCACCCACGCTTGGCCTGAGGGCAGTCCCATTTACGTTACGCTCCTAGGTGCGAGAGTAAAGACATGAGAGAAGACCAGCACTTCACGAGGCCCCCAGAGCGGCCACTCGGACCTCAGCACAGCGTGTAAGTACCTTATTCAGAGACTTGTAGGGGTCGGGGTCACTGAAGGAGAAGGGGGCGTCGCGTCTGAACTTCTCCCTGAATTCGTGCTGCTTGAGCTGCAAGAGAGCAAGGGAGGGGGCACAGGCCCCGCTGGGCTCAGGACACTCGGTGCACTGCCACCACTGCCACAGCCCCAGCCCAGGCCTGTCAGGCTACCTCGAACTGCTGGCACTTGCGGCGCAGGATGTTGACCTCGTTGGCCTGGAGGGGAGCCACGTTCTGCTTCACCTGAATGGCCAGCTTCTTGGTGTTGGTCCACTGCTCTGGCAGCTCCTGTGGGAGACGAAGGCCGGGGAGGTGTGTCTGATGTTTGCCTGCATGTAGGTATGTGTGCCACACGCGTGTAGCCCCTGGAGAGGGCAGAGGAGGGGTTGGATCCCCTGGAACTGGAGTTACAGATAGATGTGAGCTGCTGTGTGGGTGCGGGAACTGAACCCAGGTCCTCTGCGAAAGCAGCCAGGCTGTCTCCCCAGCCCCCCATGTCTCCCTTTATAGACGCTCTGTCGTGAGATAGCTGCAGGCTCAGGAGACACCTCTAAAGAGGAGCGAGTGCTCATGTGGTCCCCGCTCAGCCCCAGAATGGTGAACCTAGCTCTGTGTCCTCCGCCAACCAGAAGTTCTTCCGGCCTTCATCGGCTTGAACCTATCTATGATGTACACTGTGCATACGTGTGTGTGTGTGTGTGTGTGTGTGTGTGTGTGTGTATGCATGTCTGCGTGTGTGGATGCATGTCTGCCTAAGTATGTATTTGTGTATGTGTATGCATGTGTATGCCTGTGAAAGTGTATGCTCATGTGTGCATGGGAGCGTCTGTGTAACATTTGTGCATGTGTGCCCGTCCACCGGTATATAGTTTAAAGCCTTTTATCTAGGCAGAAGTCTGTGTAAGTCCGGCTAAGGACCCAGGTCAGGCCAAGGACCCAGCATCAGGAATTAGAAAGTGATAACATTTAGGCCATTGAACCCCTCTGAGCACCATGAGACATTCCTACTCAACCCGCCGTATGTGGCACCCTTACACCCCAACCTGCTCCCTGGCATGGCCTGGGAGCCCCTAGGAACTGGCCACATGCTTCAGTTGGACCTTGAGTGGGGTGGCTGGGGCAGGCATAAGCCTGTTGCTTAAGGTTCACACCCAACCAACTCTGGGACCCTCGACAGCACAGGGCCACCCTGGCAGACAGCACTGCAGGGCCATGGGCCTGTGGCTCTGTGTCTCTTGTTCCTGAGCCGTGGATGTGAACAGTGGCTAGAGTTGGTGCAGCTGGGCAGTGGGAGGGAAAGAGGGAGGGAAGGACCGAGGGAGGGAGCGATGTTTGTTAGCTGATGAGCTTGGGAGGGGATGGGAAAGGCAGAGCCTCCTTAGAGGGTTCCTACAGAGGGACTTCCCCCATCCTGCCCAGCCTATATCCCCGCAACAGAGACTTCTTCCATGTTGACAATGGATGTCTGCCATGGGATTCCCCTCTGTATGCTGTGAATACCATTGGTCAATGAATAAAGGCGCTTTGGCCTACAGCAGGGCAGAATTGAGTAAGGCGGGAATTCCAAGCAGATAGAGGAGGAAAGAAGGCAGAGGCAGGGAGAAGCCGTATAGTCGCCGGAGGAGAAAGACACCGCGCATGTTGCTACTGGTAAACCACAAGCCTCATGGTAAAAAATATAAAATAATAGAAATGGGTTAATTTGAGATGTAAGAGCTAGCTAAAAATACGCTTAAGCTATTGGCCAAACAGTATTGCAATTAATACGGTTTCTGTGTGATTATTTTGGGTCTGGGTGACCCGGAAATGAACAGACAGTCTCCATGTACAGATGGCATGTGAGCAGTGAATGGCAAGGCCTGGAGAGCTTCTGCGCCCCTCTTCACTCGCTCCTCCTCAGGGGCTCTCTCTGCCCCCTCTTCACTCGCTCCTCTTCAGGGACTCTCTCTGCTCTGGTCTTCATCAGCTTTCACACCCTCCTGGCGTGACCGCCACACGCCAGCAGAGATGCGGGACATGGAGATTGTTTTAACCCCTCGGAACCATCAATAGGCTGTCCCTGGCCTCTGGGACTGCAGAGTCTAGCAGGCGCGGAGCCTGCAGTGACCTGGCACAGCCCCCCTGTACCTACCTGGAGCTTCAAGTAGGTCTCCTCTGGCATCTCCTCCCCGTAGGTCTTGAGCAGTTCGATGGTCTGCTTCAGGGGCTCAAACATGCTGTCGGTGGCCACCTGCCTCTCCTTGACTTTCATCAGGTGCCCCATCACCTCCACCAGTCCGTCATAGTCCCCCTCCTTTAGTGGCTTCTTGAGGCCTGATCGAGTGACGGTCATGAAGCCTTCAAGTTCAGCAAGGCTGCAGGCAAAGGGGACGCTCTGAGAGGGTTCGACGCCTCCCGGGGCGCCACCTCAATGTCAGCTTAGTAAGGACACTTGACTGCCATGCAAGGTACCACCTGAGGAGGGACAGCCGCTTCCCCCATGTGCCCCCCCTCCAGCCTAGATGCACAAAGATGCTAGCAGCTTAGACCAGACCGATTCTTGAGCCCTACCTTAAAGCCACAGCTCAGAGCGGCCAGCGAGCCTCCCAGATGGGCTCAGCTGGAGCGCATGCTCATGTTGCTGCGGTTGACCCGATGCTACAATTACTGGTAGGCTCTCCCAGCAGCCTTCCCGCCAGACCCAAGGCTTCCTCACAGTGAGCACGAGGGGTACCTTGGCTTCCCCCCTCGGCTTCCCCTCCTACCTGCCCCGGACTGGTCACACACCTAACCACAAGCAGAGGCAGAAGGCCCCATTGGCGAAGTTCCCGGTTTCTCTGCCAGGCTGTCCCAGGGAGACTTGGACGTCTCGGCAGCGGGTCGCGGTCTCACCTGCTGATGACGTGGTTGCTCAGGTATCGCTTGAACAGCAGACTCCAGCGCTTGATGGTGTTGAGCAAGGCCTGCTTGAAGGGGCGGCAGTCACACTGCAGCCAGCCGTGGAAAACCTTGGTGTTCTCACACCTGGACACCTCCTCGTACAGTTTCTCGTAGGAGTCGATCTGCCCAACACAGGCCGCGGGCTCCGTCAGCCTTGGCCGCGCTTACCCTGAGAGCCAGCGCTGCTTTCTGTCTGACTGTGAAGGGCAGCCAGGAGGCCCAGGGTGCTAACACTACCCAGCGACCTGTTTGCCCTTGTGCCAGCATCCCAGGGTGCCTTCTGCTCCACCCTACAAGGGGACGGTCAGAGGAGGGGAACAGGACTGGGTGACTCCCAAAGGAAGCCCCTCAGCTCACGGAAGTGCTTGCTCACTCTGGGCCACCCCATCCCGGTGTGGTGGCTCCCTCTCACTTGCAAGGGACTGGCTCATTGTCTGTATTCCAAATGCTCCCACACCTACACCCTTGCTGACCCTGGAGGCAGATTCCTGGACAGCAAACCCCTTGCCTAGAGCCAGCCTGAGTGTGGGACTCTTACTGGGCTCTCACAGAGTCTTACGCTCGGGATCAACAGTCCCCTGTCCTAGTCACCGTAGGACAGAACAGCAGCCAGCTCAGCACAGGACCCTCACCAAGCTAACTGAAGCCATTCCGCTATGAGCCTAGCAGAGCCTGCTGAAGGCTCTTCTCAGAGCCTTGGCACAGAGAAACCCTCTTGGAACACTAGTGCTCCCCCATGTGGCGTGGTGTGGTATAGCATGGCACTCCTCCTAGCCTCATCAGCCCTGAGCGGCTGTAAAACCCACATCTTTATCACGCACCACCCAGGTTTTTAAATCAGGCCCCGAGGCCGTCCACCGGAAGATGCAGGAGGGGGCATGGCGGACGACAGTGCACACAGTTCCAGGGCACACACCTGCTGCTGGAACTGAGCCAGGCTGGGCGGCGTCTTGGGGATGGTGTCGTCCACCCGGGTGTCCAGCTCCTCAGGGGTGGGCGCGTGCCCAAAGATGAGGAAGTTCTTCATAAACTCTTGAAGGTCATCCACCCAGAGGTAGGAGTACCTCTCAAAGGAGTCCTGGTACTCCTCAGCCACCTTCATGGCCCCAATGACCAGGCTGGACACTTCCTCCCGCATCTCGATGAGGTCTGTAATGTCCTCCAGATCCGTCTGCAGGCGTGGGGGTGGGGACAATGGCTGGGACACTTTGCCTTCATGAGTCACAGGTTTGCTCCCAACCCGGAAGAGTAGCTCGCGACGGATGAAGGTGCTCTTAAGTAACCCAGATGGGGAGGGGCTGCCAGGGTGCAGTACCCCCTTGGTGGACGTTTTGGTGAGGGTGACTTTGGTCTGTCCTACCCCAAGGTGACTTGGGGTGTCAGCTCATCCACTCTGTTTTTGCACAGACCTTGTCTGGGTGATGTGTGCCCGGATGGGCAACGGGGACACAGACAGGGCTCACGTGGATGGTTTCAGGTGGGAGGGGACATTTGGCAAACAGTAACAAACCCAGAAAATCACCCTCTTGGTAAATCTCAGTCAGGGTTACCTAAGAGAGATGGAAGGTGCTTGGGCCTGCACCTGGCCGTTTATGAGGTCTGTAAATTCCTCATTATGCTCTGCGGAGACCTGCACTGGACACTCACTCCCAGATGGAGCCCTGCCTCTGGTTAGGAACGCCACGGAGGGTGGTGTTTTATTTTTGTACATTTCTACACGTTCAATGATTTCTGTTAAGTCTCATTTTTATTTCTCTCTTGACGCCCTGCTGTCCTTCACTAGTTCTTCCTTGCGTAAGTTTAAATCTTCTAGTAAAAGCAGACGAGTGCACACACATCCCTCCCTCCCCTCTGCACACACAGGACACCTCCTTTCAGCTACTGGAGAATCCACACCACTGGGCAGTGCCAATGAGGCAGAAACCTAGGGGAGGAAATGGCTCCGTGTTGTGTAGCTATTCTCCAGAATCAAACATTCCTTCTCCGAGGAGGCTCCCCCAGGACTCAGGAAGCAGAGGAAACTCACAAGGGCTCGGAAACTCCTGACGCTTACAGGATCCACAAAGATGGATCCCCAGGTCATTTGAGCAGCAACTGCTGGAAGAGGACACTCTCCCACCGACAGGCCGCCTGCCATTCCTGCAGGTCGCCCCAGAGGTGGAGCTTTTGTGAGTTGTCGCCTGCACTTGGGTGGGCTTTTGGGGGACACAGCTGCCTTGAGCAACCCACAATTCTGTCAGCAATCCCAATAAGCTCACTGGCTCACGAAGCTAGACTTGAGTGGGGTGGGCTCTCGGGGTTACTGTCGATGCTCTATCTGAGGCGGACTGACATTTGCTCATGTCTCCCCAGGGTGATGTGTGACATCCCCTTCAAGTCACCTGTCTTCATATTCCCTTGCCCTCGTCCTGGCTGCCACCAGTAGGCACTCAAAAGTTCAGTGCACACCCACACACAGACTTGTTTCTGTCGGTTTAAATGAGATCCCAGCGAAAACAATGCCCCAGCCTCACGGGTGTACGGTGATCAGGACATCTTCCTGGGTCTGGCTCCTTGTCAGTACTCAGCTGGGGGACAGACTAGCCATCAGAGGGCTCCAGTCTGGGAGTGACACCGGAACTCTCTCCCATCTGTGCTCCACTGTACCCACAAATGTCCTAGCAGTCTGCCTGCTCCCCCACGTCAGACTCCTGTGCCCAGAATCGGACCACACTCAGCAATCAATACACTCAGATCAGGCGGGTAGGGACGGTAGCCGACGACATCTGGGAAAGTTAATCTCCATCGTCGGCTTGACCAGGTTTAGAATTATCTCTGGGCATGGCTGTGGAAACTTCTAGGGTAGCTGAAAGCAGGCAGCACCATTCCCAGACTGCTTATCAGTTAGAAAGCCCGCTAAGTAGCAAAATTCATCACTCTCTGCTTCCCAGCTGCAGACACAGGCCTGGCAGCCCGACAGGACGTAACCCCACCAATCACTTTCTGGTCTGTCGACATCAGACTCTGCTGAGCTAGGCCATAACCAGCTGGTACCCGCCCAAGCAGCGAGACGCAGAAATGTGGCAATAGACCAAGGCTGACCTTGTAGTTAATTCTGCCCTTGGCCAGGCGAGGGATGAGCCTGGCCACATTGTAGAGGTCATTGATCAGGCCCTCAATCAGCATCAGGAAGCCATCCTCTCCGCCCATCTCCAGAGACGGGTTGAAGGTCAGCCCTTCCTCATCCAGCTCCATGCGAATCTCAAACAGGGGAGCGATGCTCTCCTGAAACAAGTCACGGGAGGGGGGGAGGGAGGCTTAGGGTCTCGGCTGCTGCTAAATGAGCCCTGCTGCCCACTCCGGGCTCTGGTTAATGAGTGGCTCTCGCTTGCTGGCTCAGACCACGTCAGCCCGGTGCACAGCCCTGGGCTCAAGGCAGCAAGGACGGGCTGGGGGAAGAGTGTGCGTGAAAGCAGATCACTGAGCTCAGTGCTGCCAGTCACCGGCTGCCTGGCCGTGGGACAGTCATTTCATGGGAAGCCAGGATTATCATTTCATAGGATGGAGACAGAGGCTGCCCATCATTCCTTGGACACAGAGTATGTAGGGCTAGGCAAGTCCTCATCTCCCCACACGGCTGCAGCCAGTCCATACCTGGACGCCTCTGGTGAGGCTGCAAAGTCACAGGGTATGGGCCCCATCTGCCAGGAGGTTTACTCTGGGGCTCTTCCCATGATATCAGGGGCTCTTGAGTTGTGTGCCATGGCCCGCAAGTGGCTAGGCTGTCCTTTCTGTGGTCACCTCAGACTCAGGTCTCATCAGATCTGTGGCAGATAGACTCTGCTCCCTTCCCGCAAGCTCTCTATGATGAGGAGAGCTGTTTGCTAGCGCTGAGAGGCCCTTCAGGGTATCAACGATCAGTCAGCATGAAGGATGGCCGGGTTTTTCTGAACACTAACGCAGAGTCTGGCTCCTGCCAGGAGGCCACGGCTATTGGGAACTCTCTAGCAGTGTCAAGGAGGAATCTTGTAGTTCTGATGGCGATGCCCCTTGATCTGCCGCTGTGAATGACAGCTTACCACTTGACAGGTAAACCTTGACAGTTTACCACTGATGCTTAGCAACCATGTGGGGTTGCTTTGTGAGCCTTCCGGCTGGGAGTAGTGCCTGCTGGCACCAACAGACTTTTAGGTCTACAGTTTGTCAGGGCCATGGTTGACATGGGTCTTTCAATAAGCCTGTGTGGGCGATGGGCAGAACTCTGACCCTGAGCCTGGATTCTGACGACAGTGGACTTGAGACTGCCAGCCCCTACCTTCCAGCCTTTCCTTCTTCCTCCATGAAATGATACAACACTAGGTCTGCTCCAGCAGGGCCCCTGGCTGACCTTCGACTGTGAGCTGCGTACACGTCCATCGTCTCTGACCCACCCAGCCTCCGGCCCTCAGCTACAGCAGCAGACAACACACTACGAAAACCACTGACCGGCAGTGGAGGTGTGCGCCAGGTTCGCACATGACCCAGCTGCCCTCTGTGGCTTGTGGAGGCCCCTATCGCTGCTGCCAGCCTGTCCCCTGGTGGGCTGGGTGGGTCTTTGCCCTCTCCTCCTGGCAGCTTCAGGATCCTTTAGGAACTGTTGCATTACAGTGTAAAACCGGAATGTCCCCAGGAGCTCCCGTGTCCCCAGGTAGCAGTGATGAGACCACGAGAACTCTGACCTCTTCGATGGACTAATCCATTGATGGAATTGTCGCTTAAATCCTTTGGGGAACGGGTTTTGTTATGAAGGAGAGCTTCCCCTTATTTCCTGACTGCTGTGGTGTGAGCAACTTGGCTCCATCCACGGGCTCCCTGCCGTGGGACTCTGCGCACCACAGCCCAGAAGCTACGGACTGGAGTCTTTGAAATGGTGAAGCTATTAACTAGATCCTTTCTCTATGAAGTTATGCCTCAGGTTCTCAGGCTGACACACCTGTCACAGGGCACGATAGGGAAGGTGCCACCATCGCCCCAGAGGACACAACTCAGTGGGACACACTAGCACACCTCGGTGACACAGAAGTGAAGCTACTGACGTCACGGGGAAGAGCCCCTTCTGCCATAACCACGAGAAGGGAACAGGGCTGCCTGGCATTACCTGGCAGCAGGGTGGGAGCATTTTCTCAGACCTGATCAGGGACCAGAGTACATTTGGGTTATAGCAGATCTCAGGTGACCGGTCGTCCTGAGGGCCTGGGATTGGGGGTGTTCTCTGGCATGCAGGACCTTTAGTTTTAAAACCAGGGCAATTTGGGCACCACAAACAGACTTAAAAGTCTCTCTCTCTCTCTCTCTCTCTCTCTCTCTCTCACACACACACACACACCAATAACTTACGTCCGTAGTCATGTTGTCCATCAAATAATTCAGAGATTTGCGGATGAAGCGGTCAAACTCGTCTAAGACCATGCTGTCGATATAGTTGACGTAGTCCTTCCAGGACTGGCTGGTCGTATCTGCTCTGAACAGTTCTGCATTTTCCTGCGTATGGAAGCACACATTGGCTGCGATCTCACCGACGCCCATGACAAGATGCATCACCCTGGTGTTTGACCATTTGGTTCAGAGACACTCAAAAGCAGATGTTTTAAGTCCTTCTATTGTGTTGGGTTCTTTCCCATAGAAGGCTTCATGTAGGGATCTTACCCCCTCCCCATCCTGTAAGGTATGCCTCTTCTAATCTTTCAGCATTCAGCTCAGACATCACCTCCTCCTAAAGACTGACCCTTGAGCAACCCTGACCCCACCCACATTCTCCTTAGCAATCTGCTGTTTCTACAACTTTTATGGCACAAGCGGCAGCTCTCAGTGATCTTGTCTTTGGTCTGTATCTTCCTTAGGTGGCCATCTTTGTGACAAAGAGTCCCAGTTATCCTTTCTGCAATTGTACCTCTGATGCTTGGCAGTATCTGGGTCACACGTGGTAAAGGGCCTCCCTTGTAAGCACAGGGGAGGGATGGATGGATGGATGGGTTGATGGGTGGGTCAACAAGTAGGTAAATGGATGGGTGGATGTATGGCTACAAATACTGATGGGAGGAGAACTGGGTGGAAGGCGAATGAATAGAAGAGTGGGTGAGTGGGTGGGTGGGTGGGTGGGTGGGTGGGTGGGTGGGTGGATAGATGGGTAGATGGGCAGATAAATGGATGGGTACATGAGTAGATGGGTTGAGGATGAATGGAGGGGTGGGTGAAGGAAAGGATGGAAGGATGAATGGATGGAAGGATGGATAGATAGACAGATGGATGGATGGATGGATGGATGGATGGAAGGAAGGATGGATGGAAGGATGGACAGACGGATGGATGGATGAATGGACGGATGGATGGATGGATGGAAGGATGGACAGACGGATGGACGGACGGATGGACGGATTGATGGATGGATGGATGGATGGAGAAGTATGGAATAGACAGGAGAGGGACAATGGGTGGATCTACAAGACATTGAGCACTACAGGATCCGTTGCAAAGACGAATGTAACCCGGCCTGTATTTTCAGGCCAAGGAGAAAGGAGCCAGAGTCTCGGGTAACTTTAGTGTGGGGCAGAAAGAAATGGCCCTAGTAGCTGTCACAGTGGTGGATGGAACGGATGTGGTCACAAAGCCTGGCACGCAGGTAGCGCTGTCTCGCTGAAGCTGGATCCGGTGAGGTTGCTCTCGTTGGCTCTCCTGCCTCCATTCCACTCAGCCTTGCTCCTTCTGCTGGGCTTCTATCAAAGACACCCACTTTCTAGATGGCAAAGCAGGTGTGTAGCCCATCTGCCCTGACACACACTGGCTGTGATGTGCCGCTTCCACACGTGGGAGACCTTATGTGTCCACTGTCTACACTCACCAATGGGGAACCATGAAGGATACACACGAATGCACGGCAGCCTGTCCCTATTGGCCTAGGGTGATGACGTCACCAGTCCAGATGGACTGTACGGCAGGTGCTGGGGGTGCTCTGGCCACCAGAACAGGGACAGGACACAACAGTGAACCTCAGGCTTTGAAGCTCAGCAAACGTAGCCAACTGCTCTTGGGTCAGGCCATCTTGGACGAGAACTAATAGACTCTGTGGTCATTACTACACTTGTTGTATGTCATTTTAATAAAATGTTCAGCTGGGTCTCCTCTCTCTCACCTCCACAAAGAGCAAGCAGTTTCCAAAGAACCTCGCCCCCTCCCAGGGGCTTGACTTACTGTGACTTGGATTCTCCACCCGCCCCCATGGTCTCCTTACCGCGACCATGGCTTGAATTCTCACGCCCGCATCCTTGACAGCAGCGTAGCGCTTGTTCAGGTTGGCCACCCTTCCATCCAGGTCCAGCAGGGCCTCCTTCTTGTTGTCCTTCCTCTCAAATAGTGGGTTGGCTGACCAGTCCTGGCGGGAAGTCACAAGAGTGACGCACTTGGCTTGGCCCCTCTTCCATGTTCTCTTGGACACGGGCCTCCTTGTCTCTGGCCAGCCTTTCGCTGTGCCCCCTGTGCACCTGTGCCTAACTTCCTCTTGGGGACACGAGTGTGCCATTCAAGTGAAAACAGTGGTGAGGGGTGACATTGCTTTTCCACTTCTGTTTGAAATTTTAGGTTCTATTTGTGTGTGTGCCCGCTTGTCAGTACATTCACCGCATGCATGGAGCACCCACAGAACAGAAGAGGATGTCAAATCCCCTGGAACTAGAATTGGAGGTAGCTGTGAGCCACCAAGTATGGGTCCTGGGAACAGAGCCCCGGTCCTCTGCAGGAGTAGCAATGTTCTTAGCTGCTGAGCCGGCTCTCAGTCTCCCATCTTTTTGTTTTTACTGTTGGTGGTGGTGCTTTGTTTGCTTTTCTGAGACAGGGTTTTCCTGCCTACACATGGGTGGGCCTCAACCTTGGGATTCCCCCGCTTCAGTTTCCCTAGACTGATATTAGGATTAATATACTTAGCTCATAACTGCCTTTCCCCCTGCCCTGCACATGAATGTATGGTGGCTTTGACACATAATAAAATTCTATACCTGAGAATTGACGGGAGGAAGGATTTTTTTAAAAAAAGACTTTTTTGGCCTGGGGAGGATAAATGCTTGCCGTGCAAGCCTGATGACCTCAACTCAGATCCCCCGCACCCGTGTGAAGTCTGGGTGCGCCAGTGCATGTCTGTAAGCCCAATGAGGGGCTGGAGGCAGGGCGGCTGTATCCTGGAACTCATTGGCTAGCCAGGTGTCAGCTGGTGAAGTCCAGGCTCAGGAGCCCTGTCTCTAAAGGTTAAGATGGAAAGCAACTGAGGAAGACACCTGATATTAACCTCCATTCGCCACATGTGCACGCGCGTGCACGCGCACGCACACACACACACACACATTCAATGTATGTACACACACTTGCACACACCAAACACACACACATACTCTCAACTTCCCTTTGAACATATAGCCACAAATGTTTTTCAATTTAAGGCCACTGAGACCCACGAGGGAGGCTAGAGAAGAGTCCCTCAGCTTTCTGGAAATTGCTCGAGGAGGAAAAACTGCCTTCTGTCTTTCCCATCGAGCAGGGTGCCTCTTCTTTGACTGGCTGTGTCCCAGCCCGGCACAGCCAGGGCCCTGCAGTCTACTGAGAGCAGCGGAATGGAGCTGAGTCGGTTCTGCTTTGGGAGCACGCTGACGTCACGGCCGCCCATCACACAGTAGCACGGAGGCCTCCACACAGCCCCGGCACCTGGCACCTTGCCCTTGGTGGCTCGCTCACCTGCATGGCCTGCCGGATCCCTTCTATGTTCTGTTTGGCTTTCTGCATCCGGTTCTGCAGATTGTGCAGGACCTCCCGCATCTCCTGGATGTACTGAAACACATCTGCAACACAAAGCACGAGCAACCTGACCCCAGGAAGGGCCCGGAAGGAGCCACATCCTTCTTAGACAGGCTCAGTACTCCACGTGGACGCTTCTGCAGTGTCCCACTCTAGGGCACGAAGCGCAAGGTGCCCTTGTTGACTTCCCTGGAGTGAAACGGCAGAAATCACTCACAGCCTGGCGCTGTGGCCATAGGTTGTCTTCACTGCCCAGTGTGTGGATCCTGCCTCACCCCAGGCTCCTGGGACTGAAGCCCTCGCTCACTATGAGTGAGGGAGGAGAAGGCTGGGCATAAAGCTGCCAGGGCCTGGGGTAGGAGGAGGGCTGTACTCTACGGCAGCTGGAGGGTGAGGGAAGGAATGTAGCCACTTTCTAAAGGAGCGTTCAAGAGGGCCTGCATGTCATACGTGTGGTGACATTTGGTGCCACCCTCCAGTTGAGACAGTGGAGCACAGTGGGGGCTGAAAAGGGTGGCTAAAGGCACAGCAAAGGTCTCAGGAGGAAGAGAGTAGCAGAAGGTGGCTCGTCCAGACCTCAGAGGGCACCCAGGGTTGCAGGGGGAGTTAGGGCCATTGTCTTGTTTACTGGTGGGATGGAGGAAGGAGACCCTGCCACACCACATCCTTCCTCTCCTTCAGCATCTGCCTCAAACAACAGGGACAATATATCTTCCCTACTGATTTGCTAAGTGCCTGTGGTACACATGAGGAAGACCAGGTCTGGGTCCCCCATCTGGAAACGGTTGGACTCTTGTCAGCTCCCTAAGGGTCTTTGCCGGTTCTGTGAGTGACAGGGGCAGGTTTGGCGGCCTGGGCAAGGAGGTGGGCGACAGCAATTCAAGCGACTCTGGAGCCTGGAGGCAGAAGCGGCTTCCCCGGAGCGCCAGAGGCAGGGGCCGCCCGGGTAAACCCTCAGAGCAAAGGGGAGCTAGGTACTTTCGCCATTCCAGAAGAGCGTCGTCTCTGCGCTCAGCAGCTTGACATCGATTGCTTCCAGTTCTGACTTGATCAGTGGGAATTCCACATCCATCACTGTCGTCTTTATCTGCAGAAGGAAGGCCGCGAAGTTAGGGGTTTGGTCCCAAATCTTGATTCTAGACTGCCTAGAGTTCAACAGCACAAAGGGCCACTTACAGATGTCACCACAATTGGTATTGTCTTGAAATTATGTCTAAATTTTATGCTGGGGCTGGAGAGATGGTACAGTGGTTAAGAGTGCGCATTACCCTTCTAGAGGGACCCGAGTTCAATTCCCAGCACCCACGTCAGGTGGCTCACAGCTGGAACTCCTGCTGCAGAGGGCCTGATGCCTCCAAAGATACTCACGTAAGTATGGCGTTCACACACACACACCTGACTGAAAATAAAGTTTTAAAAACGAAACTACATTGTACTTCAGGTGGTTCTGATTTCCTCCGAGGGTTAAGAAAATGCTTCATTCCTTGCTATCTATGTCAAGCGGTAGGAAGACTGATGTGTAACGAAGGCTCTGTCTGCAAACCTCTTCTGGGTCAGGGATCTAAGTCTGAAGTCCAGCGATGTCTTGGGGGAGCCAGGGTCTGGGAGAAGCGGCTGAACCTGTCAATCACGACGTAGAGCCCACTGCTTCTGCCCGACTCTGCCTCGTGCACCCAAAAAGTAGTTGATCCTTGAAAAAGTGAATTCACAAAACCAGAAAATCAGAAGTATCCAAGGAAGAGGGAGCCACCGGTCAGGCTCAGACACAGAACAGAGACTCCTCCCAGGGGCGGAGCCTTTCCTTGGAGTATGAGCCCCGAGATGATGTCATCTCATCAGCTTGTCTGTGCCCAAAGCCTGTGGGTGGATTTCGGGGAGCCCTGTATGCTGACTTCAGCTGCTGGCCTCTGGTGGCTGACCATGACGATGCTGCGGGGTCCAAGAAGTCTTCTGTCTGGGAGACAAGGTTGCTGTAGAAAAATCTTCTGCACTGGGCACCGTCCACAGACCTGTTGTGCTAACCCCTCTCTCAGGGAGGGTGGCTACTGCCGTGATGAAATGCTGTGACAAAAAGCAAGTTGACGAGAAGAGGGTTTGTCTGGCTCACACGTCCACATGTCCACATCACTGTTCATCATTGCAGGAAGTCAGGACAAGAACTCAAGCGGGGCAGGAACGTCAAGGCAGGAGCTGATGCGGAGGCCATGGAGGGGCACTGTGGCTTGCTCAGCCTGCTTTCCTATAGAACCCAGGACCAGCAGCCCAGGGACGACACCATCCACCGTGAGCAAACACGCGTGTGCTCATCCACGCGTCTCAGTGAAAGGACAGCCTGCAGGTGCCAGTTCTCGCCTTCTACCATGTGGAGCCTTGGGGACCAAACTCAGGTCACCAAACTCAAGAGCGGTCACTTTTCTCGCTGAACCATTTCATCAGCCCATTATTATTATTATTGTTTGAGCCAGGTTAGCATCCAACCCACAGCAATCCTCCCGCCTCCTCCTCCTGTGTGCTAGCGCTATAGGTGTGTGTTACACCTGGTACTTTTTCACCGAGGCCGGCCCTGAACTTGAAGCAATCTTCCAAGGCAGCTTTCTAAGTGCTTGGCTCATAGACATGGGTCACGGTCCCCAGCTTGTCATTTTGCTGTGTTTGGAACTGTACACTTCAAGTACAGTCTAGCCACGGCCCTTTCTGTGCGGGGTAGAGTGTGTGGTATCTCTAAGCCGGCTCTCCCTTTCACTTTTGACCTTTGCCTCGCCAAAGGGAAGTCACACACAGAGGTGCCCCGGGCCCCTGCAGCCTCCCGGGAACCTGCTCACACTCCGAGCCTTCGCTTGAGCTGCATCGAGGGCCGGGCCGGCACTGAAACATCAGGTGTGGTTGGGGTACTTGGGCGACATCCTGTAAGGCAGCTGTCGGGGCAGTAGGGGCGGCACTGGGCACTCTGGCCGCTCTTTCTGGTGCCGTCTGGCACATCTCTGCTATTCAGTGCTGTCTCTGGCAGGACTTAGCAAGGGGCACATGAGGGTAGACCCAGGAGGGTACCTTCCCCACGTGGATGGGCTCCATCTAGGCTTTGATGTTATCAGAGGAACGGAAGTTGAAATGGGAGGAGTATGTTTCCTTTTCCTGGCTCACTCCCTGGGGCAACTGGTCGTCTCTCCTGGCATTGGTTTTGTATTCACACCGCCAGCTTTCCTGGTTCTCAGGTTTCAGACTGTCTGAATTACATGGCCCCTTCCTGAGGCACCAGCTAATGGGCAATGCACTATGAACCTTCCGTTATCCATAACCGTACAAGCCAATTCCTTGTGATTAATCACCACATGGACCACCATATCTCCTTGGCACCATTTCCCTGGAGAGCCTTGACCAACACCTGAGCCGTTAGCCAAGGACAGTGGTGGCCTTTGGAAGCTGGAGGGGAACAGAGAACGGATTCTAATGACAGCACCCTTGTCCCTCGGCTGGCAATTGACCTCTGCGATGGACAGGTTATACACCTCTGACCCAGAGAACTGGAAGATGACGGGTCTGTGTTGTTGGGGGGCTGCTTGGAGTGTGACACTAGGTCACGGCACAAGTGGAGAGCCTGCCAGTGTCCGGCCTGGCCCACAATCTACAGCTGGGGAACCACAATACCTGTGCTTGCCTGCTCCAGACCATGCCTGAGAAAGTTAACTTAGAGGTTTAGGTTCTTGGCTTCCAAAGTTTCATTCTGAGGTTGGTGTAATTGTTGCGGGCCTGTGGTGAGGCGGACGTCATGAGGGTGGGAATGCGAAGCAGAGGTCACCCCGTGGTGCTCAGAAGACCAAAGAGGAGGCAGGAACTGAGGGCCCTGGTATTGTCGCCTGTGTCTCCACCACCCTATCACCCCCGACTGTGCCAAGCCATCCGGTAGCCCCACAGACTGGGGACTTCGCCTCCAGTACATGGCCACACTCTCATGTTGCCTTTCTCTGTCTCTGGGTGGAATTTAAGAGTGGAGCAGGCTGCCTGCTATGCTCCTTGCCCACGGCCCACCGACAGTTTCTGTTTCTGCCACCGGAGCAGGCTGTCCTCAAGGCTAACCAAGGCCTGGGACTCTCATTTGTGAGAGGGACGAGGGGAGAGACTCGTCATTCCCACCTGGGTTTCGGGAGGTGCCCTTCCCTGACTTACACAGCAGGGATGGATGTGATGTGAGATGACGTTGGTATGTATTACCCCAAAGCTCGGGAACTTCCAAAGCCTTAAGGAGAATTGTGCAATGTCAGCCCGAGTCTAACACAGACGGCGCTTCCCGGGGCGACGCTTTGAGTCATCACCGTGGCTTCTTCCATATGAGTAAGGGAGGGAGGCACGTTTGAATAGGCAGACGCCCAAGTGTGGCATGCTACGCAAGACTACACCGGCTCACCTCATTGTACCAGCCGACGATGAGCTCCAGGTTGCCCACGAACTTCCGGAAGGTTTCGTTCTCCGAGAAGAGCGTCTCTGCACTCGTGGGGATGTCTTTCTGCTGCTGGAAGTTCAGATACTTGACTTCTCGCAGGACTGCCACCAACTAAAGGGCCGGGCAAGAGCAGGGAAACGGTCAGCAGGTGACCCCAGCCACGGGCCCCGCTGCTGCTGGCTCTTCACAGCCAGGGAACTTGAAGGTGGGTGGGAAGTGGTGCTTGCTGGCAGGCTCTGGCTGTCTTCACTCTACTGAATGGGATCGAGCCAGGGCGAGCTTGACATCATCGTCGCAGGCGGATGATGTCATCATTCTCTTCCATCCTTCCTCCTGCCCCAGGCTACTGAGAGGTTTCCTTAGGGCTCCCCCTGGGTTCTCTCTCTCTCTCTCTCTCTCTCTCTCTCTCTCTCTCTCTCTCTCTCTCTCTCTTCCCTCACACCTGCTCTGATCAAGGGATTCACATGGCAGGTGACCTCCTGCAAGGCTTGACTCAGTTCTAAAATTGCACCTGCTCCCTTCCTCCAGCCCTATAGTGGGTCCCTTTCCACCTCCTTTCTAGTTCCTTTACCCCAGGGCACGTGAGGTCACCGCTGCTGTGTGGGTCTTCATCTCTTTGCTTATACTAACTGGTTGTCCTCTTTCTGCTCCCTCCCTGCCCACTTCCTACCAGGAGGGCAGAAAGGAGGCTGTGGACTGGCTTCACCAGGGTGTACCAAGCCCACACACGGCAGTGCCCAGCCAGTGTGTCCCGAAGGGAAGAACGGATCTTAGGAAAAGAAAAAGCTTTAAGAGACGCTCATCCCGGCCCCCTCCCTGCCTTCTTGGTGTCACCATCCATGTCCAGACAGGACAGGTCGTGCATGGCAGTGCATATAAGGACTCAGCCTCGCTTAACTTGCATCCCATATGCACACCCGAACCTTATGGGTTCAGTCCTGGATGCACTGCCCTGGCTAGCTGGTCCACCTCTCAGGGTCACACACCCGAACCATCTGGGTTCAGCCCTGGATGCACCGCCCTGGCTAGCTGGTCCACCTCTTGGGGTCATGTTCAGATTCACCTTTTCTCTTAGGGTCATGTGAAAAGCAGGCAGACAAGCTTTCCAAGAGGCTCCACAGACCCCAGATCCCAGCTACTCAGAAATCTGAGGCAGGAGGATTCATGTCAGAATGAATCAAAGCCAGATAGATAGGGCAACTCAGCGAGACCCTGTCTCACAATGGAATAAAAGAGGTTCAGAGATGTAGCTCGGGGGTAGAACGTGTGCCTAGCATGTGTGAGGCCCTGTGAGGTCAAATCAAATCAGTAAAAATAAAGAAAAAGTCTATCTTAAAACACTCTGTCTGTGTCTCTCTCAGTGGTAAGGATTGTGGACACCTGGGGCCTCTTGATTCGTACGCAAAGACCCTACCATTGAGCTGTACTCCAACCCTGAAGACAGTTTGAGCTATCTTCCAACCCACATCCTGAACACTTGAAAACACTCAGCAAAGCTGTGGTCACCTGTGGCACACGTGCAGCCACCTCCACGGATGTTCACTGGTGGTCGTGGTGGTGGAGTCAGCCTGTGGCACGGTGAGCCCAGGCTTTCCCCTCCCTCCCCACCCTCCGTGCCCACCAGGGACCCACCGCCTTGCTGAAGTTGACTTGGATAAGGCTGGAGAAGGGGTCGCGCTGGATGAGCGGCTGGCCCAGGTTGAAGTGGCAGTCCTGGTCCACGCCTTCCACCCACTGCTGGTAGATCTTTTCCCGGCAGCTCTTCAGGAGCTCCATCATCTCGTCGTACTTCTCGTAGACCAGCTTGGCCTCCATGCTGGACATGACCCTGGGTCGGAGTCAGACAGAGCAGTGAGGTTTCACCCTCTAGGTCTTTCTAACTCCCCCATCGGTGGCTGCCAATCTGAGGGCGCTGAAGCAGGCTGCCCGCTACCTTCCTCCCAGGACGACAGAGTGAAGGTACCGTCAGATGGTGGCTGAGCCGTACATGAGAAAATAGAGATCTGAGTTCTTAGCCTGACCATGAGCCAAAGCAAATGCCCTAGGAGTACACATGGTAGCCTGCCTTGCGGGAATCCCAGCTGGCCATAGCTGTTGGGAATGTACAGCCTCCTTTCCTACTTGAGACCAACTAGACCAGAGTAAAGCCAGCGTGAACCCATGGGTCCCACACAGTGCCTGCTTCACCAGCAACAGCCTCCATCTGTGCACACCTGCCACATCCCCGCGATTGCTGCAGAGCGTTCCTTCCCACCCCACCCCGTCCCGCACCCACGCCAAATTCAAGAAAAGGGGTCTAATAACGTCTCCACTCTAGCAAGCACAGTGAAGAGTCTGTTTGGTTCCAGTCGGTGGTCTTGGTTTATTTCTGTGAGGTGGAAGATCCCTGCAGCCAGGATGCACGGGCTACCCGGACCCTTCCCAGCCCAGCCCAGGACTCACGGGTGCTCAATGTGCTTCAGGTGCTTCATGGACACCTCCAGCCTCTCCTGAAGCTCCAGGCTCCACTTGAGCTGCCCGGCCACAGAAGGCATGTTTTTGTGGATGGGTGGTATCTGGCCTTTGGTGGAGGCCGCCATCTGGGCATCGTACATGAGCTTGGCGTTGTCCAGCTCAGTGTTGAACATCTCCAGCATGACCGAGTACCTGGGCACCACCTCAACAAGAATCAGAGGCCGCTCCAGGAGGCCCCCACACATGTACAGGAGCTGCAGAGACATGGAAGGGGGTGTTGCTGTTGCCAGAGGTCGGGCTTCCAGCTCTGTTGATGGTACTGGCCCTAACCCAGGGTTACTGGGGCTGTTGACGAAACAGGGATGGCCTAACTTCAGGACTGAGGAGACATGGGTCTTACTGAAATAGAAACCCCACCGGAGTCTTTCTCTGTGTGGCAACTGTTAAATGGAGCCTGTATGAGCCCACGCTGCCTTAGGCAGAGGCACCTGCTTGGAAACTAGCAGAGGCTGCTAAGCCCAGATCTGGACCTGGGGACACACACACACACACACACACACACACACACACAAGAAACAAGGGGCTGCTCACAGAGCGGGGATAGCATGGGGTCCCCTAATGTCTGGAGTTCATAGCAAACACCTAGCATCCCCTTGGACTGCCGTAACCTTTGCCTTAGCAGGGCCTCCGAGTCCTGTGTGGGCCTTACACTGACCTCAGGTTTTGGTTTGGAAAATATGACCGTCACTAAAAATGACCTTTTAAGACCTGAGGAAGGGAAGGGAAATTTTCAGTCCCCCTGGAAGTAGAACGGAGCAGCATGGGTCTGCAGAAGAAGCGGGAGCTGGGCACGGCCGCAGACCCTCCTCTGTGGTAACCCAGAGGTACCCTTCCCTGTCACAGCACCTGACCTGTGACAGCTGGGGGACCGGGTCTACGGGCCTCATTGTTGCTCTTTGCCGGCTTTTTGGTCTCTGGTTTTCGGGACGTGAAGTCCTTTCCCTTTCTGCTAGTGGGAGGTCACATGAACAGTGCTCTAGAACTTCCCAGGCCACGTGTGCCGTGCTGATGACAGGAAGACCTGTAGCGTCTGTAGCATCAGGTCGGAGACGCACAGGGACGGCGGGAGGCAACTCCCAAGGGTCTCCCCATGCAGGACCGTTTTTCTAACGTGCCATCATTGTAACGTGAGAATTTAGAAAATGGCCAAGTATAGAAGCAAGCCTGCATTCTCAAGAGGAAGAAAGCCCTGGGATGGGCCAATTTTATCACTCTGGGAAATGAGTGATAAATCACCCATCCATGGCCCACCTGCCTCTGACAGAAAAAAAACAAACAAACCCAATGACCCATGGGCAACACTCATGAGGGTGGGTGGCTCAGCTCATGCCCAGGGCTTGGAGACTCCATCCAGCGTGTTCCCTTCTTTGAGACCTGAGAGACGGGGGTGTGTACAGTGTCACCCCATGTCTTGGTCAAGGGATCATATACTCAACTTGTCTGGTTTTGCTGAGTCTGTTTTCCAGGAAGGGCAGGCGATTGTTAACCTTGGTTATCAACTTGACTTGGGCTCCTGCTGGGGTGTGGGGGAAATGTGTGGACTGAGAGACACCTGGGGAATTAGGACGACAGACATCTGGGGACTTCATCCAGACCTTTCCAGAGACCCATGCTGTGCTCTGTCGTTTCTAGGCACAAGTCACACCTGTTTCTTGACTGTGGCTCCTACTTGCTGGGGCTGAATTGAAAATGAGGCTGGGCAGGAGGTGGGGTGGGGTGGGAGGTTGTTACCCCACCCTCCCTGCAACAACAGAAGAGGTCTCCTTTCTAACTGAAGTGTTCTTTACTCACAGATGTGGAGACGCCGCATTAATTTGCATTCATTACTACTTCGCAAGCAATCCTAGAGCTCTCCTGTCGCCCAACCCCCAGGGCCCCTACTATCTCTGCATTCGCCTTTATAAAACACACAGGTTAAACAGCACAGGGTGGGGGTGCACTCGACTCTACAGGGAGAGGTCTTGGAGCTTCTGTTCAAGAACCTTCCTCAGTCTCCAGCTGAGGCCCAGAAACCCAGAAACCTCTCAATGAGAGAGGTCGCCATTGCCCTGGGGTGCCCAGGCCACTCTGACTACCTTCAGCGATGGAGGGGGTGTTTTCCTACTGATCTGCACTGGAACACAAGTTCCCTGGCCCAGTGCGTGTGCCTCTGCGGTCCTTCCCCGGGGTCGGCCCTGCAGCGACACACGGTGCTCACCTACCTTTGCTGAGGACTCGATGGAGCTGCAGTCGTCAAAGGCTTGGCAGAAGATGGTAGCCAGCCTCCTGTCCAGGTCCTGGATTTTGGTCTCAAAGCCCTCGTAATCTTCATCAAAACTCTAAAAGGAAGCGAAGGGAAGCAATAGGCAGGCAGTGGGGAGCTGTCGCAAACCTCTGACAGGCTGGCAGACCCCAAGGTTAGTTCAGCCAAGACGGTGCTGACTGCACAGCTCAGTGGTGGAGTGCAGGCCTGGGTCAGACCACCAGCACCGCCGTCTCCCCTCCCTAACCCCAGGTCCTGCCCATGTATCTGTCCATTGGCATGGGGACCGTAGCTTCTGCACTTTTGGTGACAACTTATTAGAGTCCTTACGTCCTGGGACAACCCACTCACTCCACCCAGTGTCACTCCATCCCGTGGGCCAGGGTCAGTCCCTGCCCACGACTTACCGGGTCCCCGGGGTCCAGAGGGTCATATTTGCACTCAGCAAAGACCTTCACCAGCTCAAAGACCTCATCGTAGATCTGGGTCACCAGGCTCCCCAGGATGTTCCCCCGCACGCCCCCCAGCTCAATCTTCTCCAGCTTTAGAAATTCAATGGCCGTTTTGTAAAGATCCTAGCACGAAGAGAAAGAGCAAGAACCCATCTGCTTCGTGCATTCGTCTCCAGAGCCAATAAAATACAATAAGGGTCCCGGAACCTTATCTGAACCAGTGCAGAGCGCCTTCAGACGTCACACCCAGGGCCGGCACTGCAGGGTGCACACGAGGCATGCGAGGGGCATTCGCTCTTCAGCTGTTTCCAGAACACGGAGCAAAAGAGTGTGTGTGTGTGGGGGGGAGCTCCTCCAGGAATCACCTCTGTGTTAAGAGCATGGGGAGCCAGGAGGATGAAGCCTGGGATCTGGTCCAGGCCCCACGCTGGCCAAAGAACCTCCCTAGATGCTCCGACCTCCACTTCCTCAGCTCTGGAAGGTGCTAGAAAGGTACTGGGGTCTCTCGTGCTCTGGCTCAGCTTCAGGTTTCTCTGTCCCCTGGAGAGCATCCCACACTGAGGGGGATCAGACGGCTGGTGGACACTGGCGTCCAGTCCAGGCAGTTCTCTATGAGGACCCCCCCACTGCCCAGTTTTTCCCAACTATGGCGGCCCGTGACAGTCCCTTCCCAGAAGATGCTTCAGGGTCACGCTCTTCGCATCCAATCGCTCAGCAGATGCTTCTCTGTGTGGTGGTCTTGTCCCCACAACAAGGTCCCCAGTGTTTCCTGAGGACTGTGAGTAGCACACGCTACTTCTCCGACCCCCCGTCCTCCTCTTTCCCCATCCCCTCTTCTGGACTCGGGGTCTTACGTAGCTCAAGCTGGTCTCAAACTCACTATATAGGCGATGACCCTGAACTCCTGATCTTCCTGCTCCTGCTTCCCAAATGCTGGGGCTACAGTGTGAGTCACTGCCCTCAGGGGTGCTGGCAATGAAACTTGGGGCCCTGTGCATGCTGGGCAAACACTCTGTCAACTGAGCCACATTTTCAGTTTGTCTATTTTTTTAGTGGCTTTAGGGTTATGCACATGATGTTAAAAGCCAATCACCTCAAGTAAAAAGACTTGAAGACAGAAAGCAAGGTGTGTAAAGGGGGGGTTGCAGGGCTGGGGGCATCTCAGCCGCTAGAAGCTCACTGTGCAAACATAAGGACTTGAGCTCAAATCCCTACATACAAAACCTGGGCATGCACTGGGGGTGGGGGCTGGAGAGATGGCTCAGGGGTTAAGAACACTTCCTGCCTAGGTTTGGTTCCCAGTACCCACACATCAGCTCACGGCTCTCCTTAGTGTCAGTTCCAAGGATCCAGTGCCATGAACATGGTACACACACACGCAGGCCAACACTCATACACATGCAAGCATCTGCCTCACATGCTGGAAACCCCAGAACTATCAGGGTAGACACGGGAGAATTGCCAGGGCTCACTGGCCGTCAGCTTGCCTCGAGAGAGGAGGGCAGAGCATGATACATGTTTTCTGGTCTCCACGCAGGCACAGGAACACGTGTGTTCACCGCAAATGTGGTCTGTTAAATGACGCAGGGGCTCCTTGTCCCACCCAGCTGGAGCCCTCTCATTGCTCCTCCCCAGGGGAGACCATCTTGATCCCTTCTTGAATTTTCACTTGGCCTGTCTCACTCCGGGTCCACACACACAGGGGTCTGAAGTCTCCGTTTGTGCTAATTTTGTGGATTAACTCTGCCTTTGGTGCCAGGGACAGCTGAATCCATTTTCTTTTCACTTAAGCAATGTTGGACTTTGATCACGTCCTTAGCTAGAGGGCAACTGTTTTGACCGGTTCTTCCCCAACAATCTTCTGACTTATACGTCGTCAACTGTTTCCATTGTTCTGAGAACTGACCGACCATAAGACATTTTGTGGTTTGTTAACCATCCGACCATAAACTCCTGACGCGTGCCTTTCCCCTGATCATAAAAATAACTGCAAAATTCCACTTTTAAAGAGACTGCTCTGCCTTTAATCTGGGCCGTTTGCATTCTCTTCCTAGAGGAGACTGAAAATAGACCTCGCCGTGAATACATTTTTGCCTTACAATAGCTTGGTGTCGGCTCCTGGCTTTCAATGCCACAGCATCTGGCTGCTGGCTTGCTGACAATGGCCACTGTATTGGCTGGGGGATAAGACTGGAGCTAAGGGCCAAGAGGCTGCTGGGTTTGGGCATGGAGGGGGCCTCAAGAACAGTCTCTCAAAGATATGGGAGCTTGCCACTCACTTAGAAATTTCTAACTCGGAGATGATCCTGGAGGTTTTTTGTTTTGTTTTGTTTTGTTTTGTTTCTATTTCTTCCCAGAGTTAGGAAGCCCCCATACATGCTGGCAGATGCTCTACCACTGAGCCCAGCCCCTGTAGCCTCTTCTGAGGGACATAGAGGCAAAAGTGAATGGAATTCCGATTTTACCTCAATGGTCTGCACACGGTGGAAGAAGGAATTCATGCGGGAGAAGGCAAGGGATGAGGGAAATTCCCACGGCACAGGCGGCTTGTCCTTTAGAAGGCAGAAGATGAGGGAGGTGAGAGAGAGACGTCCATAGTCACACCTGCCTACCCATCAGGAGTGGCATTGACGTGGCCCAGGGTGCCGAGATCCCCACCTGCCCACCCGTCAGGGGTGGCACTGGTGTGGCCCAGGGTGCCGAGATCCCCACCTACCTACCCATCAGGGGTGGCACTGACGTGGCCCAGGGTGCCGAGATCCCCACCTGCCCACTCATCAGGGGTGGCACTGGCGTGGCCCAGGGTGCTGAGATCCCCACCTGCCCACCCACGGGTGGCATTGGCGTGGCCCAGATGCCGTGGCCCAGGGTGCCGTGGCCCAGTGTGCTGAGACCTGGCTGCAGGTACCTTAAAGAAAAGCTTCATGTTTGCGCAGCAGAAGTCGTAGGCGTGGAAGAGCTCCCTGAGGACACTTACAGACAGCGAGATGCCGTTCAGAACCTCCTCGATCTCGCCCTGCAAACCCTTCAGCACCTCGTCCGGGCTCAGGTAGGTTCTGGTCTAGACAGAAGAAAAGACAGGCATCCTAAGGCATCCCTGATGAGTCCCCAGGTGGGGTCCTGGCACAGTGGGTCCTGGAAGAGGACCAGTCCCCACCCCCAGGGCTCGTTTTGTATCAAGGTAGCAGCAAAGAGGGATTTTTGCCCACAGCAGATCAGGGATCACCAGGCATGGGAGACACGCAGTGTTTTCCTGATCCTATGACTAGGTTGCAAGCGTGATTTTAATATGCTTTGGTAGCCTGGGTTACAGCCCTTCAGCTGGTGCTGGTGACTGGCTAGCAAGGCACCCTGGGAAAATGCTTGAGAGCCACCCCAGGCTTGGCCTCGGCTTGGAGCCTGAGAAGAAGAGAGGGTGGGGGAAGACCAGGCTGGGAAAGGTTGTCACCATTTCGATGATTTGGTTGCAGAACTCCCGAAGGATGACAATGACCCTGGAGGGTGTGTTGTAGTGCTCCGAAGTGGCCCATATGAAGCAGATTGTGCTCAGCACTTTGACGATGAAGCTGGGGAGCTGGGAGAGACAGCCCAGACTGCTGAAGGGGCTGCCTTGTGTTGCAGTGCCCCCACCAACCTCTTCCCACAGCCAGCCCTAGGGGTCCAGAAGAGGACTCCCAAGGGGACTCTGTACCAGATGGCTGCTGAGGGCTCTACAAAGCCACCGAGGGCTCTACAAAGCCACCAAGGGCTCTACAATGCCACTGAGGGCTCTACAATGCCACTGACGATTCTGCAATGCCACCGAGGGCTCTACAAAGCCACCGAGGGCTCTACAAAGCCACTGAGGGCTCTACAATGCCACTGAGGGCTCTACAATGCCACCGAGGATTCTGCAATGCTACCAAGAACTCTACAATGCCACCGAGGATTCTACGATGCCACCAAGGACTCTACAAAGCCATGGGCCTGCCTCTCCCACCACCCAGTTGGCTCTTCCTTGTCAACACACCACTGTGAAGTCAGCCTGTTCCATCTCCTCTAACAGGATGCGCAGGGGCTTCAGATAGAGGACGATGTCATTGGCTTCCTTCAGCCCTGAGTTCGAAGGGACACAGCAGTCAGCGCTGAAGGGACTCAGTGAATATGGGCAGCAATAGAGGTCTCAGCTGCTCCCCGGGTGGGCTGAAGGGCCCCTCATGGGGATGACAGACTCCCGGGGTCAAGGACAGACAGTTTTCACAGCCCCCCACCCCTCCCATAGGTCCAGGGGCTTCATGGACGGTGTCTGGCTCACCTTGGGTGACATTCATGTAGACATTTTGTAAGGCTGGCCAATAGCAGCTTTTGGCTTTTTCTAGAATCTCAACAATCTTGTTCACCTTGGGTCTGTTTAGCTGAGGACAAAAGAAGCCACAGCCTCTCAGTCCAACCCTCCAGCGAGAGCAGACTGAGTTGGGGCTGCCAAGGCTGAGAAATGTACCAGAAATCTATCTCGGGGTCCCTGGAAGGGCAATACTGAGCTACCTGCCTCCCAAGTGGCCCAGTAAGAGGTCAAGCTCTGGATGGAAGGAGGCCCTACCTGCTCGTGGATGCACTGCAGGTTCATGAGTCGGGCGTCCCAGAATTCAAATTCCACACGGGGCAGCGGGTGCAGGCCATCCAGCAGAGCCTGAGCTGAGTCCTTGCTCAGCACATCCCGGATTTGATGGGACCAATCAATGATGATGGTTTCGATGGAATGCAGGAGCGAGTTGTCCAGGGAGGAGGGGATCCTGTCAAGAGCAAGGTCAGGATGATGCTCTTGCGTCCACACACACATGGATTGCCTCGAACCCCGTGCTATTGGGGAGTAAACCCACCTGTCCCCCACCAGCAGCCTGTAGACAAAAAAAGCCCCAAGATGCAGGCACTGCCACAACCCACCACCACCACCATTGCCACCGCCACCAGCACTAGCTGGTGTCTGGTCTCATGTCCTTGGCATAATCCAATGACCTAAGGGAAGCTGAGAATTTTTCCCCCACCCCAGGGAACAATGCCCAGAGCAAAGAGGAATGGGTGCTTTCAGAGATGCCCAAGGAGCCAGAGACACCCAGATAAACACCTTACAACATGGCCTATATTGAGGGCTTAATGCACAGTCCCTGAAGGACCAGGCAGGATGGCACTTAGGAGCCATCATCCAATAGTTGTTTGTGGATAAGTTCACACAGGTAACTTTTGTTTTTTAATTGTTACACATACCAGGGTGCCTCAAGAGTTCCTTGACCTCTGGCTGCCACCATCTCTACACCTTGACTTATGACTTCCTGTCCAACATCCCTCCTACTCCCTCCACTGCCCTTCAGCATGGCGTCTCAAAGTCAGTGTACGTGGTTACCCTCTGAGCCTCGTCGGGACTACCCTTGTGTGTAAATGGGGTGGAGACTAGATGCAGGTGGGTCCCCCTCCTGGGTGTCGACGATAGGTATTCCCAGGGGCTCCAGTGGTTGCTGGGAATTGAACTCGGGTCCTCTGGAAGAGCAGTCAGTGCTCCTAACCTCTGAGCCATCTCTCCAGCCCATCCCCTGGGCTCCAGGGTCTGGTTCCCTCTCCTGCAGACTTGGTGCCAACCCACACTTGAGCATCCCACGAAAGCCAAGGCTTGGAATCCACCTGCAGTTACGTCTGAAGTTCACGGTCCCCCTCCGGCTGCCACCTACCTCTCCATGGACTCCAGCGTGCCGTCCAGGCTGCCCAAGTGCTCTGGGATGGGCAGCAGAGTTTTCCCCTTGATCTTGCCTCCCATGACAAACATTTCGTTCTTCAGCCTGTGGACTTGCTTGACAATATCTTCTGAGACCACCTGGGGCCAGCCATCCATGTTCTCTCTCTGGTTTAGCAGAGAATACAGCACCTGAAAGGGGACACAACAGTGACTCCGCCTGACTCTGCTCTTCTAGAGGATTTGGGAGACCTATGTGCCCAGAGCCATGAGGAAGCTTTCTCCTGGAGATGGGGCAGCTGGAGTTCTTGGGGCAGTGATGGCCCAGCTACCTGTCTTTGAGCGTCTGAACCATCACTGAGAGGTGGGGTCCCACGCCACACTTTGCCCCCATAACACATTTATGACACATACCTTGCAGGAAGTTTAGGGTGAGGGCTGAGAAAGGCTGAGTTACGTCCCTAGGAATATATATATATATATATATACATATATATATATATATATATTCCCACCTCCTGTATCTTGCTATGTGGATGCAGCTGGAAACAGTCGTGTGTGTGTGTGTGTGTGTGTGTGTGTGTGTGTGTGTGTGTGTGTGTGACACACACACGAACCCATACACGAATCCATGCAGAGGTATGTGACCATGTAGAGGTCACACAGGCCAGTATGTTTTCCATCTTTTTTTTTAAAGATTTATTTATTATATATAAAGTAGTCTACCTGCATGTTTGCCTACACACCAAAGAGGGCACCAGATCTCATTACAGATGGTTGTGGGCCACCATGTGGTTGCTGGGAGTTGAACTCAGGACCCCTGGAAGAGCAGTTGGTGCTCTTAACCTCCGAGCCATCTTTCCAGCCTGTCCATCTTCTTTGAAGCAAGGTCTCTCACTGAACCTGGACCATTTGCCATCTGAACTGGCTGGCCAGCATGCCAATGGACCCTCCTGTCTCTACCTCCCCGGGGCTTTGATTGCAGAACACCAGGACCAACTTTTATGTGGTGCTGGAGATGGGAATGTGTGCCCTCATGTTTGTGCAGTGAGCCCTGTGCCCACGGAGCCATCTCTGCCCAGCCTAATATGGCCTTTAAAGAGGCAATAAGGTAAATTAGACAGGTAGACTGAGCCCTAACCTCGTAGGACTTGAGTTCTCATATAAAGAGATAAGGACAAAAACATTCATCCCAGAGGGAACAGGAAGAGATGGCCATCTACAAGTCAAGGTCAGAGGTGTGGTAGAAGAGGGCCAGCTGGCCCTGACCTTGGGCTCCCAGCTTCAAGAGCATCTGGAGCTACAGATGGCCGCTGAGTCGATGGCGGCCTTCCCACTGAGGCTTCCCACTCTCTGCATCCAGGCCCTGCTCACCAACCTCCTGGCTTCACGTTTCTCTTTGATGAAGCACAGACAGGGTCCCAGGTCCTTTCGTTCTCTTATGACTGGAAGGGCTAAGTAACCCAACCTACTGGTGTGGCCCACCGGAAGCTATCCTCCACCCATTGAATCTGCTGAGGGCAGGTACAAGGGCTTGACAGTGGCATAGAGGAAAGGGGAAATAGGAATGCTCTTGGAGCTAGCTAGGGCTGCTGCTGCATCACTTGGAACAGGTCTGTCTGCCTGGGCTCACACACTGCTAGAGCAATGGGGACTTGGGCCCCTCACGCCGATTCCTCCCAAAGCCTCGGTGCTCCGGCCCCACCCTGCCAGTCTAGGAGCGCGCACCTCTTCCACTACCGCGATCAGCTGGTCCACGGGTGTGGGGCTGATGTCCCCGTAGAGGAGGCGGGACTTATAGTTGTCCTTGGTGATGTTCTCTGGCTTTGTCTTGATAAAGTAAATGCCCTTGGACTTGAGGGACTCTGGGAAGCCCAAGCAGGGGATGATCATGCCCGCAGGATTGAGAGTCAACACCAGCACAGAGACATCAGTTTTGTCAAAGAATTCCATTAACAGGGCCATGTTCTCCTCGGCTCCGATCAGTTTGCTCCACTTGTCTGCCTTGAACTTGAGGACGATGAAAGACACCGCCTCCAGGTACTCGACTCTGACATCCGACATGATGGTCATTGTCCCCTTTCCTTATGACACAGCCTGCTGAAAACGGGCAGGAGTCAGCTGGTTTCTGAGCTCCCAGAACCCCACAGAATCCCCGTTAGCTAAGCCAGTGGAAGGGACTCATTGGCCTTTGTTTTTATCTGTTGGCTCGGCTGTTGACAAGGGAGGGGCCCCTGTTCCTGTTATGGGATCAGCAGGTAAATGGTGTACACTTGTGTTATCATGACCATAAGATTAAATAAACGGAAAAGACAGAGGGGGACATGGTTGGGGGCGGAGAGAGAAGTGGCCACATCAGCATGGAGGTGAGGTGGGCAAGGCAAAAAGGGACAGGGATGAGGGAAAGTTCAAAAAGAAACTGAGGAAGGATATCCAAGAGTGACTTCTGTCCTCCATGTATGGATATGTGTGTGCACGTGCACACATGCGCGTGCACACACACACACACAAACTTGGGCTGCTCAACTCCTCTAGGGCCCCGTGTTTCAGTCTGTTCTAGAACCAGCCATTGTCAATGTCAGCATTTGCAGGCCACATTGGAAGCCATCAGATCCCAGCCTTTGACTTGGACAAAGCCCGGGTTGGAGGCTTCTGAGGTGTTACAGCACACAGGTCCTCAGAGCCACATCCCACACCAGAGCTGGTGCTCAGCCCTGCCCCCATCTGAGTGAGGTGGCGCTGTGTGGTTTCAGTGACCCAGGGCTTTTGCCCAAGGCTTCTTGGTGACAGGAGGCAAGGTCAAGAAAGAGGAAGGAGGAGAGCGGGGAGAGAGAGTGGTGTGAGCCAAACCTGTTTGATTTGGGCCCTTCTGTGAACAAGGGGAATGACAGTTGCCTCTCCACCCCACAGGGGGAGCCATGCAGTGACCTCAGCGAGCCATGCAAGGGCTTGCTGGGTGCTGCTGCTGAGCCGGCCCCTCCCAGCACCGTGTCATTTAAAGCCTAGGAGCCTGAGTGTTTAAGGGAGCCCTCCTCTCTTGTCAAGCTGATGTTACGACTGAGGTTGACGGGACCGCCCCTGGTTTACCGGTTTTGTGGATTTGGGGTTTCACAACTGGTCTCATCTCAAATCCGCAGTGTCATTTCCTGGGGTGCTGGCCATGAGGTGACAGTTTACAACACTGTCCCATGAAGTACCTCTCAGGCCCAACAGCCCCTCGGACTATTGAGGCTGGGCTGGCTCAGGGGCAGCTGCAGGGAGGGCGTACCAGTAAGCCCGAGCGAGGGAGGAGTGGGGCCATGACGGCCAGCTCCAAGCAGATAACAGGGATGGTACTTGGTGAGTGATAAGTCCGCTGGCAGCCTGGACCCGGGCTTCTACCCTATTTGCCAAGGCCCCCCAGCTCCTCCAACACCCCAACCTGGTTTAGGACTGCTCACCAGATTCACGCGAGTGTGTGCTCCGGTCAAGAGACAGAGAACCTTTTCCCAGCAACGAAAGGAAATGGCTTCTGGTCCTTGAGAGGCTCCAACTGCCACAGAACTATGGAGTGTCAAGGTACCAGAGACTTCTAGAACCTTCTCCTGACTACCTAAGTAGGCAGTGGGAGTGCAGCAGATGACTAGCCCACTGTTCACAGAAGCAGGAGTCTGGGCTCTGAGCCCAGGTCCAGTTTTACTCGGTAAAATGCCTACTAGATGGAATGTACATCTACTTTTATTAAGACCTTTATTCCTTCAGATAAAATAATTTTATTACTTTTATATTTAATATAGTTATTATTAATAATGATTTTTATTATTATTTTGGTTTTTCAATAGAGTTTCTCTGTGTAACAGCTCTGACTGTACTGGAACTTGCTCTGTAGACCAGGCTGGCCTCAAACTCACAGAGACCCGTCTGCCTCTGCCTACCAAGTGCTGGGATTAAAGATGTGCATCACCACGCCTAGCTCAACAATTTATTAAATTTTAAGAATTCCATGGCTGGAGAGATGGCTCAGCAGTTAAGAGCATTGCCTGCTCTTCCAAAGGTCCTGAGTTCAATTCCCAGCAACCACATGGTGGCTCACAACCATCTGTAATGAAGCCTGGTGTCCTCTTCTGGCCTGCAGACAGAATACTGTATACATAATAAACAAATAAATAAATATCTAAAGAAAAAGAATTCCATGCAATGTATTTTGATCCTATTCACCTCCCTCTTCCCCCTAATTCTCCTGAGAGCCACTTCCTCCCCCTCCAATGTTGCCCTTCCTTTTTTTAAACAACCCATAGGGTTCAATTTATGCTGCCTGTCCACCGTGAGCTGGGGTTGTCTGCTGGAGTGAGGTCGACCTACCATGGCCACATTCCTAAAGAAATGGATTCTTCCTCATCCAGGGGCTGATTACTTTTAGGTGTTCACAGCCTCCCAAGCTGGAGATGCTGTCGTGTTCTTACACACTTGCTGCTCTGTCACCAATCAGAAGCTCTGCTGCCTCTGCTTGTGTTAAACACTTTGATCCGTGACTCTTGCCCGTACACGCCCCCGAGGTCTTACTCTGCTTTCTGCTACTATGCCTGAATACCACAGGTTGATTAAATGATAAAGAACAGAGGTTTGGACCAGTAAAATGACTCCGTGCATAAGAACACCTGCCGCACAAACCATACCAACCGACTTTGAGGCCTTAAGTCACATAAAGATGGGGGAAGTGGCTCTACCAGGCTGTCTTCTGGCCACACATGCTGTGGTACATAAGCCACATCCCCATGTCATGTATATACAAAATAGTAACAGCAATGTTTTCAATTACTAAAAAGTAGAGAGTTACATTTATCATCTCACGGTCCTGCAGGCTGGAGTCTCAGCCGTATCTGTCTAGGCCTTCTTTTTTTAAATATTTATTTATTATGTATACAATATTCTGTCTGTCTGTGTGCCTACAGACCAGAAGAGGGCACCAGACCCCGCTACAGATAGTTGTGAGCCACCATGTGGTTGCTGGGAATTGAACTCATGACCTTTGGAAGAGCAGGCAATGCTCTTAACCTCTGAGCCATCTCTCCAGCCCTGTCCAGGCCTTCTTTAATATTGCTATACTAGCGGCCAACTCCAATGCATGAAATTTGAGACCAACTCCAATACATTAAATCTTACTAAATTAGAATTTAAATTTTAACAAAATTTTAATTTTATCAAGACCATAGTTATTGAGCTGTAGTTCACAAACAGTATTATCTTAATACCATGGCTGGGAGTTTGCACTGATGTCAATCATTGTTAGCCACTCCCTCCACATTCTTTCTCTTGTCTTCTTCCTGCACGCTTGAGTTTCCTCAATCATGTCTGCCTCCTGTGGCCTCTCCTGGGGGATGCGTTAGTGGCAGAATTAAAGCAAGATTCTTTTCCTGGAGGGCATTCCTGGCACCGAAGAGCCCCCCAAAACAGGAACAAGCCCAGGATGCTGGCTGTTACCACGGCTCTGTTGTACTAGGGCTGCCGGACACATCAAGCAAGAAAGAGAAACAGGAGAGATTCGAATCCGAAAGAAGACCCCCCCCACCTCGTCTCATAGTGACATTGTTCTGTTTGCAGGAAATCCCAAGCCAACTAAGTAGGGCTAAGAAGAAGTTCAGTGAGCCATCAGGATATAAGATCTTCATTTAGGTACTTCAGATGGCATGTCGTGCAGGCTAAGCGATCCTAAGTGGCTGGAGTTGAAGATCTGTGCCATCATGGCCAACTGGACTGAAGACCGATGTCTAAAAATCCTCTGTATTTCTATACACTAGCAGTGAACACCATGACAGTGAATTCAGAAAGAGCTCTTCTCCAGATTCCGCGCTATCCCCTAGACCGGTCCTTGGGGAGCGGGAAGGTGACAGTTTGATAACTTCGCCCAGAAGGTACTCATCACGCCCCTCTGCTCACACTCTCTTGAGCCATGGTTATCACGTGGCCACCGTGAGCCGCACGGGAAGCTGGGAGATGTAGTTTCTAGCTGGCATCCATGTGAGTACTTGGAGAGTTGGTTAAGCAGATAGGTGAAGGGGATTCCCATGGATCCGACACTCCCAGATCGATCCATCCTTAGAGCTCAAGGCTACTATGAAAGCTCCATTTACTCTACGCTCAACTTGTCCAGAACCTAAATCTGTTCCCTCAACATTCTGCACATAACTGGCTCGATGCTCAGCCTCCTGTGTATCTAATTCTGCCATGGCCCTCATCATTCAGGTCCTCCTTGTCCTTTCTGGGCTCAGGAAAGACCTTGCTCGGCTCTTGCCATCCATTCTCTCAGCATCATTAAAATATCTGTCATGGCAAGATCCCTTAAAAACCATCACGAGCTTCCTGTTTTTAGGATGAAGCCCCTACCCCCACTCACCTGCATCCTCAGGACCACAGCCGCAGTGCACCGGCCTCTGCAGCCCCAGCCCCACGCTATGGTTAAGCATTTCCAGCTTCGTGGGCTCTCACCCAGCAGTGCTGCAATCAGCCTGAGCCGCCGGCCTCGCAATCCCTGGTGATAGGCATAGTCGCCCCGGGATCTGGCACTGAGCCTGGCCCAGAGCAGGCCCCCAGAATATTCTGGAAAGGATAAGACTCTGTGAACTCCTGCTGTCAAAGCAGTTGTCAAACCTCACCCAACCCAGTGCTCCCCAAATTCACAAGACCTCCAGACAGTCATTCCTTGCAGGTACGTCTCAGACTCGAGGAGCAGCTAAGGGACAAAACTTTCAGCCAGACCAACTTCCGTCCAAATCCTGCTATCCCGAGGCGTCCAGGTCCCAAAGCCACATGGGACCAGGAGACGGCTCAGCAGGTTAAGTGCTTGCTGCACAGGCATGTAAAGAGCCAGGCACCGTGCCAAATATGTGTCATCCCAACGTCGTGGAGGTAGGGAGAGGAGGGTTCTGGGGCTCAGTCCATCTAGATCAACAAGCTCCAAGCTGAGCAAGAGCCCTAACCCAAAAGACAAGATGGAGAGGCACCAAAGAAGACATCTCACGATGACCTCTGGCCTCTCTGCGCATACACACGTTGAGACACACTCTCCAACCCCCATTGCAAGAACTTTCTCCTTTACAGGGAGTAGGCAGTGTTTGGCCCAAGTACCATGATGCCTGCAATCTGTTTTCATTGCATAGAAGATATTTTGTAATTTTCATTGATTTGCTGGAGATAGAACTCAGATCAAAAACTCTATCCTTAGCTGGGTGTGGTAGCACATACCTTTAATTTCAGTACTTGGGAGGCAGAGGCAGGCAGATCTCTGTGAATTCGAGGCCAGTTTGATTTACAAAGTGAGTTCTAGGACAGCTACACAGAGAAATCCTGTCTTAAAAAAAATCTTCTATCTTTGAGAGGCACCTGAGAAGCTTCCAGAACTAATACAGTTAGACAGACAGAAGCAAAGTTTCAAAACTGTTGCGTGGGTTGAAGCAGGAACTGGTTCACCAGAGGTAGAGGGAAAAGGGCTCCCAAGTGTTAGAATGAAAACAGACTGAGGGCTTGCAGCTGTCCTGAGGGGAGTCAGAAGCTCTGAGAGGCAAGACCAGTGTCTGCAGCAGGGGGCTTCTGCAGCAGGGGGCTTCCATAAGATATGCCCACCCCAGGAGTGTAAGCAGGTCACTGACTGGCTTCCATGAGACACATCCACCCCAGGAGTACAAGCAGGGCACTGACTGGCTGGCTTCCATAAGACACGTCCACTCTGGGAGTATAAATCAGCTCTGTTACCTTTTCGCATCTTGCTGCTTCTAATGCAACTAATTACAACAGATTAAACTGTAGCTGCTAACAAACTTCCACCTGTAATGCAACTAATTATAGCAGACTAAACAATGGCTGCTAACAAACCTCCACCTATTTCAAGAAATCTGTAGAGGACCCAGGGTTCGGTTCCCAGCTCCTACATTAGGGCTCAAAACCTTATCCGTGATTCCAGTTCCAGGGAATTTGAAACCCTGTTCTGACTGGTGTGGGCACCAGCTATGTGCATGGTGTACATGCAGGCATGGATGCATGCTAAGCACCCATATACATGAAATAAAGGAATCTAAAAAAGTTTGGGTTTTGTTTTTTAGTGTGAGGCAACCAAGAAAACCTGCAGCTATTTCTTGGTGGTGGCGATGGGTTAGGTTCCAGCGCAGCTACACACAATCCCGTAGACAGAAGGACGAGAGAGTGTAGTCAGCCAGCAAGATACCTATGAGGCCAAGTGAAGGTTGGCACTTTCAAAGCAGGACTCAGGGATGGACCACCATAGCTGGGTGGGCATTATGTGAACAAAACATGGTCCCCTGCCTGGTTGGGCCCGGGAGACATCCAATCTCAACAAAGCTCCTCCATGTCTGTCCAGTTTCTGTCATAGTCTAATAAATCCCCTGACAATGTTAATTCATCTCTTGGGAAACCCTCCCACTTTGGGGATTGCCTCTTAATGAAGTTTACTTCTGCTTTGCTTACAGACAAGGCACTCAGAACCACTGTCTCAGGTTGACTTTTGATGGCAGTTGAGTTTCTGGAACCGTAGTCTCTCAGTTGGCAACACCTGGGCCAAGAAGGGGCCCACTGTCCTCAAAACTTCATGGTGGTAAGAAGCAATCATCTCATGGGCCTCTTTAACATGAAGCGCACTCAGTCGGCTACGTGATGGCCCAAGATCAGAACAGGTGGTTTGAAAGAAAATGGCCCCCATAGGGAGTGGCACTATTAGGAGGTGTGGCCTTGTTGGAGGAAGTGTGCCACTGTGGGGCGGACTTTGAGGTCTCCTATGCTCAGGTTCTGCCTAATTGTTCAGTTTCGCTTCCTGTTGTCTGTGGATCAAGATGTAGAACTCTCAGCTCCTTCTCCAGCATCATACCTATCTGCACGCTGCCATGTCCCACCATGATGATAATGAACTAAACCTCTGAAACTGTAAGCCACCCCATTAAAGGTTTTCCTTTATAAGGGTTGCCATGGCCAAGGTGTCTCTTCACAGCAATTGAAGCCCTAACTAAGTCAAGGGACAATGTCAAGCCCCAGAATGTCCAATAGATATGGCTTTGCCTCATGAACCAATAGGATGGGGAGTTTGGGGAGCAAGTCCTGGCCTATGGAAAATGTGACAGGAATTTCTCAGGATCCTGTGACTATAGAAATCACTGTCTTGCACCAAATCAACACTCCAACCATTTTTGCCTTTGCTGGCAGCCCTTTTGTCCCCATGGGCCCAGTGTGAAGGGTTTCCCATGGTGCGGGAGAATTATCTGTATTCTGTCAATCATGTATTTTAATAAAACGCTGATTGGCCAGGCAGGAAGTATAGGCGGGTCAACCAGACAGGAAGTAGAGGCGGAGTAATGAGAATAGGATAAGGCTAGGGAGGAGAAAGGTTCCTCAGCCATTCCTGCGCAGACCACCGAAGAGGTAACAAGTAAGCCGTCACACTGAGAAAGGTACTGAGCCCATGTGGCTAACATAGATAAGGATAATGGGGTAACATAAGTTATAAGAGCTAATAAGTAGCCAGAGCTAAGGGCCAATCAGTTTATAACCTTATGGAGTCCTGTGTGTGATTTTCTTTGGGCTTGCCCGGCTTTGGGGTACTGGGCAGGACAGAAACCCCAACAAGCCGGCCCTCATGTTACATATGGCGCCAACGTGTGGATAACAGAATCCACAAAAAGCCTGAGAAAGCTTGGGAAAGAATAGAGTAAAGCATGTTTTGTTGGTAGCAGCAATTTCTCGGGTCCACTTTGCTTGCTAGAGGTAAGCAAGGCTCTCACCTAAGAGAGGCTTCCTGACTCAGCTTTAGCTACAAAACCTTGCAGCTCATTAAGAGGTCCTGCCACGAAACACTTAAATGGTGTTGATGAAAAGCTGAACGCATGCTTTTCGGTTTTAAGCTATAGCAGGAAAAAAGCTGTGCTGTTTTAAAATGTCGGCTTTCTGGGCTGTCCTGCCAAGGCAATCTCTGACTCTTTCAGGCAGGCAGTCCGACTGAGTGTGGTCTGTGAGCAGAATGCTACAGCTTGCTTGCTAGCAAGGACCTTGAAACACCATAGAGTTGTGGCAGTGAACACAGCTCTGGCTGGTATCTCAGCCGTGAGGCTGGAAAGTTAAGAAATGGGCTGGATCCAGCCGTCAAAGCCACGGCTTTAATCTTCTCCTTAAAGACTCATGTAGTCAAAAAAGAGAGAGAGATACAGTAAAGAGAGGTTCAAAGATGAAGAAAACCTCTAAAGAGTTTACAGTGTGTTAAAAATATATGCAGGCTAAATGTTAAAGTCATTAAAAATAAAAAATAAAGAAAGGGAGAAATAGGGTATGGTGGTACACACCTTTAATCCCAATGCCTGGGAGGCAGAGGTACACTGACCTCTGAGACTTTAAGGGGCAGAGGTAGTTGACCTCTGTGACTTCAAGGTGTGGTAGCACACACCTTTAATCCCAATGCCTGGGAGGCAGAGACAGACAGATCTCTGAGTTCAAGGTGTGGTAGCACACACCTTTAATCCTAGCACTGGGGAAGCAGAGACACGTGGATCTCTGTGAATTCAAGGTGTGGTAGCAAACACCTTTGAGCCCAGTACTGGGGAGGCAGAGACAGAAGGATCTCTGTGAATTCAAGGAGAGCCTGGTCTACAGTGTTATTCCAGGACAAAGATATACAGAAAACCTGTCTCAAAAAGTAAAAGTAAAAATAAAAGAAATAGAGGTTAAAGTAAAGCCACACAAAGATGGAAAATACAAAGAGAATCTTGATACTGTATGCTATTATGCTCTCTTTGAATTGTTTGAATGCTGAGGAAGGAGCAATAGCTGCTAAAGGACTTTTGTTTATAAATACTGCTGAACTAACCCAAGATAGGTATTTTGAAAATACCTTGGCTTCAAAATTGAAGTCAAAAGGTATGCTACTTTGGAGAAGAGATTCTGCTTTTGTTTCCATAGAAAACGAGAGGCTCTGGATTTATTCAGAGTTTAGAAAAATCACCTTTGACCAAGGGAGGCCACCTGAAAAATCTCCGACAGGAATAGATGGCCCAGATGTCTGAGTTCTTCATCCAGAACAGGTTCAAGACTGCTGCCTGAGATGATCAAGACTCACAGGATACTTCAGTCAGGACTTGATTATAACTCTAAATTTTCTTTAGGTCCCCATAAGATTATCAGCGCCCCCAACCAGCAGGAAGTAGCCTGAAATACTACACCCACATTCCTAACAAATGGACTATGGGTATTTTCCTTTGTTTTTTTTTTTTAAAAAAAGAGGGAAATGGTGCAGGAGAATTATCTGTATTCTGTCAATCATGTATTTTAATAAAACGCTGATTGGTCAGGCAGGAAGTATAGGCGGGTCAACCAGACAGGAAGTAGAGGCGGAGTAATGAGAATAGGATAAGGCTAGGGAGGAGAAAGGTTCCTCAGCCATTCCTGCGCAGACCACCGAAGAGGCAACAAGTAAGCCGTCACACTGAGAAAGGTACTGAGCCCATGTGGCTAACATAGATAAGGATAATGGGGTAACATAAGTTATAAGAGCTAATAAGTAGCCAGAGCTAAGGGCCAATCAGTTTATAACCTTATGGAGTCCTGTGTGTGATTTTCTTTGGGCTTGCCCGGCTTTGGGGTACTGGGCAGGACAGAAACCCCAACAAGCCGGCCCTCATGTTACATTCCCACAGACCTGAAGGTGCTGATGCGAACCCTGCTGGGAGCAAAATATGCCCTAGGAGGGGCACCCTCTGACCAGTTCCCTGGGAACAACCCGTCCTGGCCCCCAAGTTCAAACTTCTGTTGTTAGACACTAGCCTCTTGAATTTTCTATTATCTTATTTCCCAGAGTCCAAGTGCAGGCAAGTGGGGACATTCTGGTCCAGTCAGGGCCCCGCAGAATTGAGTTCTGGCCCTTTGGGTGGAAAGCTGATAATAAAGCAAATTTGCAATCGTGTTTAACTGAGTCTGAGACAAAAGCTATCCATCTTGCCGCTGAACTCACCCTCAGTGACTCTGAGAGACCAGAGCTCAGAGTGCCTGTCACCTCACCCTGCAGCTGGGTTCCTGTGTGAGCACTGTGTCTCTAAGGGGACAGAGCTGGGGTGAGGCCTGAAGGCCTCCCAGAGAAGGTTCTGCTGGGCCCTGCAGACTTCAGCCCAGGCCACGTGACTAATTCAGGGGTTGCTGAAAGGGGGCCATGCCACATGCCAGTCTCATGGCTCACACTAGCACGGCTTACCTCATTGACAGCCTCCTCACGAGACTGGTTTCTTCCAGGTCACCATGGCACCAGCTCCTCAACCAGAGGAGCTTTGGAAAAATGTGTCTTTCTTAAAGGACAAAGCCCCTTCATCTGGGATGCGGGATGTCCTTCTATACATGTGCTTCTTTTATTCGTTGATGAACAAAGCTGTTTGGGCCAATGGCTTAGCAGAGTAAAGTCAGGTGGAAAATCGGAACAGAGCTATAGAGAGAAAGTAGGCAGAGCCAAGGAGATGCCATGTAGCTGCTGAAGGAGAAAGATGCCTTGATGCCAGAACCTCACCAGTAGGCCACAGTCTTGTGGTGATAAACAGATTAATAAAATGAGTTCATTTCAGATGTAAGAGCTAGCTAAAAATACACCTGAGACACTGGCCACACAGTGTAGTAATTAATATGGTTTCTGTGTGATTACTCGATCTAGGCATCAGGAAACAAAAGAGCAGTCTCCGCTCACACTGGGATTTTCCGAAGATCTAAACTATGTGGCAAGAGATCGCCTCTTCAGTGAGTTAGTCTAGACCAAGTCGGGCTAGAAAGAGGCGTCTCCAAGATGACAGAAGGTGTGGCCCAGACTAAAGGTGGATCTTCCCACCTCAAAAGATCTGGATTAAAATAAAATAAAATTTGAAAAAGGTAAAGAGAAAAAAAAGACCTGGATTAGAAGTGGATCTTCCCCTGCACCTTGCCTGAGCAGCACAGGCAGACGTGTGGGTGAGCCAGCCCCGATGTGAGTATGGGAGAGCTGTCCCCATCATTCATCTGCCAGTGGGGGAGAGATACCTGCCCCTGGCCATGCCCATCAATGCCCGAGGCAGGTGGGAGAGCTGTCCCTGCCCTCATCAGCAGCTGCACTCCAGAGAGTGGCCCTCACACCTCACCTGGGCGACACAGTACAGCCCGCCCTGAAGGGGTAGGTGTGAGAGAACCAACCCTGAGGACATGAAAGCTGGAGAACCAGCCCCGCTCCTTGCTCATTGCTGCAAGGGGTAACTAGCCAGGGCAATGTTGGAGAGCTCCCCCTGGTGGTGAAGACAGGGAAAAGTTGATGGACTGACCAACCCTGCAACTACCCAGGCCCAGAATCGGGGTTATGTGTTGGCATATCCCAACATCCACCCCATCTGTGATCTGCTGGAACGTGGTGGGGGGCAGAGTGTCTGTCCTGTGGACCCAGAACTGCAGGATCTCCATGACACCGGGCAGTAGGATGTCCAGGAAGAGTCCCAGTGAGGGCCCAGCATTGATGGTGGAGTAGAGACCGGAGGCCTCAACCCAGACCAATGATACTTTGCGATGAATGCCTGCATGTAAAGAAGTGTGGATAAAGTCACTGCATGACTTACTGTATCTCACTACAGCTTCCATGACGAGATTTTCCCCCTTCTTCTCCCCCTCTTTTTCTCTTAAATTTTATTTGTTTTATTATGGGGGGGGTTGGGATCACGAGGATGATGTGAAAGACACAAAGAATACATGAAAAGAAAGTTGAAAATAAGAAATGGGTCTTCACGCTTCAAGTGATTTAATTAAAAAAGTTCCTTATATATCTACCTAGGCACTTGGGTGTTAGTTAATTCCAGATGTCGTTATCAAGTTGACAACCAAGAATAGCCATCACACCAGCGTAGGGGACTGAGGAATGATTGACAGTTGCAAAGACCAGGGTATGGAGAAGGTTCTCACCTCGTAGGAGAGACTGAGCATCTATACAGAGTAGCCAGGCCGCCTGTGATGAGCCCTGCCTCCACCTCATGGATTGTTCGGTGACCTCAAAGGGCCTCATGGGAGCCGCCCTTAGTGTTCCTGATTTTCCTGCATTCTTCGTTCTGCAGCTCGGCACCATCCATCAGATAAAGCCGAGCATAGCACTGTTGCTGGAGACCCGCTAATTGCAGTAAGATGAATGACTCCCCGGCTTGTCCACACCATTAGGTTCACAGGACTCAGGGGCCTCCTTCTCCGCCTCCACCCAGTTAACGCAGAACCTCCTCCTCCTAGCTGAGCTTCCCGGGTGGCAGAGAGCTGGCTTTCGTGAAATCTTTTGTCTCTGCCTCCAGTTCTCCCACCCCTCTGCCTTCCACAAGCCCTCTGGGCATGAGCCATGTGTTCCCCTGTTCCCAAAGGCTCATTGTCCTGGGTGGATTTTGTTAACTGATGAGAACATCCTGTTAAAATCGAAAGCTGCTAGTTGATAAGGCAGGCAGCTGTGCTTGCCTGTCACAGCCGGCTTCCCCCTCTAGTCTTCAGAAGGTAGGCTAAGCAAGTTGCTTTGGGTTATGGTGTTTTATTGCGGCCATAGAAACTCTAATGAAGACAGAGGTCAGGTCTGGCTTCTGCTTAGGACTCTCAGGTCATCTGCAGGGCTCGCTGGCCTGCTCCTCAGCACCCCGTCCACTGAGGAACGTGACTGGCATCCCACCACTTGGGAGGCAGAGGGAAGGGGATCTGAAGTTCCAAGTCCTCCTCGCTACACAGAGAGTTTGAAGCCAGCCTGAACTACGTGAGACTTGGGCTCAGAAGTACAAGAGACCAATGGGGTGGCTCAGTGGGCAGAGGCTAAGCCTGACGACCTGCCTTTGATGTCTGGGGCCCCCATGGTGGGGGGAGAATGGGCTACCGTAAGTTGTCCTCTGATCTCTCTGTGGGCACGGACACACACGTATATATGTGTACACACAAAAATAAACATAAAATGTCACGAAGCCACAGAGACTCCGGTTTTCCTTCTGGTCTGCACCACCGCTGCACTCTTTCAAAGTGTGTGCGGGGACGATTTTCTGGACCAGCAACACGTGACTGGACATGTGGCAGTGCCTGACTCACAGCGACTCCCTTCCTCTTCCGTGAGCACACACCCTGATGAAGCCGTAGCTTCTGGGAGGCTGAGATCCCTTCTCTGCTTTTCCACGGGAGCGTGGCTCAGTATATCCTGAGTGCCGCCCACGTCAACACGTCACACACCATCGTCTCCGGTCCCTGTCACCATTGCTCCAGCTTTGCCCTGTGCTCTTCAGCCCAGCAGTGGAGCTCACCAGATTGAGGCTCCCAGGCAAGGTGCAAAGGCTTGCACAGGAAGCAAACATCAAACTGAAAGCCAGCGGAAACAGCAGAGGGCTGAGTGCCAGAGGAGGAGCCGGGAAAGACGGGGAGGCAGCCTTCAGAACCGGGGTGGGTTACACACAGCAGGAAGGAGAAGACAGGCAGGCAGGCAGGGAGGACAACCACATAAGAAGCCTCAGGACCAACACCAGGATATGGTGCTTTGGGCATTACTGGGATAGACTCATACACAGAGCTTGTGGGTGTTGATGGCTGTCAGGAAATAAATGGGGCCTGAGGAAGGACAAAGCAGGGGGAGGGGCACCATGAAGTGTTTGCGCACCTAGGACTTGGAGCCTCCTCGCGTCTAAAAAGCTAGCATTCCAGCAGGAAGCAAGAAACAGGAAGTCTGCAGCAGACTTAAGATGCAGGCATCCCAACCACAGGGCTCTGCTGTGCCTCCCAACAGGAGGTGGGCATCTATGGCTCCTGCATGGCCTGGCCCTGTGATTTACTATGGACAACAGGAGGCAGAGGAAGTGATGTGGGAGCGCTGGGACTCGGTCTGGCCTCAGACTCCCGTGTAACAAATAAAGCTTGCCTGAGGAGTACAGTGAAGAGCAAGTCACTAGTTAGCCGCAGAGGCCAGGCAGTGGTGGCATACACCTTTAATCCCAGTACTCCAGAGGCTGACAGATCTCTGTGAGTTCAAGGCCACCCTGGGCTACACTAGATTGTTCCAGGCTCAGAGAGAAACAGAACACACCTGGTGCTCACACCTTTAATCCCAGCACTCGGGAAGCTCAAGGCCAGCCTAGTCTATGGAGTGAGTTCCAGGACAGCCAGGGCTACACAGTGAGAGCCTCAGTGGGTGGTGGTGGTGGTGGGATTGCAATATCACTGTGTGGCTAGGAAACAGCCCCGGTAAGACCACTGCACAGAAGGGACTTCCCCATGGAGGCTGTGTACCCACACTTGCATCAAAAAGGCAGAGGTGGCTTTGATTTCGTAACATGGAGCAATCACATGTCACAATTCACAGTCTATCTTGCCTAATGTTCTTAGGCCTATGTGGCCTTTTCCTGCGTGTCAAGGCAACATGCAAACTTAGGATTTGCGTAATGGGTGGTCTAGACCCTCTGCAAGAGCTGTTTCTGTAGCACAGCTGGCAAATTGAGGATCTTCTTCCTAGACTTTCGGCACAGCTGTAAGACAGACGAGACGACCCTGTCAAGTCTCTTTGTGGCTGTCATGAGGCCCTTATGTCTGGACGCTATAAGGTAGAGTTCTGGGTATGAGAGTTTTCCTCCTTCTGCCATGTGGGTCCTAGGGATCAAACTCAGGCCATCCTGCCTAGGGCACACATCTTTACCTGCTGAGCCACCTCAAAGGCCTAAGGCCTCGTCTCTTCCAGGGCCCACCAACATAGCATTAGCACACCGGTGACCTGGTCCACGCCCCGGGAGACACTCTAATCGTGTCCAGCTACAGCAAGTCCCCACGGACAGAAGTCAGACATCCTCCCCGGCCGATCTTCGCCCATTCCTCTCTTTGGTGGCACTTTGGAGGGTACAGGGCCGAGGCTGCTGGGAGATCTGAGCTGTACAAGAGCAGTCTAGAGAGCCTCAGCCAGGTGCTCTGACATCTTGTCCTCATGGTGCGGGAGAGACGGAAGAGCTGAAGGCATCAAGGTGCTCCCCTCACCTCTCCGCCTTCCCTGTGAGGACACTCTGTGACTTATCCACCGCTCCAGAGCCCCTCCTTCTCATGTCACTACCTTGAGGTCTAAATTTCCTCACGAGGATATTGGAGGACACAGAAACTCAAACCAGCACCCACTTGGCTTTTGAAGGCTTCTGGACAGGGTATCTGAGTTCTCAGTGGTACAGAGAGACCCAGGATGCTGTCAATCCTCACCACCACCTTCAGGGCTTTGGCAGACTAGTGCTAGGCAGGAATGGATCTCGGTTGAGTAAGGGATATACCGTCCCAGCCAGCTGCACACTTCTTCATGTTGTATGGGTCCTTATGGCAGCTGTGAGCTTTACAAGCTTGCAGCAGACATGCCTTACCTCCTCTGCACAGGACTCCGGATGCCACAGCAAGGGGCAAGAGTGGGAAACCCTGTGCAGACAGCATAGGCAGGTCACCGCAGCCTCCAAGGCCATTCTGGGCCTACAGCTGCTGAGACCCTGCCAGCCATATGGTTCTCCTTGCTCTGAGATGCCGGAAGGTAACTTGCATTGAGCTGTGGTCTTGACGGTGCCTGCTGGGCTGATGTTTGAAGCCCTTTCCCTGACCTGAATCCACAGGCTATTGTTGGGGTCCCAGCACTAGCAGAGCCCAATCACTAGGTTCCTGCTATTGTCTGCCCCCTCCACCTGTCAGTCTCCCATTTGCTGACTGGAAGGCCCTTGCTGCTTGCCTGGCATTCGCTAATGGGGGCACCTGGCCAGCTGGTCATCAGACAGGTACACCTGCCCTGGGGACACCTGGCCAGCTGGTCATCAGACAGGTACGCCTGCCCTTGAGCTGGGCGTCAGCACCTCCTGCAGCTCCCTTAAGAAACGCTGAATCTGGGGTCCTACTGCAAACACCATGACATAATAGGTTTGTAACAAGGGCTACGAATTGGGGATTCCAGAAGCTCCCCTGGGTGGGGGGGTGGAGTGGGGTTGGGAACGGGCATAGCTCCATAGGCAGAGTGCTTCCTAGTTCTGGATTCAGTCTTCAGTTCTAAGTAACACTGGGAGTGGTGGCCAGCACTCAGAAGGTGGAGACAGGAGGATGCCAAATTCGAGATCACCCTTGGCTACACAGTGAGTTCAAGGCCAGCCTGGGTTACATAAAAATCTGTCTCAAAACCAACCAAACAAAACCAAGAAGCGATTCTAAGGAGTCTAAGGTCTAGCCAGGCATGCTGGAGACGACCTCTGCCACAGATACCTTGGTACCTATCTGGAGCAGGCAACCTTCCAAATGGTCCTCAGCCAAACTCATGGAGTGGGAAGAAAGGCCCATCCAGCCCGATCCTCCATCTGCCTCCACGGAGACAGAGGACAAGCAAGAACACAGCGGGGTGTGAAGAGGATCTCACACTCCTTGGAAGGGCAGGGATTTGTTTGTTTGTTTGTTTGTTTGTTTGTTTAACAAACACGGTATCATCTCTCCCTTTTAGCTTCCATTCTTCACATTGATAGCCACCATTAGGCAGACAGGTCATCACAAATTCTCTCCAGGAAAAAGGGGGAATGAAAACAAGAGAAAGCAGACATCAAAAAAGAAAAGTAGAGTTCTGCTGGTGAGAGCAATGGAGGACGGCAGTGGAGGATAGCAGTGAAGGACAATGGTGGAGGACATCAGTTAATATTCCTTAAAAAATGCTGCTGGTGTGCCCCCCAAGTGGCCTGCCCAAGATCCCAGGGCAGTGGGCTCGCAGAGCAGCTGTGAGCCAGGCAGAGGCTGCCAGAGCAGTGCAGGTTCCCCGCGGCGAGCGGCAGAGCTGGCTGTGGGCAGGCAGGCAGGAGACAGAGACATGGACATGTAAAATGAGATTGAAATATTTATTTGGAGTTATGGAGGAAAAGGGGAGGGGATATTCTGTCCCCAAATATCTTCCTCTCCGAGAGTGTCTACTATAACAGGTTTGTAAATAAAAACCAAGTAAGATCTGCCGCTCTGTGGCCATTCTGTTGTCCTTCAGGAAGTCCCCCGCTCTAACAGCTGCCAGATAGTCTCTGTGTTCAAGGACCCTGGGCTCAGGAAGCAGCACCCCTCTCCATGCCAATGCTGGGACATGGCAGGCATGAGTGGCTGGTGTCTCAGCGCACAGGTGAGGACGCAGAGGGTTCCTCTACTGGCCCAGGTGAGTGAGCAACAATTCATCAGCTTCCTCTGGGGAGAGAGGTCACAGAAGGCGGCCACAGGACTGTCCTCTGGGCCACAGGAGGCTGCAGTAGCCATGTCTCTGTAAGAGCCCAATGCTGGGAGGCTAGCAAGGAATGATCCACTGAACTGTTCAGTGTGCCACAGCCTGATGTCACTGGAGTGTCTATCAGCCACCAGAGACCTCCCCACTCCATCCTCTCGCCATATCCCTACCAGGCTGCAGGAATGGCAACTTAGGTCCGGGACGGGACAGACAGAGGAGAGGCCAGGTCTCCCTGCCAGCCAGAAGTTATGGGCCTACTGCTTGAACAGGGGCTGATGTTTATCTGAGCACAACAAAGTGAAACCAGTTGGTTATCAGTGGGGGGAAATGCCTGACAGACATGTTTACGGGTTAAGTTAAATTTGGTTTTCTTGTTGCTAGGCAGGAGAGAGGCACTGTCAATGGGGCTGAGGATGCATAAAAATAGATCTTCACGTTTGCATGCAGCTGACGGGCGAAGGTGGAGCCGCAGCCGCCTGAAGTCACAGAGATGTGGCACTGGAGCCAAGCCTGTGCCAGAGCAGAACCCAAACCAACCGCACCCTAGAGAAGGCAGGGCTGCAGTCACGGAAGCAGCACTCATGGAGCACCCTCCTGACCCCAAGGAAAACGCACACAGAATCACACACAGAATCCAGGTGTTTGAAAGATCAAGGAGGCTGAAGAGATGGTTCAGAAGTTAAGAGTATATACTGCCTCTTACAGAGGACCTGAGTCTGTTTTCCAGAATCCTGGTCAGGCAGCTTGCAACAGCCCGGCACTCCAATTCTGGGAACTCTGATGCCCTCTTCTGGCCTCTGTAGGCACTGCACCCACATGACATACACTCACACACACATACACAATTAAAAATGAATAAACCTTAAAAGAAAATAGATTAGCAAGCTAGGTACAGTGGCACATGTCTGTAAACCCAGCACTCAGGTGGTAGAGGCAGGGGAATCCTGACTTTGAGACCAGCCTGGGTGTATGATCATGTCTTTAAAAAAAATCACAAGAAAACAAACATCAAGAAAACAAATGGCTAAAAGTTAAATGAAGATAAGAGTAATTAGTATTGAGAATGTAGACATGATTCAAATAGGCAGATTAAAAAAATACAGATCTGTATAGACCCTTCCATGCAATAACTGCTTATTCTACAATATCTCCAATTGGTTTTCCTGACCATGTACTCCAAGGTCCTCCAGTGCTCTGGAGAAGCAGAGTTCCACCTCCCCCTGGCCCTGCATCCATTAGAAGCTCTCCCTGGATCCCTGTGCACCCTGACACCAGGGACTGCCAGACCGCAGGACACCGGCCAGGACACTGAGCCCAAGGGAGGCAGTATAAACCAACCAGCCAACCTAAGGAAAACGAGACATGATGAAGGGTGTCCCCCACTGCTGAGGTCTACTGTGTCCCCTCCTCCCCACACTCCCAGGCTGAAGGGCTAGCCGGCGGGCGTATCTGGAGTAACGTCAGTACTGTGGTGGTTAAGATGAGATCATGCTGGAGTTGATGGGCCCAGATCCAACACGACTGGCATCTTTAGACAAAGGGAAAATGTGATCACATGCAGGAGAACGCCATGAGAATCCACAGGCAGAGCTTAGGCAACAGAGGCCACAGCTACCCCAGGAGTCATGCGAGGCCTGGTATAGCCCCAGAGGGGACACCCAGCAGAGGCCTTACTCTGCCTTGGGACCCCCAGAGCTTCAGGTCCCCTTACAGGTTTTGATAAACCTCCTGGGCACAGGTAATGTCCACGTCTTTAGGTTGGCACACAGACCTGAGCAGGGCACAGTTCTACGCCATGGGGTAAATCTAGTGCGTGGCGTGGCAAAGCCTCAACAAGAACAGGAAGGAAAGGCAGGCTCTGGGGCCCTGGGGAAACTCAAGGTCCCAGACTCCCCAAGGCCATGAGTAGAATTGATGCTGTGGTCCACTGGGCTCCTTCCCGACAGCAAGGATGGTTCATTGGCCATTAATGGGATTGGTCATCGGAGTAAATTAAGATTGGGAAACCGTATGATCACGTCAATACTCAGAGGTCTCTGGGGGAAAAAGAACCCTGAACCTTCTCAATTAAAACTAATTTATTAGCAAACCAGAGAAACAATGAACCTGAACATTATAAGATGCATGTATTGAGACCTCAGGGCCAAGGCACAGTTAAGTCTTTTCTGTGCTCTGTGGCTAAGACAGGAACCGAAACACCACTGCTGGCAGAGGAAGTCCATTCTGAGTGGCGAAACGGTGAGGGAAATCATGTGAGTAGAGTCATCCCTCAGAAGCCACAGGGCACTGGTTCCAGGAAGTCCTCCAAAGTCTGAAGCCGCTCAGGTTCCTTCTTTACGAAGATGTGGTACCTGCATGTGACCTGTGTGTGTCCTCCTGGTGAATCACTCCCAGGACACTGTAATGTCTGCGGTGACATCAGTGCTTGCACACAGGCTCTGTGCATGTGTGGTAACACCCACCTGGGGTTGGCTGAACCTGAGGATATGGAGGGGCAGGGCAAGGATATGGAGGGGCATGTTCAGAGCTTCAGGTGCTGAGGGGAGGGTCCTGCACGGTCCTTGCAATTTACATGGGAAACAGGGTGGTGGACTAATCCCACAGGCAGAATGTGGTCCCAAGAGAAGGATCCCTAAGGGGCTACTGAGGTCAGAGAGAGGTGAACACAGCTGGAAACATTCTCCCTGCAAAGACCGTCAGGGAAGGAAACACACTTTTTAGATGTGTGGCAAAGGGGAGGCCACAGTTCTGGAGGCTGCCATGAGCAGCACCTGGGCAGACAGGGAAGAGCTGAGCTGGGATGCACACAGATCCTGGGAAAGGTAGGGGTGGGGGCTGCTAGGCCTTAATCTTGAGTCCAGAACTTGGAAATGCTACAGACTGCAGGTTTCCATACAGGCTGTGGCCTGGTTTCTGCTTGGTGGCAGTCTGTGACAGTGAGCCTTCCTCTCTACTGTATATCTCTGATGACTCTTGGTTGACATCAAATCCATCAAGAAACCACCACCAATGCCGAAAACAAGCAGATGAACCTTGACGAAGCCTGCCGAGTGCCACGGGTCAGACGCCATCTGTTGTCATTTGTGAGGTCCCTGGGGTGGTCAGTTCACAGGGACCTAATAGATCAAGGTCACCAGAGGCTGGAGGGGGATGAGGAGCCAATGTTTCACGGCAGAGTTGACTCTGGGATATGGATAGCAGGGGTGGGTTCACCAACAATGTGAGTGTGCTGAGCACAGCGTGTGGACCGGGGGATTGTTTGAGATGGTAAGCATACACTATCGTGTACGGGCCTGGAGAGTGAGAGAAAAATCCACTCATCTATATGTTTAAGTCATGATATTTGATTTTATCCGACTGCATTTTAGGATGAATTCCACACAGCACACGGGATTACCAGATCTGGTTAGTAGACCAGGCGGGACCGGCTGGCAGCACCCTGCACGCGTGCTTTGCCCCTCACAGAGCTCAGTCATGGCAAAGGTAAACAGTGATTCTGCACAGGCCTAAGACACGCAGCTGAGTGCAGTCTAGCGAGAACGCCATGGCCCTCTTCTCCAGATCACATGGGGTCTACTTAGTGCTGTCCAAAGCGGACAGACAGACAGGCACACATAGAGCCTCGAGGACTGGTCACCAGAGATTTTACCAGATGCTGGCTGATGGGAAGTGGGTGCTTAGGAGCCCTCCATCCCCACAGGAATGCGGGAAAGGGAAGGGCTCTGGGGATGCATGAAGTTCTCCTTAATTCTAACTTTCACTTTCCATGAACTTTAAAAAGAGTCTCCATGTGTGTGGTGTGTGTTCAGCGTGCAAGTGTAGGTGCAGATGCACCATGGCACTTGTGTGAAGATCAGAAGACAGCCCAGGAGGTCGCTCCTCACCTTCCTTCTCCTTTGAGAATTATTATTATTTTGTTGTTGTTGTTACTAGCCACCCTGTACTCCAGGCTGGCTGACTCACAAGCTTCCATAGCTTCTCCCGTCTCCCCATCCCTTCTCACCACGATAATGCTGGGATCACAGATGTGCACTACCATGTCCGGTTTTCTGTGGGCTCTGGGGAACTGAACTCAGGTCTTCACATTGCATCTCGAGAACATTATCCACTAAGCTGTCCCCCGAGCCCCACCTTTGTGCACTTCAGATTTAACCAGAGACTCACTCTATCTATGCACGGAGGAGCCCCCACTGGACATGAACAGCAGTTGGGGACTCTCCAGGCCTCCACCAAATGGGGAAACGAAGGCGCTGCTGCTGCTGGGGAGTCCGGTCAGCTCTGGGGTGCTTCCCACCAATGCTCTCCTGACCTGCTTCCAAAAGTTCAACTAAGAAGGCTGCCACTGAATCTCAGCAGTCAGGGCAGAGATAATGACATGACCTAGACGTGAATCCCAGGAAAAGGCCATAACCAATGAACAGAGGGCACCAAGGGATGGCTTAGTGTCAGGAGATTCACCCAGCATCCTCGGCTGCACAGAATGGACAGTTCCAAATCTGCGTGATGAAGTGCAGAGACAAGAGTGTGGGAAAGGGACCAGGGAGGGGAAGGGCAATAGGGGTGGGAGAGACCTGAGGAGAGAGTGAGGGCTAAGAGTTAAAGGAAAATATTACATACGTGTATGAAACTGTCAAAGAATAACTGTAATCAATAAAAATTAAATAACTAAACATTCTAAAGAAATCTCTCTCTCTTACATACACACACACACACACACACAGATCCTGAAAATAAAAAAATGAAGGACATGTAAGTACATGTTTATAGTCCCAACATTTGGATGCTTGAGTTCAAGGCCATCTTGGGCTACACAGCAAGACTCTTAACACAAGGGGCTTAAAAAAAAGACTAAGAGGTTTAAAAAGGGCCACAGCATCCCAGAAGGTTCCTGAGCTTTCAAAGCAAAGGACACTTCTCACTAATTTGAGATGCAAGGACGGAAAACAAACGCTACTGTAAGCGGGAAGCCACATGAGTCATTAGTTTAGAATAATCTGTTGTTAAAGTAAGGGATGCGACCACAAATGATCCCACTTGTGTCTGCATAATTCAGTCAGCAAAACAAACACTGACCTCACTCAGCAGGCGTCTCTCAGCTCAGCTCGGAACTACAGGGAAAACTTTCCCAGCAGAGTTCACTGTTCCTTACCCTGGGCCACGCTGCCAGGTGACCTGGCACAGGGACCTTCACCTAGGAGGGCTCAGGCTCCTCACTCCTCAGGGGAGCAGGGAGCACTGAGCTGTCTTAAGAGTTTTGCCCAGTTCTAAAATCCCTTGGGTTTCATAAAGACACATTAGGTTTTCTCAGACAATTCTTGTAACACAAGTCATTTCGAGAAATCTGTTTACTCTGCACTAGTGGGGGAGATCTAGGGTCCCCTTCCTGGTTTGTAAAAACAGGTCTCAAGGTTCATCATTCAGTGTTTCTCATATTATTCAGTCTCTCACACAGTGAGTTCTAGCTTTCCCCGCAGAAGTGGCAGACAGCAGCATTATCTGACCCCATTTCTTGTTTTGTACCGGCTTCCAGGAAGCCGGCGGGAGCCTGTCTTGTCTGTGGACCATGCTCTCCTGCACATATCTCAGTATTGCTTGAACTGAATGCCCCCATTAGGCGGTAGCAGGATTAAATGTGTGTGTCTCACGGGGGTGCTGTGGCTGTCCTCTTCACAGCAGGCCCCAGGCTCCAGAACCCATGAAGAGGGCTAGAGAGCACCACGCTTGTTGTCAGAAGGTGGTCCTCACCTTTCTAAAGCCCAGCTTGTAGAACCTTTGCTGACTCCAAGGTCATTATTACATACTTTTATGTTCTCATTTAGAGGCTTCTTGGCTTTATATTGGAGGATCAAGTCACACCCATCTTGAAATATTTTGGAGTGTGTAGCTTACTCATGCAGTTGGTTCCCGTACTGCTTGTTGAAAGGGCTTTGCTGTCCCCACTGGATTGCCTCACTGACTTTATTGGGCACTGAGTGATAACAGATTTCCTCATTAGGTTACCATGGGATCTGCTTTTGTTTGCTGTTTCTCTTGTCTTTCGGTTGTGTGCTCCTAGCTCTGTTCATGCATCATCGTTTTCAATGTGTTGGGCTGTGTGGACAACATGAAGGCGCTCAGGACTAGGCTTTCTTCTATGAAGAGCTGAGATGGGATCTCGTCGGACTTCCTCTGTTTTAGGAAGGTCTACTTAGGGAGCAGTTCTCCTGAGACAGGAGATTCCCAGGGCCTCTCCACTGGGCCTTGCCAGACCGCTGGGCAGCTGGGCAACTGGGCAACCAGCCTTCTCTGCTGTATCTACATCTCCAGCAGCGCCTCTGCTCCCCGGGACCGAGATGCCTCTGCTAGCCCTTGCATAGCTCATAGCGTGGTTTCTGCATTTCCCACAGGCTATTCATTTAAATCACCAGGACAGGCAAGGGTCTCAACTCCTAACCGCCCCATTTGACATCCCCCCCCACCCCAGGTCACTATGGTATGAACAGTTCAAGCTGGACATGTGAACTCAAGCAGTAATTTTGGTGCTTAAAGCGCTGGAAAAGGAAGATGATTGCGTATTGGAGGCCAACCTGGGCTACACAATGAAGCCCAGATTCCTGGGCTGATGAGTGAGACACACACACACACACACACACACACACACACACACACACACACCAACAGGTAAAGACAAATGAATGACTTGGGCACCCCTGCAAAGCCCTGACCCCTGGGTCTTTCCTGGAGCCCAAGCAGTGGCCCGAGGAGCATGTTGACACTGACTGAAGGACTCTGTATGTGTGCCTGTTCCCCTGCCTTCTGACAGAGACCACGAGAGCATGAATGTCCGTGACCCAGTTGCAGCCTGCCCAGTGTGGCAGTGGGGGTAAGGTGGGGGTAGATTTTCACATTTACATCAAGGGCTTGGCATGTCAACAGTCATGCCATGTCCAGCTATGTCATTAGAAGTAGCAGGAATTTGGCTAGTCATGCTGGTCCTGCCCACTCTGGGCTGCCCTGGCCCTTGGTGGAATCAACCCACTCATGGAGACTTGCCTTCTCGGCCAGGCCCCTCCTCTACCTGCATGTATGATACAATGCCCTAGAACACCATACTAGGGAATGATGTGACCAATGGCTGTACCCTCCCAAGACATTGGAAACGGCCATGCTCTGCATTCCCCTGTGGGTCACCACCTTAGTCCTTCCTGACATCCTTTCCGTCAGATGCCCTCCTACGGGGCATCCACCTAGCACCCACGTTACCCTTTTCCCTCTTGCCCTTCACACTCACGGCTGTCCGCTGACAGTGCTGGGATAGCATTCTGTCAACACCATTGCCTCCACCACTGTGACCCATGTTCTCACTCACCTGGATGTGAAAGCCTGGAGGCACCATGGCCTAATCTGCCCCCAGTATGAATGTAGAGTTATCAAGGATTAGTCCCTAACCTACAGCCCTGACCAGTAGGGCTCAGGTATGGGTATCATAGCTCAGGTGCTTTAGCAATGGCTTCCTTCCCATCTGATAGCTCACCCCAGAGATGGTCCCCTTCTGGATCCTCACAGTGAGATTCTTAATTAGTAAAAGGCCCGTGAAACAGGAGCCGAGGCTGAGTGCAGAGGCACAGGCTTGTTGTCCCGGCACTTGGGAGTTAGAGGCAGTGGACTGCTCTACCCAAGTCCTAGCCAGCCTGGTTTGCACAGGGAGTTCCGGGCTGTAAGGACTACACAGTGAGCTACCAAAAGAACAAAAACAAAACAAAAACCAGGTCCATACACAAAAGCAAAACAAAGCAAGTGTTGGTATGAGCAGACACACTCAGACACGCACACGTCAAGGACACAGAGACCTATACAATAAACAGCATATCCATGACTGGCCCTGTTAGCCTGGGTTCTGCTAAGTTCCCATACACATGCCTGAGAGGTCTGTGTCACATTCTGATGTGATGAAGCAACTTGGGATGGAGATGGGGGACAGTGCTTCCCTGCCCCCGTCACCCCATCTCCCTGAGTTTGCTCTGGCTGCTAAGCAGTGGATACTGGGATGATCAACTTCATTTCCCAAGGACTGGTACTCCTTCTTCACCAAGACAGTCTCTAACCGGAAGGATCAGAACCGTGGATGGGACAGACAGATGGACCCAAGTCTGGCCCTCCCCTGGGCACTTCCCAACACTGACTAGTTTCAGAGAAAGCTGGACCCCAGTGAGTAAACTTTCTGCTTTCACCTTCTACTGGTCCAGAGAACCTCGACACTGAATCTAGCTGTCATGCTCAGGGTCACATTCACAGTAGAGTGAGCCTCCAAGCTGGCAAACAAGCCACACAGGGCTACACAGGTCAGCCCAGTGGCAAGGCTAGAGCCTAGGAGGAACTCCAGAGACAGGGCACAACCCTGCCCAACAGTGATGAGGTCACCTCCTGTGGCCAGCACAGCACAAGGGGCAGCAAGCTAGCCATCCATGCCATCTACCTTTCCAAAGCGTTGCTTCTGTTTAAGCCACTCTGACAGTCTGTGAGTAACACACACAGGGAAGGTTTGGTATGGTCTTGCTGCCCACAGTCTACCGCTCTGCTGCTCTCTAGCAGGCGCTGGCGGTCAGTCTAGTGCTCAGGAAGAGATGAGTCAGGAGCAGCACACACACGCCCGACCCGACTGTCCTGTCTCCAGCACAGCTGCCACGCTGTTCTGCTGCTCTATTTCGGCTGGGGGCGCCCCAGTCAGGCCTTTTTGGAGTCAGGTCATGGACACGGTCCTTGGCTTCCAAGTCTAGAGACCCCAGGCCACGTTTGTTGAAGGAGAGCAGAGAGACTGGCACAACCACTCGGGCAGAGCTCGGGATGGAGCGTTTTTGACTGAACTAACCAGGAAGCGACTCTCAAGGACCCAGAGCCGCACAGAACGAAGTGGTACAACCAGCTCATCTACAGGGCCTGAGAGAGTTAAATGTGAGATGTTCATGGAGACAGGGGCTCTGTGCCTAGTGCTGACTTCATGTTATGAACAAGATGCAGTGTAAACAGCAAGGGCCACGCGGAACACATTGGCAGATTCATGTTGATCAAATATGTACAAAAAATCAAGCCAAGAGGAGATAAGTAAATGTCATCAAATGTCAAGGAATGAGATGCAGAGACCTGGATTAAAGGAGACAAGAATAGTAGCCCTGCTGGGGCTGTTCTTGCCCAGGCCTGCTTCTTGTCTTGGAAGTCAGGGCAGTGGTCTGTTTGCTGAGCATAGAGCTCATCAGGTTGTTAGCCCTCCCCAGATGTGAACCGAATACCTGGAACCAAAAGGGATAATGTTTGTTTGACTCGCGGCTTCAGCCGTTTCAGGGATCTGGTGATACTGGGATTGGTGAAGTAGAGCATCGTGACAGCTGGACCGTGTGGCAGAGGCTGCTTACCTCACAGGAAGCAGAGAGAGAGAGAGAGAGAGAGAGAGAGAGAGAGAGAGAGAGAGAGAGAGAGAGAGAAGAGACCGACCTACTCCCTTGGGGCTAGTTTACGAGGCAGGCACAAAAAACAGCTGGAGTGATATTTTCAAAAAACCCTGTCTACAACTTTCAGTCATCTCCTTGTATTCTGAAAAATCTTTAAAAAAAAAACCAAATATAAGATAATCTAAAAGGAGGGAAATCTACATATAGATCATTTACACCTCTGATAAATAGACTGGTACTGACCCAGGCGCTGGTCTGCCCAGGATACACAGTGAGAACAGGTGTGTGGGAGGGGCTCTGGCCCTGGCCTGCCCCCCAGGCTTGGGATGAAGTTAAGTTGCTTACCTCACACACAGGAAGCTTTGGGGCAATCCCTAGCATTGCACAAACTGGGCACAGTACTTACCTGTAATCCCAGTACTAGACAGAGGTAGATGTAGGAAGATCAGAAATTAGGGTCATCCTCAGCTGGACAGGGAATTTAAGTCCAGTTTGAGCTACAAGAAATGCTGAAAAGGAAGAAAGAAAGGAAGGGAGGGAGGAAGAAAGAAAAAAGAAAGGAAGGAAAAAAGAAAGAAGCAAAGAGAGACACCAACTTCTGATACATTGATCATGTACTTCTAGCTTTTTGTTTCCTGACCCTGCTCAATTGCCTGACAAGGAGATGCAACGCCATGCTGCAGGTAGCTAATGTGGACACTTCTGCTCCACCTTGAAGCTGAGTTTCTTTCCCAAAAAGAGGGGGCAAAGGTTAAGTCCATTCTCCTCTTGCTATGCCATCCTTTGCAGAAACACTGCCTACCCAACTTCTGCTTTTAATCTCAACCCCACTCAGGATGGGCCCGTATCCAGTCCACAGGCACACACCAGCCCAACCCCAGGCTTGACAAGAGATGACACCCACAGCCAGGCAGACAATGAGAGTGGTTTAGGCAGATTTGGAGTTTATTTGCTGCAGTTCCTTGGAGCTAGTTTACAAGGCAAAAACAAACAAAACAACTGGAATAATAATATTTTTTAAAAAACCCTGTCAACAACTTTCAGTCATTTCTCTGTATTTTGACAAATCTTTTTTTAAAACAAATACAAAATAATCTAAAAGGAGAAAAACTATGTATGGATTATTTACACCTCTGATAAATAGACTGGGACTGAGCCAGATGCTGGTCTGCCCAGGACACACCCATGAGAACTGGTGTGCGGGAGGGGCTCTGGCCCTGGCCCGACTCCCTGACAACAGGGACCGGCACTGCCTGGTTCTCTACCAGGAGGCTCAGTTTCCAGCCTGGACCCTCTTCCGTCACTGTGCCTTCACACACTCCAGCATCAAGCACCTGAAGCCACTCGAGGCCGGATCCACAGGAAGGGGGCCAGAGTGCTGCCCCCAAACTCACCCCTCTTTGCAAAGCTATTTCCAGAGGTGCTGACCCCCTTCTGAGATTGGAGGAACTGAGCTCACGCAGCCCAGCGGGGGCCCATGGCTCCTCCAACCTGCCTGGAGGCAGCATTCTGCCACTGAGGCCTTGGCCACATGGAGGAGTGTGCCAAGACACCACCTGCCACCTGCTCTGCCTGGACTGGCATGCTGGCCCTGGCTGAGGAGCAGGAGCTGCCCTTGAGAGTCCCTGAGAGAACGGCAGGAGATGCTGCATTTCATGGCTCCCTTCACACTGAGTTAGGAGACCAGGGCCAACTCACACATGTGCCGTGGCATGCCATGTCACAGAGGGCAAGGGGACAGAAAGGCCACCTCACCCTTGCTTGACTACACTGCACCCTGCTGAGCAAAGCCCCTGCTCCTGGAGGCTACCACAGAGTGCACCAGAATAGTCCAGTTGGGGATACATTTGAGGCAGAAAAGGCTGAAGCCCCAAGGGGATCAGATAAAACCTACTCTTTCCTCTAGAACGAGGAATGGAGTTCTCGGGGAGGAGAAAGAAAAACCAGTTATGAAACAGTCAGCCACCCGGGACCATGGGGTGACCTCCTCACAGTTTTGGTTAATAGGAAAATGCAGACTTTCCGCTTTAAAGCGCAGTGGGCCTGGGTACTGAGGGCCAGGCAAGGAGCTATCCACTTCACCCCATCCCACAGGCACTGGGCAGGAGCTGCCCATACTGCCTGCCTGCTGCCCTACTGGGGCCCTGGAGGCCTCCCTGTTGCCTGCTGGGCACTGCCAGCAGCCCTGCTTTTGCCCCTCCTGAGGTGCCAGCAGCTCCAGAGCCCCTTTCTAGGGGAGGCTTTCCAAGCAGGGCACAGGAGAGCAGGATACAGTGCTATGTTCACTTTTGCTTAAAAAAACAAAAATAAATCTTTATAGTGCGTGGCTTCTTTTCCTTTCCTCCTTTCTCCTTAGTACACAAGAGTACGTCCTCACAGGCATCTGTGGAGCAGAGGTGAAGGCCCTTGGCCAGGAACACTGCGAGGTAAAGAGAGAGCTCTGGACGCTGCTGTCAGCTCGCCGAGCCGAGGCGTGGGGATCGCAGTGCTGCTCTGCTGCTGGCAGCGGTTGGTGCTGGGAGCGGCTCCAGCGCCCAGGAGTGGCAGCAGCAGTCTCCAGCCCCAGCCCTCACCGCCACCCTTCTCCCACTTAGAAAACTGCGAAAGCTGAAGCTTAGTCTCTGGGAGCTGGCAGGGGCTGGCAGGGGCTGGCAGGGGAGCCCTCTGCTCTCCTCTGCTGGGCTCCGCAGCGCCCCTCAAGGGGAGGCAGGAGAAAGGGCCACAGCGTCCTGGGCTGGCTGTGCCCTGGTGGGCTCTCAGTGTCTCTTTGTGGAGGAGACCTTCTTTTTCCGTGCTGCAAGCATCTCGTAGAAAGGGTCTCTGCTGATGGCAGCTCTGGAGGGCAGAAAAGGGAGAGAAGAGGCATGAGGGGCAGACTGACTTAGGCTACCAGCTGTCACCAGCAACGCCCACCCTCACTCTGTCCAAGCTTAAGGTGACACACAGGGACACGTAACAAAGTAACTGTGGAGGTCTCTGCCTATTTTAAATTAACATCACTTAACATTTGTGAGTAGACTCATACATTCCGTAGCTGAGCTCCAAGTATGGGGATGTGGTTTTCTCATCCAAGTGACTCTCCTCTGTAGCCCTGAGCGCCATGCTGTAATAAGTTACTTCACTCGTGCTGTTCGAGAGGCTGGCATGGACGGCAGAGGAACTTCTGGGGGCCTGTGAGCACCGGCTCCACACAGACAAGTGCTGCTGCTGGGGGCCCAGTGTGAAAGGGAACAGCCGTATTGCCTGCCCAGCCCTGCACTAGACAGTGGAGGTGGCTAAGGCCACAGAGCTGGTGCTTGGCCTCCTAGGGAAGCAGAGTCTGTGTGATGCTTAGCTATAGTGGTCACCAGCGACCCGGAGTCCACAGCACGCACATCCCAGTGCTTGCTCTCCCTACCACAATGCTGGTAGCTAGCTGGGTCTCACCACAGGGACTCAACACCCAAAGGAACATGGGCCGTCAGAAGTCTTTCATTTTCAGGGTGCAGGTGACTCTACTTTGGCTTCTGGGGGATGGCTAACCTTCTGGTAGGCTGCTTGTCCTTGTACAGCAGTGCTCACGATGTCCAGATGAATCTATGCTTGGAAACGGTGCCGAGAACTGGGTCGGCATCAGACACCCCTCAGCTATGGGCTGTGTTTAGCTCCCTCTTTATCCCTGGTTCTGAGATCTTGCCCTGTTAATTCTTGGCATTGGAAACTGTACCACTCTGCTCCATCAGGTACAGGCTCCCCGTGGCTGCCAGTGGACATCTCTGGTTTACTGCGTGTCTGCTTGTAGCCTGGACTCTGCTGAACTCAGTACTGAGAAGGACATGTGCAGCAGGAGCCTGCTCGGGCTGCTGGGAACCCCTAGGCAGGGCAGCTGCTGAGGGACACTATCTTGGCTCTTCTACAACTCCACGAAGCCCATCACCTCAGTGCTCTCTCGCCTCTCCCATCCACACAGGTTCTAAGCCATGCAGTGTCACAGTTCCTCATCTGTGGAGTGGTGTTTACCATTTTCTGGGCCTTCCCCATGGGGATGGGGATGTAGAGACCACAACACAGAGTCCCAGCATCTGCATATCCTCCAGGGGCAGAGCCAGATCACCCCGGGAAACATTACGACTAGCTGGGGAGTTGTCAGAGGAGCTGAGCAGTACCATGAGGAGGCCTAGCACCCACCAGAGGCCCAGTGTTCACAGGAATCTGGGAACATTTTAAAGAACACTCCATTTTTCTGATTAGAGCAGCAAAAACCTATATGACAGCCAAAATGGATAAAAATAGCCAAAATTATTTTGAAAGAATTGAGGGGAAGAAGCCTTTACCAAAGCATATTCTACTGTCAGAGGCAATGTGTGTTCACATGGGAAGACCGTGGTCCACACAGGCCAGTGAGAGGCTATGCAGACTGTGGTATAACCACGTGTCAAACAGAAACTTACTGGATTGAGAGAATACTTCCAACCTTCACACTAAACCACAGGCAAGAAATTAACTTCCAACAAAAGGGCATAGGAGATGTTGGGTGCTATCTGTTCCCTGGTCTCAGGTCTTCCCACGACTCAGAGGATGGGTTGCCTACCTGGCCCCATCTGTAGACCATAACTGTCACAATGGCCATCACTTGAGGACAATGCCTAAATCAGGGCAGTGTGCTCCCAACCTCAGCACTCTACCTTAGTCCTCAAGCACCCCTCTAAGTTGGGAATTCCAGAGAATGATGGGTAACACGCCCCCCAAAACATCAAGGACTGCACTGGTGACCTGAGTCCAAGTCCCAGCCATCTACTCCCTTTCTCTTTCCAGAGCAAAGCATCAGCCCTCTGTACTGGCACTCCTACACTGTCTGATCTTGGGCAAGCACTGCACTGGGTGAGTGTTTAGACTAGGTAACAGTTATGTCCCGAGGAAAGGCTGTAGCTGAGTAGAAGGCGTGCCATGTCTGACGACACAGAGGCAGCTATGACCTGAGGGCATATCTTCGTCACTCCTCAGGTCACCAGGGCCCAGATAACAAGGACAGCTAAGGAAAATGCCTACATGACTGAAGATGGAAGCCCTCAGAACTGTGAGTAAGAATGTATTACTGGGAGGAATAATTGCAGAGAGGGTGGGGAAGTCAGACCGCACAATGGCCATCTTCCTGGGGCAAGGAGAAAGATGCCCATCGTTCAGGTTTCATGTGAGTCGCAGGGGCAATGTTGGTGGAAGATTGTCAATGAGCTTTGCAAAGCTTGTGTCCAGTCACGTGCCACACTGGGAAGTGCCTGTCTCTGCAGTAAGCCTCACACTGTGGGACTTGGAGAAGCTCCTCCACAAAGGTTGCTGTGTTCTCACAGCACATGGTGAAGGGCTGGGCTCGGCTTCATGACCGCGCATCTCTGCTCTGCCCCTTTCTACAACTCTCACGACCTGCGGGCCTGAGCTCCATATCTGTGACTGAGAGAATAGTCTCACTGGATAAAAAAGTACAATAAAGTCAAGTGCTATTCACTGAGGAGGCGCCAGGGAGAGAGGTGTCCCCTCGCCACAGACATATGGAGGTAGGTGGCCTCTGTCCCCACTCTGCGCCTTTGAATTCTCTTAGTGCCTAGGCTGCAGACATGACTTAGAAAGGCTCTAACAGGAAGAAAACCAAAGGCCTGCTGGGAAGCAAGCTGGGAACCGGAGCTGGAAGGACAGGAACTGCAGAGGAGAATGGGGGCCACCTACTTGATGCACTTGATCCACTCTTCCTTCTCTTCGGGAGTGGGGGCTGAGATGCGGTACACAGTGTGGTTCCCTTCCACCACTCGCCCGTCGGCCTCGGTCTTACAGGCCTTGATCACCTGGTCCTTATTGTCAGGGATATAAAGTTCAAAGCAGTTCTGAGAAGAAAATGAGAAAGTGCAGTCAGATTTTAGGAAGCTGCTGACCAAGGAAAATGTTATTTCCCCACAGACTCTTTATTCTTACTCTCAAGAACGATGTATTAGGGAATACCTCCAGAAAATGAGGGCAGAGGACAAAGCCAGATGATAAAGTGCTGGCCACAGAAGCATGAGGACCTGAGTTTGCTCCTGCATTTAAAAAGCCAAGTGTGTGTTAAGCCAGGCAGTGGTGGCGCATGCATTTAATCCCAGCTCTCGGGGAGGCAGAGACAGGCGGATCTCTGTGAGTTCGAGGCCAGCCTTGTCTACAAGAGCTAGTTCCAGGACAGGCCCCAAAGCTAGAGGGCTAGAGAAATCCTGTCTTGAAAAACAACGGACAAAAAACAACAACAAAAAAATTTAAAAAGCCAAGTGTGGGCCAGTGTGGTGGTGCACACCTTTACCACCCCCCCCTGCTCTTGGGAGGCAGAGGCAGGTGGATTTATGAGTTCAAGGCCAGCCTTGTCTAAAAAGCAAGCTCTAGGACAGCTAGGGCTATGCAGTCTTGAAAAAAAAAATAATAAAAGTATAAAGTTGTGTGTGGGTGCACACATCAGGTACGCAGAATGGGCATGGAAGGCAGAGGACAACCTCGAGCACCAGTCCTTGTCTCCTACCTTGATTGAGACAGGGTCTCACTGCTGTTTCCCACTGCACATGCGAGCTTAGTAAGCCCATGGGCTTCTCCATCCCCTGCTTCACTACAGAAGTGCTAGTGATACACGTCACCACACCCAGCTTCTCTGAGGATCCCAGCTCAGGTTCTGGCTCTTGCCAAAGCTTGTTTCACTCACACTTCCCCCACCAGCCCTCCCCCAGCCTGAGACCTTGTCTAGAAAACAAGATGAACAGTTCCTGAGGAACAATACTTGAGGTTGGCTTCACGTGCATATGTGTAAACACATTCCACATACACATGCACTTGCACACATACATAAATACGTAAAAAGACACTCAGACTAGAACACTGCAGGATGTCAACTGCGTTTCGGGCCTCTCTGTTGACTGAGATGCTGGTTAGACATCTGCTGGCTCCACTCCTAACAGACAGGAGCACGTACAGAGCTGCAGGGGAAGCTGCTCCCACGCCACATAGTGCATCAGTTATAAAGTCAGCACTGAGCTACGGGTGCTCACAGTTGACCTGCAGGGGGACGGCTCAGTCAGTAGGTGATGGAGGCAGGCCGACTAAAGACAATAAGGCTATTTGTTTCACCTTTCCCTTGAACACTAAGGGTACTCAGAACAGGGGGAGGCAAAGGCATGGCTTTGTTTTCCAGGTTCTCATGTCTGTCTTAAAATGCCTTTGAATGTCACTCTTCTTCAGAGCGAGGTTATGACCAGCCCTTCTGGCCCTGGGTATCGTCACAAGAACACTTACCGGCTTTTTGGAGTCTTCTACCTCTCTGATGCTTAGATTCTCTAAGGGGATGATCCCACGGGGCTCTTTATCCTGCAGGAGTGCAGAAGGATGTCACTCGTGGCTGAGGAAATACCTGCTTCCCCCTTAGCCCATCCTGACTCCTCCCAGGTTGGCTTCAGCCACCCTTGGGTTCTACAACAGGATCAGGGTCAGCAGCGTGTGGCACAACTGGGAAAAATCCAAAGCCCTCTGCAGATCACAAGGTCAGGGAGCTCAGCAGGTGCCATCAAAGTATCCCTGAAAATGAGCCATGGGGCATCAAGCAGGGGGCATGTCAGCTACTTTCCCTAAGAAAGTGTCTTCCCCCTCCTCCATGTCATTACCTAGTTTTCCTTTTCCTAGCCGTGGTTCTGAGCCGCTAACTCCTGGAAGCCTTTTCAGGCCTAGGTCTAGGCCCTCCTGCTCATGCTGACATAGGACCCCCTCCTTCACCTCAGCTGGCCCTCTGAGGCACTGCCCATTGTGTCAGCCAAGGCCCCCACCATAGACATACTTCTACCAGTGCCAGCCAGCTAACCTAGGTCAAGACGTGTTGTTTCTCAAACGTATTAGTCAGAGTTACACATGCACAATATGTCAAAAATGAGCTAAAGTCCTTTTCTGCCTTCTAGATCATTCTGGTCACTAGTTAAGAGACTCCAGACGATTTTCCTGGAATCTCTGGGGACCAAGTGTTTGTCATTCTATACTTTTTTGCAGTGTGCCAAGAGAACTGGAGGAGGACATGGGGAGCACGTCCAGGGAAGAGCTGGCTCCACCTGTTGGCTCCCAGAAGCCCCAAAGGCAGCTTCCTGGGTGAACACACCATTCCATTACAGAGACAAGCCCTGCTCGCTCACTTCCCTACTCTCTATCCGCGGTGGGCTTTCCTCCCTCACTGCTCTGCTCCACTCTCACCGGCCTGCGTCTCCCTCCAGGCCAAAGGGTGGAGTGGGCTGATCTCATTCATGCCCGGGCTGCAGCAAAGCCCCAGCTATTATTTCTTTCCCACTGCCAGAGAGCAGCTGTGCCCTTTCTGGTCTGGTTGTCTCATCCCACGCACTCAGTTACTCTGTCAATGTCTTGTTGCCCTTGCTGGGAAACCTCTCCTTGCTGCCTAGACCCTGTAAAGTCAAAGGAAGGAAGGGTTTGGGAAGGTGGGGGCCTTGGAAGGAAACCTACTTAGCCTTTTATGCACAGTACCCTGGGAAAGGAACAGGGAGACTCTTTCTTACCATTTTTATATATTTAACGTATTGTTCTAATGTTTGAAAAGAAGTTAAACATAACAAAACCAAGCCAGCTGTAGCACTTGGGTGGCATGTGTGGGGTCCTGGTGAGACATACTTTGAAAACAATTTCCTGTCAGGCCCACAGCCATCCTTAGCATGAATGACTGAACTAAACCTGTTAACTCTATGCAGTTAGCCTGGAACATACTCTGTAGCCCAGGCTAGCCTCAAACTTGTGTAATGCTCCTGTTGCTTTTTTTTCTAAAAAAAAAAAAACTTACTTAAAACCATTTTGCACCACCTTGACCACAAATAAGGCTTCAGTCCTGCTTTCTCAGAAAATTCAGCCAAGTTAGCTACACTGACCTAATTCAAGACTTAAGTCCAATATATATACAAGAAGAACCACCTCTTGCCGGTGCCCAGGAAGATGGCAGAACACCAGAGTGCCACGTCACCAGTGTGGAGGGAACACCAGAGTGCTATGTCACCAGGGTGGCGGGAACACCAGAGTGCCTCGTCACCAGTGTGGAGGGAACACCAGAGTGCTATGTCACCAGGGTGGCGGGAACACCAGAGTGCCTCGTCACCAGGGTGGCGGGAACACCAGAGTGCTATGTCAACAGTGTGGCGGGAACACCAGAGTGCTATGTCAACAGTGTGGGAGTCATGGTCTGAGCGCCAACACCCTATGGCTTCCTGCGTGCTCTGCCCCTGTACAGGAGGTCTGGAGAAATTGTACTGGGTATTTCTTATTCCTCCAGCTCCAAAAGGCACCTGCAGGAAGACCGTCCTGCAGTGACATCTTATCCCACTGAGCAGACACCCACGAGTTTCCACGTGTAAGGAAACTTCCTCCCATTCCATCCCGCCCTTTTTCTCTATTGTCCCTCTTCTCACTAGGGCTGTTCCTTCTGAGTCAGATCCTTTGGCATTTCTGAGGCCACAGAAAATCTAAATTCTCCAACTCACAATTATTATCCCTTTCACTAGGTTCACAAGTCTTTCCTGGCAGCTGGCCCCAGTTCCTTGTTTCCAGCCCAGTTAAAAATAAGCCCCCAACACTGTGTTCACTGCTCCTTCTCAGTTCTGGGACTTGTTCCTCCGTTGTGTCTAAAGTCAGGTGCTGGTTCTGAACCACAGTCTCCAGGCCAGCCCCTCCACACCCATTCTGAGATCTACCTTAGCTTTTCCTTGACCCCCCAGGGAAGTAGAGGGACAGATCTGACTGGCTTTGTTTGGTTAGAGTGGTTTGGAAGTGGAGGACTGGCCTATCTTGCCCCAGGTGGACCAGCAGATACTCACTGTGGTGTACTCAAAGTAGTAAAGGCAGTTGTCTGTCAGAATGAACCAGCGCCTCTTCCAGGTCTTCACCCTGCCACCTGACAGCAAAAGAGAGGATGCTCTTGACAACAGACACCAAAGAGGTGCATGCTACACACACACGCACACACACACACACACACACACACACACACACACACACATCTCTCTTCCCAGGGAGGGCATGGGTTGGGCGGGAGAACATTTAGATCATGGCAAAATTTACATCAGTGACAAGACACAGCCAAGACAGAAGCATCTTTCACAGAGTGAAAGTCTATGGTATGAGCAGAGCAAGCGTGCCTGGGTGACACCCTGAGATGTCCCAGACAGCAAGATGAGCATGGGCTAGGGAGGAAACCCAGGGCAATGACGGTGCAATGCAGGTGTACCTGAGGCTGGAGAAGCCAGCCGTACCCTGTGTGGTAGATACAGGCAAAGAAAGGAAGAAGGGCGGTGTCAGCACCCTGATGCAGGTGGCATGGGCAGGGAGTTCCGTGGAAGTGACAGGAGAAAAGATACAGAAAGTGAGGCAATATGAGCCCTTGCAGCCAAACATGGCTTTCCCCTCCCACCTGCCTGTGCAAGTTCTCACTGGCGTCAGCCCCCTTGGTTAGTGTCCTGAGAGTCACGTCCTCGAGCTATGGGTGTGAACTGAAGTAGGCTCCTTTACCAGGCAAGGCTAGCTTATCCAAGAGGTCAGTTCAGGAGCCTTTCCACTATGGCTCATGTGACTAAGTACAGGAGGCAGCCCTGACAGCTAGGAGGTGGTGACTAGCAGCTGATCAAGGCTCAGTCCTCTTCAATGCTAGCAAGATTTAAGCAGCAAAGTGTGGGCCTTGTGAAGTTACTCTGCGTTGGCAAAGGGGAACTGTGCCCACTCTGAAGGAAGCTACATCCTCACTTGAATCATGCTCAGGACGCCCACTTTCCCCGACTTACCTTTGGTCAAGGGGAGACCATCTTGACACGAACCATTTGGAATTACCCAGGGGATTCCCATGCTGACACATACATGACATTGCATAAGCACACTCGGTCCCTGACCCTTAGCACTATGGAGAAAATTACTTCTCTACAGTCTCCATGGAGGGCAGGGGAGTGGGACACCTGCCATGCCTACTCCCCTGCTCCCCTGACCTCTTGCTAACAGCCATGCAGAGCAGGGACATTTTACAAAGACTGTTTCCAAATGCCAGCATCTGCCTGCAGGTTTATCCCTGAAATCTGAGAGAAGAGGTCCAGTGGAACAGGTAGGACCTAGACCTTTCTGAGCTATTTTACAGCTCTGCCTGGGTGCCTGAGCTGGAGGGATGGAGAAGGACATGTAGGCATCATTAACTACAAGATTCTAGACGACTGAGACCTAGGTTTCCAGATGGAGTGTGCCAGCCACAGTGAGGCACTCTCCCTCATAGTGATTGTCTGTAAGTTTCATGGAAGCACCCCAAAGGTAGGTGGCATGAATGAGAAAAGACATGAGTAATATGACATGCATGTTGGCAACAGGGAGGCTAGGCAGAATTAGAACAAATGAGAAGGAAGACAAAGAATGTGCTCAAAACTGAAGGCAGCTGGCCTAAAAGTGGATCCCTTCCCATTTCTGAGTTTGAATGCTTCTGTCTTCCAGCCTCTTGAGGAGATCGTTTCCCATACAGGGCTTGGTACACAAGGATGGCCAACCCATGCTGACCTCCCATGCGCTCTGTCGCAGGACATTACCCCAGGTGACAATGGGGCTCAGGAAAGGGTGGGAAAAGTGAGTTAGATGCCAAAAGAAACCAGATGGCAGGAAATCAAGAAGAAGAAGCAAAGCTGGGAAGTTCTGTCTGGTTATAAAGCTTCATTACGCCCCCCGGACAGTTTGCTGCACCACAGAGCCCTCTACCACAAAGCATCGCTGCGGGACCACGGGGAACACTTCCACGTGGAAAGAAAAACAGACATGGGACAAGCAGACAGATCGATGTGAGCCTATGACAGTCCCTGTGGAACTCACAGGACCCCCCCCACCCCCATGCAGGGCTTCGCGGGCCTCCCTTAGACAGAAGGGCTGCACTGTCCTAATGGTGCAGTTCCGAGCACTGGAAGGAATGCCTGTGTTTGCTCTCCTAAGGGCGGCTCTGTTCTAGTCAAGCTTAGGCACAGATCCGAGGAGTATTCTGGTTCCTCTGAATGTTTCCCCATATCAGCAACCAGAGAACTACAAGGCCAATCTGGGTTTTGAGGATGACTTTGAAACAGATGGGGATTTGTACCAGAAGAAACACAGACAGAGGATCCAGGCTATGAGGCCTCCCTGATACTCAACGAATGGAATCAAGGACTACAGGTAGGGGTTTCTGGTTTCGAGGTTTTAAAATTTCCACTTGTGGGTTTGGAAGACACCATTTCTCTTTTTCATGGAAAGGCAAATGCCTCAGGTATCTTCTAATTTAACCTTTCCTCAACGTCTTTGTCCACCATGGGTCAGAACCACATGGCTTTGGAAATTACACGGCAGCACCCTGCTCTCTGATTCCTCACATCAGAAATTACTTTTGATCAGCTCAACATCGGGAGTCAATTTGAATCCAGCAATTCCAGGAACACGAAGCCAGTGCTCCTCAGCCTTTCTCAGCTCGCTTCAGGCTAGGACTGCGAAACTATTTGCAGTTTGGGGCCTCCGACCTGGCAGCTGCCGTACCACTCTCTGCTCCAAGAGGAAATGTGAGCACTGCCCCAAACCCCTGATCCTGGCTGGTTCCCTAGGGACTGTACAGTAAGTTAGAAGCAGCATTAACACTACTACCAGCAATTAAAAAACAAAATAACCAAAAGTAACAAAATTAAAAAAAAAAAAAACCAAAACGCTGCAGCAATGACAGTGGCCTGGGCAGAGTGAGCGAGCAGGTTGCAGGGTTACATACCTCCTGGAGTTTGGGGCAAGGAAAAGGAGAGCCAAAATCATGGAAACATATAAATGAGGGAGAAAAGAAAATTAAAACAAAGAAATCAAACCCGATTCCTTAATCTAAAAGTGCAGCGCACTGGTCACATTTATGTATGCCTGGAGAGGGAGGTAGACCTGAAAACACTGGTGGGCAGCTGACCACCATGCTGGACAGCAAGGTTGGAGGCCTTACCCACACCTGGCCTAACAGTGCCATAAATCAATTGTTGCAAGGCCAGCATTTGCCAGACTCCTCACAATCCAGAGCAAAGAGGGGGATGTACACTTCTGAGAAAGTCAGTATCTTCCTTAAGACACCCATTACTTTTTAAATGTGTGCAAGGATGCACACACGTAACCCACAGATATGCATGTACATATGTGTGTACACAAGGACACACGTGCGTATGGCTCTCTGCATACAGGGACATATACAGACAACTACAGATGGCACAAAGTCCTACCCTGTGCAGTGGACTGAGTCTCAGTGTGCCACAGTGGACACACCCTATCGGGAGTCTAGGCAGTTGGAAAACGTGAAGCAATGGCCCCACGATGAACAAGTCCCATATCGTTAGAGCTTTACTCTTTAGGATGAAGTCTTGCTCTACCACCAGGCCAGCTCGATGACCAGGGATTCTCCTGCTGTCCCCTGCTTGTCTGGGACACAGGTGTGCACCATTGCACTCCGTTTAAATTTTTGATTTTTAAAAATATAGGATGCCTCATGAATTTGCATGTCATCCTGGTACAAGAGCCAAGATCATCTCTGTTCTAATTTTAGTGTCTCAGCTGTCAAAGCTAACACTTAGCATTCTCATGGAAACAAATTCCCCTGGAGGGGAAAATAAATCTAAACTTGGAGATATTTTTGAAATTCCCAGCACACTTGTAGGTCACCCATGGGTTAAACATTTCAGAGCCTCTACTTCAAACCCTCTGCTTAGAGATCACTGACTGTTGGCCACGTACAGACAGACACGGCAAGGCTCTAATCAGTGAAGCGGTACTTGAAGGGAATTTATGAATTGTCATGTGGGAACACAGGCTTTGGGCCTTATAAAGGAATGTCAACCCTAGCCTAGCTGGATGAATTAGTAGCAGAGGGTATGTTATCTTACTTTTCTGCATGTGTCAGTAATGGCCAAGAGTGGGATGCTGCTTATCAGGACAAGTAACCAAGATGGAAGAGGAGCGTGTCTCTAATGGGATATGTCCTTCTAATATGGGATTAGCTCATCAAAGGCCAAGGCAGAAGGAAATGAATGTGCTCTCTAGTGGTCAAAAAAACTTGAATATTATCATGTCCAGAGAGTTCAGAGACCTCTCTTATGTCTGATAATTAATAAAGCAATCACAGGTGGACATGGATGTGCATGAGAACCCACTAAATTTCTTCTGTTTTGTTACTCTGTCACCTTCCTGGCAAGGCATGACCATAAATCTTAACAATACAGGCTTACTTCTGGCAGAGGGAAGAGAAATGCACCTGCAGTTTTTTGATGACACAATCATTAATGTGGCTGATTGGGACTGGAAAGGGGGTCAATGCCAGAGCATGAGGAAGAGTGCTGTGGTTTGCGCTGCAGCCAAGGGCTCTAGGTTTGCCATGCACACTGCCTGTGGGAGCCAGATGCAGAGGGAAGTGATGATGCATTGGGTGGGGCAGGAGTGCCAGGGATAAATCTGGGATGGGAAGTAGAGAGATGGATATGGCTGGTTACCCTCCCAAGGGTAAGAGGGCAGAAAGGGGGGGATGGATCAGGTCCCTAGAAAGTGCCTCAAAGAACATGGCCATCTATTCAGGAATGAACACACAGGGCCCAGATACACATGGGTAATGTTTACGAGGGAGCCCAGGAGTCCCCATTCTATGGTGAATGGCTGTCAGCAGCTTTTTTTCTGGAGGTGGGACTTTTAATAAGAGCATAACTCAGGGCAGTCTGTGGGTAGGATGCCTGTGACCTGCCCCTGCCCCACACCCTAGGTCTGTGTGCACATAGCCCTTCTTCCTGAGCTCTATTGCAGGGACCCCACACTGGGACACTGGGAGAGGGGACTCACCAAGTTTCAGCAGCCAGCCTTCTCGGTCTGGGTTGAAGAAAGTGTGGGTGAGGTCATTCCCGTCATCTTCCGGGATTTTAAAGGGTTCATTTTTTATGCTCTCATAGAGATTCTGGGACAGAAGACGACATTGCATGTTTCACTCTAGAAGCGGTTTTTCTTCCTCCCCTCTGTCTACTCACCCACAGGCACTCACTGGGAGCCTGTAGTAAGGACTAGAGAAGAACACAACCATTTTTCTGCTCTACATCAGCTCACAGGGACAAAAATAAGCTGCCTGGTGGATAATTAAGGAAGGAAAAAAATAGCAGCTTGGAGTCTACTCAAGCCTTTAGTTTCAGATTTAGAAGCCTCTTCCCCTTCCTGTTTCTCGCTGGCCTTTGTGAAATTCACATATTTAAATGAATTGAGAGAGCAGGCATTGGCAAGTTATCCTTGTCTCCTCTCCTATAAGGACGATCCTTGGCCAACTGAAATGAAGCCACTCTGGCCCTGCTCACCCGGAGCAACTCCTCGGGCAGGTCTCCTCCATCATTGATGCCTCGATTCATGGCAATGAACCTCTCCACTGTAGGCTTGTCCTTGACATTGGGGTTGTGTAGGCTGGTGTTCAGCATTATGATGGCAAAGGAGAGGACGTAGCAAGTGTCTAGGGAAGAGAAGAAGAGAATGTGAGAGCAAGGGAAACACCCACTCAGGACAGGAGACACCAACCCAGGTAAGATCTGGAATACAAAACCATGGGCAGTGGGAGTGGATGAGCCAAGTGCACACGTTCCCAGGCTTATGCTCATGAAAGGAGCAAGGCACATGAGTATACTAAAGATTCAGACAGAAAACAATAAAATGGCCAGCTGGACATGGTGGAGCACACCTTTGGACCCAGCACTCAGGAGACAGATTTCTTGTGAGTTCCAGTACAGCCTGATCTCTAAAAAGAGTTCCAGGCCATCTAGGGCCACACAACAAAACCCCAAGCCAATACAATGCATAGAAAAGATAAAAACTACCCACAATTCTATTTAGTAATATTTGGTCTGCTTTATTTCTTTTATATAAATGTGACTATGTAGAAAAATCACTTTACAGACACGGTAACACACTGTCCCTCCAACACATATATATGGATACTTACATAGGGGATAGGTACATAAGCATACACAATACATAGGTGACAGATAACACACACATACACACACATACACAGGTGATAGATATACACACATATATACACATGTATACATACACACATGTACATAGGTGATAGGTACACACATATACACACATATACATACACATATACACAGGTGATAGATATACACATATACACACATACACAGGTGATAGATACACATATACATACACACACATATATACATATACACATGCTTTTTGTTGATCTTATCATTTTCCCATGCCAATATCTTTTTAAGAACATGATTTTCTTTCTTTTTCTTTTTTTTTTTTTCCTAAGACAAGGCTGTGCTTAACTAGTCAACTACAGTCATAATTCTGCTTCTGCCTCCTGAGTAGCTAGGAAGACAGACAAAAGCACCGCAGTCAGCTTCTGGAGACAGCTTTAACAGTTACATGCTTGGTAATTCTGAAACCAGGGCCTCATGCACACAAGGCAAGCACTCTACACTAAGTCACACCCAGGTCTTTACTGCATCTCTGTTGTGTTCTTCTGGATGCTTCCAATCTTTCACAGTTATACACACCATTAGCAACCTGTTCCTCATGTCTTAGAAACCCTCCACTGCCAAGAAGAGAACCCTTGGAGAACGCTCTTCTCCCCACTCACAAAGAAGCCTCCTCACGCACCTGTAGACTGGAACACCCCATTATTACACTGACAGTACCGCTGGGCAAAGGCCTCCATCATCCGGTCGATCTTCTGGGCCTCTCCAGGGAGCCGGAAGCTCCACAGGAACTGCCTAAGGGTGGAGACAGAAGCACTGCTTTGACCTGTCTTGCTGCTGCTGGTGGCTTTAATATCAGAGGGCAAAGAGAGGTGAGGGGGCTTCCGTTCACTTTTACTGAAACGGAACAGAAGCGAATTTAGCCACTGCCCATTACTGTGGTTTTAACTGAAGGTAAAGTGCTTAGGTAAACCAAGACACTGAGATTTTCCTATTCCAAAGAATGGCCCCCCTCCTCAGAATAACACACAAAATTGAAGCACAGAAGTTAATCATTTAAAATAAACTCTAAGGTAAGGATTCATTCAGAGCATTCATACTGAAACCATGGAAGTCACATGGGCCCACGTCATGGTTTTAAATGCATCTGCAATTATCGCATGTATTAAAATCATAGCTCAAAAAATAACCTCAAAATTTATACCTGTAGCAGAGACACAAAATACATTTGGTTAAAAAATTAAAGTTGCTGGGCAGTGGGGGTGCAGGCCTTTAATTCCAGAACTCTGGAGGCAGAGGCAGGAGGATCTCTGTGAATTCGAGGCCAGCCTGGTCTACAAAGTGAATTCCATGATAGGCAGGGTTATATAGAGAAACCCTGTCTCAAAAAACAAACAAAAAAAGTTAATTTATTTTTTCTTTTTAAAATGAAATGAGATACCTAGTTTAGGGCAAGATACTAAAGGGCTCTATATTCTGAATAGTAGAAACAATTTCAGTATTTGAACACTGGATAGTTCTTCCACCCCCTAAACCAATAAGCAGTCTTAACATGCTTTCCCACTCATAGGCATGTACACTGGTCCCTTAAATACTTCAGCACAGTCACCACGATCCCCGCGAGGTTAGTCAAACAGCACACAGGCCCCGCTGACAACACCCACCGCAAGGCCTGGACGAGGTTTAAGTCGGTGAACTCGTGCAGCTCAACAAACGCATGCAGGACCTGGATGCTGAACTCATCTCTGTCAGGAAACAAATAAGAGATGGGATGGAGCACAAGTCAGACCCCTGACCCCAAACAGATGGTATCCCCAGAGTCTCAGGCCACGAGGCCTCTCAAGCCTGGCCATCCACGGGATGACGTCGGACTGGCTCTGTTTACTAACTAGACAAGCAAGGAACCTGCATACCCCAGACAGGTAAGTTACAGCTCCTCAGGACACTTCCACTCAATACCATGGCTACTGCTGCCCTAGGACCACAGTCACCCCATGAACTAAGGAACTTGTCTCTTCCCATGAGTCTGACCATCCTCTCTAAATGCCTCACCTCTCCCCAAGGTAGTCACCAATGGCTGTCTTGTTAAGCCCTTCCCCTTTGTATAAAAATTGGGCAATATCTTCACAAGTGTTCTTCAGCAGGTCATTTTCTATTAAGAACTGGATCCCCTGCAGAAAGACCAGAAAGAGTCAGTGACAGTGAGTGAGGGCAAAGGCAACAATGAGTGTGGGCCCTGGCACGTGTACAGTAAACATCCTCCAGTGGACACAGGGATGGGGCACTGCAGGGCGCCAGACTCAGGACAGTGAGGTAACCACCCAGCATGTACACCAGCAAATAGCAGCTTAGAACAAACGCTGCTGGTTCCCCTCAATCACTAAGGAGGCTGTACCTTAAGACTCGGGGTTTTGTCACTTCTTTTTGCGTACCTTTTTAGGATCCATGTTAAATTTCTTCCTGCCCATGGCTACCTGTTTGTTCCTCTGCATGTTCTTCCTGGAAGAGAAGTGCAGCCATTAGTGCTCGGCCACGGGAGCTCTGGGGCCTGCAGCAGTCTTCACGTGCAGTGCTGACAGTTTTGGAAGACTGGACCAGCTAGGTTTGGTCAGCTAAAGCCCCGGTCAATGCTCAGGCTCACTGACCTCTTTCCCTTTAGATTCATGGCTTCTCTTAAAATTTTTATTTTCTTAAACTTTGTTGTCTACATATTATAGAATCTGCCCATTTTAAGTGTATAGACCTGGGGGTTAGTGAGAAACCTGGCAGTAGGAAAATTCCCAGGAAACCACAAGGATGATCCCAGCTAAGAATCTAAGCAATAGTGGAGAGGGTGCCTTACCTGCCCTTCCCCTGAAATCAGATTGATGACTACCTTAATTGTCATCATAGAACCTTCATCCAGTAACTGGTGGAAGCAGACGCAGAGATCCATAGCTAAGCACTGGGCTGAGCTCCTGGAGTCCAGTCATAGGGAGGAGCAATATTATGAGAAAAGTGGTCAAGACCACGATGGAGAAACCCACAGAAACAGCTGACCTGAGCTAGTGGGAGCTCAATGACTCTGGACTGACAGTTGATGAACCTGTATAGGGCCAGACTAGGCCCTCTAAATATGGGTGACAGTTGTGTGGCTTAGACAGTTTGTGAGGTCACTAGCAGTGGAACCAGTATTTATCCCTAGTTCATGAACTGGCTTTTTGGAGCCCATTCCCTTTGGAGGGATACCTTGCTCAACCTAGACACAGGGGGAGGGCCTTGGTCCTGCCTCAAGTGATGTGAGAGACATTGTTGACTCCCTATAGGAGGCCTCACCCTCTCTGAGGAGTAGATGGGGAGTAGGGTAGGGGTAAGGTGGGGTAACAGGGGAAGAGAAGAATGGGGAACTGGAATTGGTATGTAAAATTTTAAAAAGGGTTTTTGAAGTGTACACCTGAATGCTTTTAATAAGTTAAGTTGTGCAACCATTGCCATAACCAGTTTTAGAATATTTTCATCAGTCCAACAAAGTTCCCCACACCCATTTCCAGTTTGCCTACATTCCTGCTTCAACCCCAGGAACTCTCAGTCTACCGTTTATGCACTGATTTGCCCGACTCTGGACCTTTCATGTGAGCAGAATCATGGAGCATCTGGACTTCTTTGGCTTGGCCTGTTGTCTTCAAGGTCTGTCAGCACAGCCCTCCTGCCTATTGCTAAGTGACAGTCCTCTACATGTCTACCTCCCTCTGCTTTTCAGATGGCAGATGTAGAGTCAAGTCTGGGGTCATTATGCCCAGGGCTGCTATCAGCATGTGTCTTCCTGTGGTGGCCATGCTTTCCTTCCTTTCGGGCGGAAGGTCAAGGCTGTATGGAGATGGCCATGTAGTGCTTTCACAGTCAGCCATTAAGATGCTGCACACACAAGCTGCAGTTTTCTTAACTGTGCATCAGACTAAACAAATGCAGGTTCACAGACCATGCTTCCCAGGGTGTGGTCCACAAACAGACGAGGGAGCGCGTCAGACATGCAGAATGCCAGCTCTCACTCACACACATGCCCCTGAGCCCTGCAGAGCAAACTCTCACCTACTGTGTCTGCCCATTTTATGAACTGAGTTTCAGGTTCTGGGCCGCTGAGTGACTCAGAGTTTTAGGGGTAGAGGCCAGGTGACATTTCTAAAACCTCCTGTAAGCCTGGCTACACTTGGGAACCAACAGTAATTTTACAGTTTCTGAGCCAATGAGCTACGCAGAAATAGCGTATGCATTGTTTTAAAGAGCACATCAGCACTGGCCAAATCCCCAAAGGTAGAAACGTAGAAACTCCCTCTTTTTTTTTTTTCTTCTTTCCTGGTTGAGACAGGGGATGACTGTAGCTCAGGCTGGGCTGAAACTCACAACAATCCTCCTGTCTCTGTCTCCTAAATGCTGGGATTACACGTGTGAGCCCACCATGTTTGGCCAGCCTGACTTGAGGTTTGGAATGAACAGGTATGAGGTTATCTAATTATATTTTCCCTAAATCTAATACTACTACTTTGATCCATATTTTTAAAAAGAAATACAAGAAAAAAGCTGCTGGGTGATTTCCTATAAGAGTGTGCAATATTTGGGGGTCCTACAATGGCAAGGCACATAACCACTCACAAGGGCCCTCAGCATCCTTTGCCCTGGTTTGGTTCCTTGCTGAAGGCTTCTTGGGCCTCTGACAAGCCCAGAACCCAGAGACCACAGTAGTACACTTCCAGATCTCTGCCAGCTACAATCACTGCTTCTGACCACTCTGGGTGCTTACAGCACTGGCTGGCTAACGTCACTAGTTTCCCATGAATCAGCTCCCGGCCCTACCCATTCAGAGTGGCCGCTAATGACTGCCTGACATATCACAGGAAGCGGCTGGCTAAAGTTCCCAGTAATCCATGAGTCAGTTCTTGTCCCGACCTGTCCAGCATTGCTGTTTATGACTGATGGGACAGTCACTGTCGGTGGCTGGCTAACATCTTCAATGCATATGGGTCAGCTGTACTTACTTCAGCACAGTCTCCCTTGGACACCAGCTGTATCAACTAGGTCAACTGAGAAAGCTTCTCATAGTTTTACGTTGTCTCTATTTCTTACACAGCATTTGGATTATTGCTACAAAATGCTTATCAGGCCTTTGATTATAAGTATGACAACTACCTATAGAAAACCAGAACTAATAACAAATCCCAACTATACAGATGCTCAGAATCTGCAGAACAGCTCCCCATTCAGGATCTTCAATTCTGGAAAACTAGCTTAAACTCCAGAGTTTAAAGCATAAATCACTGAAGTATGGTTCTTGAGCTCACAGGCACCAGATGCACTGATGAAAGTTGGTGTTTTTTCTTTATGTTATCTTTTACATATTTTATTTATTAATATTGTTTGTGTACACCTACACAATGTGAATGCATGGGTGTGGCGGTCAAAAGACAGCTTTGTGGAGTCTGCTCTCTCCTTCCACCTCTACATAGTTTCCAGGGATTGAACACAGGTCACCAGGTTTGCAAGACAAGCACTTTTATATGCTGAGCCATCTTGTCAGCCCTTATATGTTACCTTTAAGGCATTCTTTATGTTTCGAGCCTCATCAGATGCTAGTGTTACTTGTTTACTCAAAACCATGGTGCCCTGTTGTCCACTCAGACAGCCCTGGTTCTCTAGCTCAGGACGGGCAGGTCAGGGCTCCATGGAAGGAGCTAAGCACTTGTGAGTAGAGAGCTGAGATACCGCTGGGGTCTTTCGTCCACTGGAACTGTGATAACTCGCAGGACATTAAGCAAACTGCACCCCAAATTCCATGTATATGTGCTGGCACAAAAAGACACAGAAAGAAAGTATACTATGATATTAATCCTTCTCTCTCGGTTGCTGATTTGGGGAAATCTGCTTTCTTCATACTTTCCCATCTTTTACCAATTTACTGCAATACCATCTATTCCTGGACAGTGCAATGACTCAGCAGGTACAGGGACTTACAGCTAAGCTGACAACCTCAATTCAACCCCCTGAACCCACACAGCAGAATGGAACCAGCTCCAGAAAGGTGTCCTCTGACTTCTACGTGTGTCCTGAGGCACATGTGCCCATTTCCACTAAATAAATTAATACATATAATTTTTGAAATTAAAAATTTCACTTATAACCAAGAAAAGGCCAATAATTTGCTTTTTAAGTCAGGGATAATTCTCATTCAGTGTGAGGCTCGCATCCTAAGGACCCCATTCAGTCTGACAGGTATGTATGACCTGGTGACCATCCCACTGAGTTCTGGTCAAGTCTCCCCTGACACCTGTCGGCATCCACTGCTATTTTTGATGGTACACCCCTATCTTCTGTCTCAGCCTTATGACAGAAGTACGTATTGTGTCCATGTGGCACTACGGCTTCTCTGTTCTGTGTTTGTGGGGCCCGCACATGCTATTGCATTGGATCAGCATGCTCCTCTGATACTACCGAGTAATGGCCCACTGTCCCAGCCTACCTATGCATTCACCTATTGGTGGATGGCTGGGCAATTTCTACCTTGGTCCATTTTTAATAAGAGTACTGTAAATATCCTTGGTAAAAGTGTTTAAAGACATATTTTCATTCTCTTGAGTAAACACCTGTGTTGCTGGGGATCAGCGCTGGGCACGTATTTAATACCTTTTGATTCTAGCCATCGCAAGATGTGTTAGGCTGCATTTCAGGTAGTTTTACAGCGCTCACCTGCACAGCTGATGGTACTGAGCCTCTTCCATGCAGACATCTATTATTTACAATGTCTTGCGTAGATCTGCTCAGGATTTGTGTCCATCTGCCTGAACCATCGACATGGTCTGGACAAGGTCTCAGACACGCGCTGCAGCTATTCGCTCCTACTCTGTGGCTTGCTTATCCAGTCAGCAGTTCCTTGCTTGTTGTGGAGGAAGAGCTGCTGACAGTAGCACTGAATCTAGGCCCTCCCATGCCAGGCAAGGATCCTACCACTGAATCACAGCCTTTGCCTGTTTGGTTGGTTGGTTTGGTTTTTGGTTTTGGAGATGGGGGTCTCACTATGTAGCTTTGGCTGTCCTGGAACTCATTATGTAGACCAGGCTGGCTTCAACCTCACAAAGGTCCATCTGCTTCTGCCTTCCAAGTGCTGGGATTACAGGTGTGTGGCACCGCATCCGGCCTATTATCTTTTCTATGAGAAGAAGCTTTAAATCTAGATGAACTCTTTTGTTTGTTTTGTTTTTGCTTTCCAGGACAGGGTTTCTCTGTGTAGACTAGGCTGGTTTCAAACTCACAGAGTTCTGCCCGCCTCTGCCTCCTGAGATGCGGCTAGAGACCTAGCTCTCTAGAATAACTCTTAATCTACCAATTTCTATGATTTTTTTTAACAGAAAATAAGGGGCTGCAGAGATGGCTCAGTGGTTAAGAGCACCTGTTCCTCTTGCAGAGGACCAGGGATCATTTCCCAACACCCACATGATGACTCACAACCATTCATAACTTTTGTTCAAGGGGATCTGATGCTCTCTTCTGACTTCCTTGGGCACTAGGCGCACATGTAGTGAACAGACATACTTGTAGGCAAAGCACTTATATACATAAATTTTTAAAAATCTAAAATAAAAACTTTAATAGAAAGCAAGAAAACTGTAACCCTAAAAGACAACCTAGAGGCTAGCAATGTCCCGATGGCCACTCTCTGTGGAGGATGCAGCCCCTTCATCCCCATGGCAGTGCACATGAAGTTTAAAATAACAAATCAAAGGGCCTTACAAAGTCAGACAGAAAAGCTTAGACTTAGAAAAACAGAGACATAGAGGGAGCTGGAAGCAGATCATTTATCGAGTGAGACCGTTAGAAACAGCCTGGGAATTCTGCTCAAAGTCCCTGACATCTTGTCATTTTACACTGTGTCATTTCCACACTCTTCTCCCTGAAGCATAAGGAGGTGCAAGTGCACCTGACATTACACCAGACACAGGTGTACACCAGCCTTTGGAAATGATATCAGAAATGTTAAGCTTTTCCGAGTAAAACAGAAATTTTAAAAATTCACACAGAGTGGACAAAATAAGGGGAAATAAATAATCTATACAACAATCTATGAGCAGTCAGAGTAGTGTTCTCGCCCTTTCTAATGCTCTGACCTTTAACACAGTTTCTCATGGTGTAGTGACCCCCCCAATCACAAAGTCATTTTGTTACTACTTCATAACTGTAATTTTGTTACTGTTATGAATCACAATGTAAATATCTGATATGCAGGACATCTGATATGTGACCCCTGTGAAAGGGTTGTTCCTCAAAGGAGTCAAGATGGGTGCCTTTGAATTTTCTAGCTCAGTTTTGTACATGTAAAAGGTATCCTGAGGCCAGGTGGTGGCACATACCTTTAATCCCAGCACTTGGGGGGCAGAGGCAGGCAGATATCTGTGACCAGGTCAGCCTGGTCCACAGAGTGAATTTCAGAACAGTCAAAGTTATGTAGAAAGACTGTCTCAAAAAAAAAAAAAGTTTCCTGTGTTCAGTGAGGACTCAGAGGAAGGCCATGAAGACTTCTGTGTACTTGCTAGGGCTACACAACAGAAAACCTACTTTCTCCTCGAATGTGCCAGGACACATGGGGAAGGATGGGTGCACTGGGAGCTAGACCCGGGAGGCCCAGCCAGCAGCAAGGCAGACTCACCTTTCCTCTGTGGATCCCAGGCTTTCAATTTCATTAGCGACTTCTGCTATCTCGTCTTTCAGCCTCTGTAAACAGGAGTCACCAGGATGAGAGCTGCAGACCACAGTGGCACTTCCAAAGACTCCCTCCATCCCAACACCACAACACAGCAGAACAGAGCAACAACAACCAAGACACATGCAGGAACTCTAAGAGGTCAACTAGCAGAATGCATTACTCAATAACATCTACTGGGCTCCCACCAGAGAGCACTTTTGGACTGCGAAGATGGGAAGGCTGGCCCGTGGTTCCTGGGCTAGGAACACTCACTGAAGAACAGCCACTTCGGCATAGTGTTTCAGAAAAATCTACAGTTTCCAAACACAGCCGTGACGGAGCTCATAGCACACAGGCGCCCACACACGGTTGGCTGGACCAGCAAAAGTTGTGCTGGGCTTACACTTCTGCCTCGTGCTGCCATAGCTGGACATGAGAGTGTCCCACTAAATCTGCTGACCATTCACCCCCAGCCCCAAACTCACTACCAGCCAGTGCCTTCCACTGCACTCAGTCTTGGAAGGGAGGGACTGCCTCCATGTAGAGGGTAGGGTGAACTCCTCCATGTTCCTAGCACTTACCAGAGAAACAAGAACCAGAGAATCGGGAAAAACCACCCAAATAGTCCTCAATCGCCAATGGCAAGAAGGCCTGTCCTCCCACCGCCCTGTGAGGTTCCAGGCCCTCCTTTTCTCACCCCTGAAGTCTTACAAAGGGTTTGAGAAGAGCGGCATCCAGCTGCCCAGAGAGAAAATAGTTCATATGGACTCCAAAAGAGTCCATAGCTCCTGGACCTCCTTCCCACCAGTCTTTGGCTATGAAAGGAACTCGGGGAAACAGCAGCACTGCTGTCTGCAGTCACCAACCATCTCTAGGGACGACCCCTGTAAGCCCCAGCGCAGCAGGCCCTCGCAGGAAGTTGTGAAGGTGCTGCTGTTCTCAGCCGTGACAGCTGGAGCTGCATCCCATGCCCTCAGCTGGTGAGCAGCAGAATCAGGACCTAGAGAAGGAGCTGTAAACCTGAGGCCTGTGTTCTGTGGTGTGTCAGCTGAGAAAACTTAGCTCAGAGTCACTCTATTTCTGACAAATGGCAAGGCTTCTGAGACTCCGCTTTCTGGTAAATCAAAGGTAACCACTAATATTTGTGCTTCGGCCATAGCTGTGGCAAGAACCAGCTTTTAAGGGCACCTTGTGACACCTACAGCCACAAACCAAGTGTTCCTACACTGGCCAGCCTCCCAGTACCCTCCAACCTGAATGTCAGCCAGCAGCTCCTGCTTCCTCCGCCGGATGTTCTCCAGTTCCTGACGCTCTTCTGCAGTGAGGTCACTGGGAACTGCAAAGAGAGGAATGTCACCAAGAAAGCATCTTCCCCCCCCCCACACACACACAAAAAGACAAAAATTTGCCAAGCAGTGGTGGCGTACATCTTTAATTCCAGCACTTGGGAGGCAGAGACAGGCGGATCTCTGTAAGTTCAAGGCCAGCCTGGTTTACAGAGCGAGTTCCAGGACAGGCTCAAAAGCTACACAGAGAAACCCTGTCTCAAAAACAAAACAAAACAAAACAAAAACAACAACAACAACAAAAACCCCCACCACCACCACCACCACCACCATCACCAAAATTTCAAAGACTCATAGGTAAAAATGTGACCAAAGAAGCCAGAAGCCAGTTTTGGCCATGACTGGGAATCACTCTGGCAGGCTCACAAAGAGAGGCAGGACCCTTCAGTTCTTAGACCAGCTGAGCAAGGACAGCTCCAAAGGAAGGACAGGAGGGAGATGCTGCTGCCAGGTGAATTTGCCAGTGGGGAGGGGGAGAGAGGCCTTAATCACCTGCCCAGCCATTCTCCTGCCTTCCAGCTAGGAGAGGACAGGCCTCAGCTCCCTGGTGGTCAAAAGTGGAACTACATCTCCCAGGAGCTGTCCCTGGCACCTGAAGTGGAACCAGGCCAAGTGCTAACTAAGAAAGCAACACGAATGTTCTGTGCCATTTTGGAAAAAAGTAGGGTGAGGATTCTTGACAAACAGAGAAGAAAATCTAGAAAACCAAGAGCAAAATGGAAAGAGCATTTACTCTGGGAGCTGGGATCATGAGACTCTTTTCAACCTGGTGTGAAGGTCCATCGTGAGCTCCTACCATCAGTACACACTCATCATGAACATAGGCCCCAGTGACCAGCTCCTTGTCTGAACACCCCCTGTTGGAAGTGGTGGCTACATGGACAGCAAGCACTGGAAATAGCAAAGTGTCCCTGTTCCCACATCTCCAGCCACCATGTCGCCTGTCCGCCATCCCCACGCACCCCACCCCCAGTCTCCGCCACTTCAGACAGACCACATAAGCCACTCAGTCACACGCTGTCTGACTTCATGGGTGATCTGAGGAGGAAGTGGAATACAGATGTATTCTCTTACTCTCAGAGGATACATTCCAAGGACCCCAGCAGACTTCTGGACCGACAGATAGACTGGTTTTGTCTCCATGTACATCCGCATTGGATGCTTTTTCTGTCTGGCCCAGGCACCACCCTACACTGTGGCCAAACCTTTGACAGCCTGAGGTACAGCATTAAAATGAGTTAACAGTTTCTCACTATTAAGAGGGTCACAGACAGAGCAAGGCAGAGCAGGAGAGTGGAAAAGTCATCGGCTACTCAGAATGCAAATGAAGGCTTAAATTAATTATTTGTTTTTGGGGTTTTCTATTTAATACCCCAGGCTGCAGATGACAATGGGCAATGATTTTAACTAAAGGGCCTCAACCCTGCCTGGTGTTTAATGGGCAAAGTGTTGGCTTCTGTTCTGCATGGTATGGTGACACACTGGAGTGACAGAGTAATGCCTCACACTGACGACACACTGGAGTGACGGAGTAACGCCTCACACTGACGACACACTGGAGTGACGGAGTAACGCCTCACACTGAGTAAGTGTGACACAGTAAGTGTTTAGCTGACCCCTCAGAGGTCTAATGACGTCTCGGTTTACAGCACAAATGGACACACGCTCATCCTGACATAGCATGCTTTGGAAGAAGTTCACTTTAAAAATATCTATTCTGAGCCGGGCAGTGGTGGCACATGCCTTTAATCCCAGCACTTGGGAGGCAGAGGCAGGAGGATCTCTGTGAGTTAGAGGCCAACCGAGTCTATAAGAGCTAGTTCCAGGACAGGCTCCAAAGCTACAGAGAAACCCTGTCTCAAAAAACAAAATAAAACAAAAACAAACAAAAAACAAAAACAAACAAAAAAATCTATTCTGGGGCTGCAGAAGTGGCTCAGTGGTTAAGAACACTGGCTGCCTTCCCAGAGGGCCTGAGTTCAATTCCCAGCACCAACATGGCAGCTCACACCTGTCTGTAACTCAGTTCCAGAGAATCTGACATCCTCACACCAATGTACATAAAATAAAATTAAATAAATTATTTTTTTAAAAAAATTCTATTCTATGAGGACATTAATACCTAGGATCTGATTTGATGCTTACAGAGCTGGTTAATTAGATCATCAATGAGCCTCTGGTGTAGGAGGTTCTTCTGTCTGTGTGTTGCTTTCATTGGTTAATAAAGAAACTGCCTTGGCCTGTTGATAGGGCAGAACTTAGGTAGGTGGGGAAGATGGAACTGGATTCTGGGAGGCAGAAGGCAGAGTCAGAGAGATGCCATGGATCTGCCAGAGATAGACGTGCTGGAACTTTGCTGGTAGGCCATGACCTTGTGATGATACACAGATTAATAGAAATAGGTTAAATTAAGATGTAAGAGTTAGTCAATAAGAAGTCAGGCTAATGGGCCAAGAAATGATTTAATTAATAGAGTCTCTGTGTGATTATTTTGGGCCTAAGCTAGCCGGGACAAGCAAGAGGACCCTCCTCCTACAAGCATCCATTTGAGCAGAAGCAAGACTAATAAATCCCAGGTCCTTACTATAAAGCTGATTTAAAAAAATACAAAATAAATAAAAAACCTTATCCCCAGACTGCTGACCATTATCACTTGAGTCAGAAACTCTGGGATTGCTTTGAGAATCAGAGACCTCATCCTTCCTTCATCACTGTGACAGTCAGGTCCCATCGTCTGCATTTCATATTCAAGTTGTGCTTTTCACTGCCTTCCTTCCAAGGCGCTACTTTAGAAATAAGGAAGACAGTCTAACAAGTCAACAAACCTACACTCTTGTAGGGCATCAGGAGACAAGATTTCAGCAAGTCTTCCTGACAGAGAACCTGGGACTCAGAAGGCAATCACGTGAGGATGCCATCATCTCTCTGGTACCTAGTCACAGGGCTCTGTGTGCCAACGTCTGGAATACACATTTATCACAAGCAAACAAGAATGGACTAGCAATGGTGAGCAAGCTATCTAGTGGGTAGTTGCCCCAGGTGGGATGGGAGCCTTTGGTTCTGATGCCTGGAGACCCACAGTGCCCTGAGACAAAGGCTCCTGCCTGCTCCACCTAAGCAAAGGCCCCAAGTCCTAAGACCCAACCTCCCCACAGCCTTCCCTTTTACAGTTACACCTATAGTTGGGAAAGAGGAAGACCACAAACAAACCCTGTAGCAAATAGAAAACTCTGCTCTTTAAAACAAAACAAAACAAAACCCAGACCCTTGAAAAAGGGACAATTAAAGTGGAAAAAAGAACATACTCTTACGAATTAAATTAAACCCTTTTCCCTTTTTCAATCCTCCTATCTAATAAAAAGATGTCAAGAAAGGTGTAAAGGACAAACCTGAGCCTACAAGAAGAGCAACAAGAAAAGACCTGAACGTGAGCAGCTAATCAGCCCACTGTGCAGTAAAAACTAAAGTCCTTTAGAGAAATAAATAGATGCAAATAGGCCCCAAGACCTTTCCAGGGCAGGGAGTGGGGTTCATCAGACTATAGTTGAAGAAATCCACACAGTCCAGTGAGGAGTGTGAAGGTCTTCAAAATTCTAAGTGAAAATGCCTGGACCCCAACTCTTAGCCAAGATGGGGACAAGTCAGAGTCATCAGATGTCTGAGTAGCCAAGAGCCAGGCTCCTGGCCACGTGTTCTAAAGTGATGTCAAGAGGAGCACAATGTAGGACAAGGGGCCAGGGCCAACTCAGGAGCCTGAAGATGGCAAACGACTGGGAGCAGAACAGGATGGCATGCAAGCCGTGGACTGCAGGAAGGTACTGCAACGGACAAAATTGACTGCAAATAAACAACAGGGTGTATTAAAAAGACATTAAAAATAAAACAAAAAAGTCACAGCATTTTTGTCATTTGTTTTGATCCAGTCTCCTGACACTAACCATGAGATTTCTAAGTTACTTCTTCTGCAACACATGTCTGTGACCCCAACACTCCTGACGCTGAAGTAGGGGCAGCCCGACTTTGAAGCCAGCAAGGGCTGTAGAGCAATACTGTCTTGGGGATACTGGGAAATGCTTGTGAAATGGGCATGTTTCACCTTCTCCTAACAAAATAGAAAAAAGAATACTGGGAGGAAGTCAGTGAGAAGTATGGGCAGCCAGGGATGCTAGAGCAGCTCGCTCAGAATCTCTACTCTTGTACTATTTGCTGTTTGTTGGTTTTCAGAATCAGTCTGTTTGCAAAGCATAAAATGGTCACCAGGGAAGAATAGTTCTTATCATGGCAACAATGGACGAGACAACCACGAAGGACAAGACAGGTGTGACCGGAGAGAGTCAGGGTCCCCCCTGCAGAGAAGAGGGACAAAGGAAGAGAGAGCCTGAGTAAAGACCAGGTGAGAGGAGCACAGTGCAAAAGCCCTTACGAGACTTGCGAAGGTAAAATAGAAGAAAAAAAAAACCAACACAGCAATTACTCAAAAGAAGAAAAGACACGTTGGAGCCTCTGTCCACCACGGAGGAATGGGAGTGCATTCCTGGCTCTGACACAGTAACAAGCCACTGAAGACCCAGGTAGACTAACACCAAGGAGCCCATGACTTGTTTGGGGAGGCCTCAGAATGAACTGATGAGGCTACCATGAGTATTCACATGTCACATGCCTGACACACTAACCCAGGGTTTCCAGGGAAAAGGTCTCTGTGTCCTTTCAGCCACACAAATGGCTTCTAGTCAGTTTGCAGTTATAATAAAGACATCAAAAATAAAACAAAAAAGCCATGGCATTTGTTGTCATTTTGATCCAGTCTCCTGACACTAACCATGTGATCTCTAAGTTACTTCTTCTGTAATATGTAATAACCTGAAACCAATGCTTCCTTCCATCTTGGTTCAAAGAAGAATAAAGAAATTAGGAGAAGAAAAAAAAAAACAATCTAGATCTCATCTTATCCTCCTGGAATTTTGTTCTAAGATGAGACAAATATAATACTTTAACAAGTACTTCCCTCTGCAGAAACTCACCAACATAACACCAAATCTTACCAACACAACACCAAACCTTACCAACACAACTCCAAACCTTACCAACACAACACCAAACCTTACCAACGCAGCACCAAACTGTACCAACATAACACCAAACCATACCAACACAACATCAATCTTACCAATGCAAATCTTTAGTTTCAAGCCTCTGTGCCAGAGGAAAAAACAAATCCCAATGACTGCTTCATTTTATACAAAGGATCTAAATGATTGCTGGGGCGCTGGGGATGTGAAGGTTCCGGGGACTTGGGCTGATAACACAGACACTATGAACAGTGGAACCATGCTGGGAAGAAGGGAGAGAAGGACAAGGGACACAGGGCCACCCAGTCGACAGAACCAGGGGGAACCAGGAGGAAAGGCTATCTATCTAACCCCATGGTCCGCCGGGGTTAAACTGCACAAGAGCTCTCCGACAGGCCAGATGGCAGAACAACAAACAACTTCCCCTCCCCCACTGCCACGTGCTACAGCCACACTTCTGTGCCAGGAGGCGGATAAACCCTTTTCTCTAAAAGAATGGCCACTGGGCAGGGCAGCAGGTTGTCCTTGCCACAGTCAGAGCACAATGGAGACAGATCAGAGGAGCCCTCCTGCCACACCAGGACTCACCCTTGCCTGAGCCTGAGGGCCAGGAACCCATGCTCTGAGGTTAATTTGTAAGGTGTCCAGCCGGCAGGCAGAGGGAACAGTCCGGCACTGATCTCCACACCAATCCTTTCCCAGGTTCCAATTTAATGAAGGGGATTAAAGTGGCCGAACAACAAGGAGCCATTGTGTCCAGTTGTAAAGGCAAAAGCCATACAAGGGAAGCTTTCATTTATTTATTTAAATGTTGCTTTGCAGATTTTAACTGTAGGCAGAAACCCAGAGCTAAAATATGGTCCAGCCAGTACATACAAAGGAGAACTGTCTTAAAGAGACGGTGCCTTCTTTCCAAGCCAAGGAAGAGAAAATGTGCACAGGATGGCAGGCACGGGTTCCATGGCAGCTGCCCAGTGGTGTGACCTGAGGTCCCACTGAGGATGTAGCTCCTGTGACACGTCAGGTTCTGTTCAGCAGCCACACGGGTGCAGGCGTGCTTTGGAACTCAGATTTCCTTCTTCCTGCTTTTTGAGGTCATCTTGCTCTCCTCAGACCCCTCTGCCTGGCTTGAAAATGCACTACCTGCCTTGTTTTTAATTATTATTAGAATTATTATTACCAAAGTCAGTAACCGGCATCCACAGAGCCCCCCCAAAAAAGGGTCTACATTTAATGCAGTACTACAGGGAGACATTTAAGAGTGTCTAAGAAATGGGTCTTCTTGGAGGGCTCACCTTTTCCTCACTGTGAAAAAGATAAATATACAAAGCATGACTGCCATGGTAATAGCCCCAAACCCAGGCCGCAGGGCTCCCCCATATTTCCATGCAACTTTCCTGCTAAGCTACCTTTCCTATCTAGACCTAGAATGAACATGTATATGGGTTCTTCCTTTCTCTCCTTCTTCCCACCCCTTCCCTGTCTCTTGCTCACCTCTGGCAAACCTAAGCACAGCTCAGAACTACAGAGGTCGTAAAACCATGCCCAAGTTTTCCCACGCCCCACAGAGCGGGCACCCACTCACTCTCAGAGGACAGTGGCTCTCCGAGTTCCAAGAGCACAAACACAGGAAGTTGCTGTTGAAATGTCCTGTGAGGCCCACAGGGCCCACAGTGTGAGGAGCCCTGAAGGCCAGCAGCACCAGCCACAGCAAGGCACCAGCCCATCAAATGTCTGTCCCAGAGTGAACCTGGCCAGTATAACCTCAGCAACGAGGCCAGGGTCTGTCCTCTCCAGAGGCCTTTATCACTTTTTCACCCAGGAAACCCCAGGGACTTACACTTTCAAAAATTTGCAAGCACTAGAAAGAATTCAGGTTCTGGGGCCACACCAATGCTAAGCAGCTGCTCACCTCTCTGTAAGATGGAACTACCCATCCACTGCTGTAATGGTCAGCTCAGGAAAAGAGATGGAACAGCTGGTTCAGTGGGTACCCTGACCTGAGCCAGGTCCCTTCACCTACAGATTCAGCTCACTCTCCTCCTCTTTTGCCTACATACCACTGATGCTGATCCATCCTACAACTACTGCTGGCTCACAGCTGGACGGCAGACTCTCCCTTCCTGGAGGAACATCAGTCCAGAGAAGATCTAGAGGCCATGGACAATTTAGAAATGCATGTTAATGTGGGCCAAATCTTTTGGGCACTGCACCCACCTGTGGAACTGAATAAAGTCACTTGGTCATATCACCCAACCGGCTAAAACAAGCTATCTCATCAGTGTATGCCCCTCAGCAAACAGTAAACTGGCAGGCTGCTTCTTGAAGGAACCCTCTGAAGTAGAGCACAGAGAAAAGTGACATCCCTAAGCCCTATACATAGTGGTGAGTCAGAAACTGCAGGGAACGGTGGGCAAGGCAGGAGGGGCTGGCATAGAAGCCAGCAGCTGCAGATTCAAAGACAGGACCAAGTTTCTTATTGATCACTGCTACACTGTCTTGAGAGTCTGTTTTCCCTCACTCCACTCACAAGTGATGGGGCTGAGTCACTCAGAAGGACTGAGAATGCAACCTACTTTCCAAGAATCTTTTAGGTAACAGCAAAAGATGAAAACCCACAGCTTTGATGCTCCAGGCCACATAGCAAAGCCAGAATTGTTTCCAGTCCTTGGGACCGTGATCAGGATTGAAGAATGAAGGTGGACACAGGAAAGGCGTGTGATCGTAGTCAGAGACCTAGTCACACACGTGCTGCCAGAAGTGTGCTAAATTCCCATCACACCTCTGTGGAGTCTGCCAGCTTTAGAGAACCAATTCCATTCCTTCCTACTGAGTCAAACCTTCGCAATCTTCCTAAAATTGAATACACCATTAGGGGTTTAAAAGGAAGGAAGTTCTGACATCACTATAACCCAGATGAACCTGAAGACACTCAGTAAAATGCCCAATCACAAGATGGACATTGTGAAATTTCCCTTACTCAAGGGTTCTTGGTTCGCACCCCCAGAGACAGAGTAGTGATGAATTGGGGAGGCGAGGGTGGGCTGAGAAGATTAGGGGACAGAGTGGTAACCTTTACTGGGGACATTTCTGGGGATGGATATACTACTATTCAGCACCATTAACTGTATGCTTCAAATGGTTAAGATGGTTAAGTTTTATGTTATATGAATTTTGTCATAATTAAAAATAAACAAAAATTTTAATGATCATATTCTAACTTTTGATTCCAGTTTAGATCCTTTTTACTATGATTTGGTTCTTGAAAAGAGCACCCTTTATCCACTACCCTCCTGCACTATATGAGTTTTAAAGAAATTCATGCAATCACAGGACTGTTCAATCCACATGCAGCAAGCACGAATGGCCTCCGAGACAGATGTGGTGGGCAAACTGCCAATGTGAACATTTATACACTCTAGTTTACATTCTTTCCAGGCAAATACACCCAGGCCTCTGCTCAGAAGTAAGAGCATTAAAGATTTTATTGCTACATTTTACATTTTGAGGGAAGACTTTTGTTCTGTGTTTAAGGCTCAGGGATGAAAACCTTAACAACTGCCTCTGCCTCATTGCCTGTTGAGCTCAGAGGGGACACTGTCCAGGGAGAGGAGGAGGGAGAAGGCCCAGCACCAGCCAGGACTTCACTGACTTCTTTGTGACCTTGGGCAAAACATGACCACTCTTCCCCAGTTTCCTCATGTGTGACATGGAATAGGAATGTGTATTTTAAATGCTCCAAGAACATTCTTATAAAAGGAAGATATTTTACTATCATTTAGAGAAGAGAATCAATGCAATTTATCCAATAAATCCTAGAACTCAAAACTGATTTTGAGTGCTATAATTTAAGCAACTCACTAGAGGGAAATGAGGTCAAATTTCAAAGCAGTAACAAGAACTAAGCCATCAAATTTTATTATAAAAATGTGATTTTATTAAAACAAACAAGTAGCTATCCTCATAGATGAGAGACCCCAGGCAGGAGCAGTGACACGGCCAGGGTTTGCAGCGGCTTCTCTTCAGCACCAGGCTCCCAGCTTTCTCTACACAGGACAAAGCTGGGACCCCTAGGGGAGGAAGAGTCTTCTGGACCCTTCCCGGACAGCACTGGGTTCTTAGCTTTTGGACAGTCGGAGAGTTCCCTACTCCTCCAAGAACCCAGATCAGTCAGCTCTCCCTTCTCTGGGGGTCAGAGGACACTATGTCTTTTAGGTTAAGCACTGTCATTCTGGTGCCTGCCAGCTGAAGCCACCATCACACTGCACAGCTGGGCCACCACACCCCCTGTGCATCCCAAACAGAAGCAGACTGGGGGCTTTCAGAAGTTTCTTCTCTGTCACTTTTCCTCCTCTCTAAAGACTGTTTGCACACCAGTCCTTTATACAACCTTGGATTTTCCTGCATACTCCAGCCTTCTCCCGTCGAGCAGCTGGAAAGGGCCTAGGGTCAAATTTTGCTCTTCATGGTGTGTTCTGCTAGAACCTCAGCTGCTCCAACCAGGAAGGTCCAAAGGCCTCCGAGTCAGCAGAAACCCCAAGTGGTGGGCAGATCTAGACAGTCTGGTCATGAATTTGCCCCTTGGTTTTCTGCTATCCTATTTTTAACCTCATCAAAGCCAGAACTGGGAACTGGTTATTGGGTTGCTCTTAAGTCTCAGCCCAAGAAGAAACAACAGCAAATCACTGGATACCTATCCAGAAGCACCCTGGAAAATCCCTGAGAGGAGAGATCAGGGGATGGGAATCCAAGGACAGACATGCAGAGTCAGCGGCACACGTCAGCTCCTGCTGCCTGCTGCAGGGTATGGGGTGCAGGGTGGGAGAGGCTGCATCTAGGCAAAACGGGGGAGCTGCAGACCGGTTTCATGCACATCCACTAGAATCTTACCAGCAGCGTGTCCCCTCTTCTGTGGCCCCAGTGTCCTGTCAAGCCCTGGGCAGCAACATCAAAACCTCAGCTGGTCTGCAGTTCTTCATGTCAGAGGCCATGGTGGATCTGTACAGCAACCCCACAGGCCCAGGCTCCCCGGAGCTCTCCCAGCACTGGGTGCAGGGAGAGCTGGAGCAAGGACAGCATTTGAGTGCCAGCACACAAGGGCAGGGGAGGAGGCGTCCAGAGGAGACAAAAGCCGAATGGCCAAACAGCGGGCGGGAGTGAGCGGAGCCTGGTGGGGAAGGCTGGCGCAGCCCCGGGGATGCAGCAGCAGCTGACACTCCTGCGCGGCTCCTCTCTAGCAGGCTCATTTCCATGAATGTAATCACACCGCCCCTCCTGCTACCCTCTTCCTGGCCTCCTGGGGGAGGGGAGGCACAGCTCGCATTTGCTCATAGGCTGCGCTTGCCTTCTTTCCTCTTAGAAGCAAAGCTTGATGGCTGCTCTCTCCAGGAGGAGGGTAACCCTTCCGCCTTCTCACACAAGACACGGGTCTGGGTGTCAAACATCTGTCACCCATGTGGCATAACCTCAGCCTGTGTGCCAGTCCTATGGCAGACCAGTCTGCACTCCCTACATACCGTCTGGGAGGGTCTTGGGAGGCAGCGTTCTACAAGATCCACCCCTGGAGGATCTCCTCCCTCCACCTCCACGTGGGATGCTGCAGCCTTCTTTCTTCTGCTGTTCGTGTATGCTGGCACCCATGCGTTCTTCACCAGAGGTGAACCACATGTGCTAAGTGCCCTGAGTAGCAGGGCTAGGCAGACTGATTCTGGGATGATTCTATAAGATGGCTGGTGACAAGAAACACAGCTACATACAGCCTAGGTACAAGCAGTGTCTCTGAGTCTTCAAGGAGTGCAAGGGTCACAAGAACACCTATTAGGCAAGGTAAGTGGGACCCAGAGCCCAGGACAAAAACTTCACAGGTCCAGGCCTAACGTTGAAAGGGCAACAGGGCGTGTCGTGACTGTGGACACACCAGGAGGCATCGCTTGAGACTATGAAGGGAGGAGGTGGCCATTTAAACAAGTAGCCAAATAAGCAATGAGAAAAACCTGAAAACACCTCACTGCCCTAGGCCAGTTCTTCAGTCTGGGCCCCAAGGCCATCTAGAGCACATCACTCAGTGCTGGGAACTCATCCCTGTGTGCTTCTGGGACCAGCTGAGGCTACCAAAGGAAACAAAAGCTGAGAAGCCAGAAGGAGCTAGAGTACCAGGCCCCTTTCCATTGCTATAGCAACCCTCTCTCAGCCAGGGGTGACTACCAAAATGTTTTCAGATATTGCTGAGAGTCCCTGGACAACTCTGATTAAGAACCACGACTCTAGACATATAACAAAAGGGGATCCCCACCCCAGGCCTCTCTTCTTTATGGCCTTCTGCTCTATGGAATCACTGTCTAAGGTTGCCTCTCTTTCCACAGGCACCTGTCCCTGTGCCATGATCTTCAATTTCGGGGCTCATCCCTGCTGGACAGAGACTGTGGACAGAGACTGTGGACTGACATCCTCATCACCATGGCAGTGTCTCCAGACTGGACTCAAACACTGTATTCTCCATTCCAATCCATGTCTTCTAAAATCAGCCACAAATCCTAAATCACTCATGATGTGTCTGCCTTAAGCTGCAAAAGCCTACAAGTCTTCAATGAAATGTGGACAGGGAATCCTGCTAGAGTCATAGGCTCCTGTCTCTCGGCCTCTTGTGTGTGGAAAGTCCACTCTCCCTGCTCTGTCAGGTCTGAGGAGTCAAGCGTCCTCCCGTTTGCAGGATCATCCCCACACTCCGCAGACCCACTTCTTTCAGGGAGACTCCCTGATTACCTGTGTATCTCCTTACGCCATTGCCTGACAACCTTCAGCTCACAGGATTAGCAGGTTTGTCTGTATCACACCAGCCATGGCCCGCTCACAAGCTCTCCTTCAGGTGATACCTTACACTAAATATGCCCGCACTTCTCACAGTCCTGAGTGTTACAATTGCCTTGTTGAGGTGGCAGTGCTGTTCTTATACAGGTATGCGTACACTCTGGGAACCGAAAGACCCCAGCAGGTGAATCCTGTCCTATCCCCTCCCCATGTGCTCACCCATAATGTGCAAGGCTCTCCATGGCTCTCCTTTACTTGGCCGCTTCCCACATGCATACTAAGTGGACCTTCTGCTGGCTTTACTCACAGCACACGAACTGTCACCTTCAGCTGGAACCCATGCTAAATGAATGTGATAGCAAAAGCCTGTATGAACACAACTCACAGCTCTAGGCACAAACTAGAAGGTATAGGGAGCCAGCAGACCAGAAGGAGGGGGAAAGGCTGCAAACTGAGCCCCTCCCCTACCTAAAGAAAAAAGATGCTAAAATGAATCCATGTACAACCAAATTCATGAAAGCATAGTGACCAAGGGGAAAAAAAAAACACAAAACCAGGGGGGAAACCAGCTTGCAGCACAGGAATCCTGACACAGAAAACAGAAACAGAAGTTTTTAAGAAATTATTTTCTTAGACTAATAATTCAACACACCAATCAGGGACTTATTAGTGACTGTGGAAAATACAAAGTTGATAAGAGGGTTCCACTGAGTTTCTTACAAAAAGAATCAGACAGCAGGTAGTGCACCATAAAAGTGCTACAGGCTAGATGTCGGACAACAGTGGCACACATTAAACTGACTCTATACAAGAGCCAAGATTGACACTGAGCCAGAGTTCACCAGGAAGGAAAGAGTGCCCAGACTCAGGGGTGAGGTGGGGGGTGGAACAGAGGCGGAAGGGTGGCCCAAGTGGGAAAAGTCTGGAAGGCAAGCTGGAATGGGCTGGTGACTTTGACTCCAGCTGAGACAGTGGGTTCCACTGTTGCTGAGCTGAGCTGAAAAGCAAAAGCAGCAAGGAGGCGCCAAGGAGAAAAGGACCTGGAGGTCTTCCAGCTCCAGAGAGGAGAATAGGGACGGATGGCTAAAACTCCAAATGTCATAAAGAGAAAGTGCTTCCTTGCCTACTGGTGCTGGTGGCTTCGACTGACACTCTTACCTGACACTAACACTCCAAACACACCCACTAGCCCTCCTACGCCTGTCTCAGGCACAGGGTCTGCTGGAGCAAAGATGGCCTCTGACAAGAGTCAATGTGCACCACCGTTGCTGGTTTCTTCGGCAACTTCTGATGAGACAGGCACAGACCAAAGTATCCCGATGGCTCCTCAGCTCACTGAGGATGCTCAGTGCTGCCTGCAGGCTCTCTATACATAAGACACTAAAGAACACAATGAACACAAAGTCCCTGCCCAGGCACAACTCCAACCTCCCAATCCTGGAGGATCTGAAATCCTTTATACTTAAAAATGCTTTGAGACTCCTTAGTAAGAACAGACACAATTATAAGTTTCTCCAACGAGGCCATACACTGCCATCGACTTTCACTCAACAAGGGCCTGAAAGCTGAGAGGGTATTTCTAACCTAACCTCACATGCATTAGTTGGGTTTCTATTGCTGAGACAATCACTATGACCAAAAGCAGCTTGGGAAGAAATGGGTTCCTTTAGCTTACAGCTATAGTCTATAAGAGAGTGAGGCCCGGGAGACCCAAGGCAAGAAGTCACACAGAGGCCTAGAGGAAACACTGCTCACTGGCTTGCTCCCACAGGAGACTAAGTTTACTTTCTTATATACCAGAGGACCATGTGTGTAGGGATGGCACCAACCACAGTGGATCCTCCCACATCATTAATCAAGAAAATGTCCAGATTGCCTACTAGTAAATACGATAAAGGCAATTTCTCAGTTGAGGCTTGCTCTTCCCAGATGACTTAACTTGTGTTGAGGTGCCAAAAACCTAACTAGAACATCACAATAGAATGTCAGACATTCACTCTTTGGAGTTGTCCTCAGTCCTGGTAGCAGTGTTGACGTCTAAGTGAAAGGAGCTCGGGAATAAATGGTGACACTGGGTGGAGCCCCAACTCCCAGAGCCTAGAGCAATTCCAACTGCTGGCCCATTACAGTCACTGTAGCTTAGCAGGAGGCCAAGGCAGGGAGTAGCCACAGAGGCCCAGGCCTCTGCTGCAGGTACCAGAGCAATGTGGGGGGTGGGAGCAGATTTCATCTCTGCCCTATCCACAGGTGTTCTCAGGGGCTGCTCTGAGATGGGCCCTGTGCAGAGGAAGCAGCTGGGCAGGAGAACCTGCAGCAAAGGAGGCCCAAGAAAGCTGTGGAGAGGAGGGACAGGAAGAAGCAAGACCTGTGTCTCTGAGACCCAAGGTAGGATGTAAAAGACAGACTGAGGAGGAAGCACAAGAACTGCGACATGAAAAGATGCTGAAGCTCACCTACCCCAGGAAGTGCAAACAAAGGCACAGACTGACGGCCAGAGCCCGGCTACCAGCAGTACAGACAGCGGGCGCAGTGCAGCTTTCTGTGCCACCTTAAACACACAGGTCTTTCCACTGAAAATGTGAGTCTGCTTCTTATGCTAGATTTGGATTCTTTTTTTTTTTTTAAAGTAGTGTTCTGGCTGCATATTTTCCTGCAGGCCAGAAGAGAGCACCAGATCTCATTACAGACAGTTGTGAGCCCCCATGTGATTGCTGGGAATTGAATTCACGACCTCTGGAAAAACAGTCAGAGCTCTTAACCTCTGAGCCATCTCTCCAGTCCCTAAATTTGGATTCTTAGTGTATAAGAATTTTCCCAATGACAACAACATCAAAATGATAAAAGTTGAGAAGTTTCAGTACTGTACACAGTGACAAGAATGAGGAGTTCTAAAGGGGCCAGCAGTAACACGTGATTCCTCCTTATGTATGATATGTGCCTGGAGGACACGTGAACCCCGCACCATCAGTGGGCACCACGTAAATGAGGTTCACAGAGAAGCAGCATGCTTTAACTCTTCCTTTGCTATGGTTCTATGAGCTGCATCCACAGGAAATGCAATCTTTGCTGTTAAGGCTTCTCCTCGGGGGAAATGCAGAAAAGCCACTGGCTCCTATGCCAGACAGAGCCGAGCCCTTCTCTGTGTTAGGAACATTCTTGTGCTCTGGTCCATGGTCAGTGAAACGCCTGCTCGGCACCCTGACGCTGATGTGGTAGCACCGTGGCCTTTCATATGGGCTTGCTGCTCAGAATCCTAAATCAAAGTAAGACAGGGAAGGAATATTGAGCACTAAGAATGGGGTCAGAGCAGACACTGACCCTCAAAAGAGACTCACGTCTCGGAGGTCAGAAGTTGAGTTCTATGAGTCAGTCCTCTGTAAAGTGTAAAACACTGGGTTAAGGCAAAATATGACTTCCTTATTTTCTCAAGAAAGGAAGGGACATGCTGGGTGGGTCCTTCCACAACAGTCCATCCGCAGGGAGCAGGCCTTGACTTCCTGCCCCCATAGCTCCCTGCCATACGAAGGCAGAAGAAACAAAATGGTAGCTGATAACCTCCACGGACAAGAGGGTGGCATTGGCAGGGGCAGCACACTTCTTCCTGGCTGTCTGTGTTTAGAGGCCTGCTCTCCTGGGAGCCAAGGCAATGGCTGTTATTTTAGAACTGAGCAGGGATTGACTGGATAACTGCAAAGGTACTTCTTGCTCTGGAAGTCTGACTGCACAGCTGCTAGTGCCCCCTGGTGCTGTGCTGGAGCCATACAAAATGCTTAAGCGAGGCTGAAGACCCTGGGAGGGTGCGCAGGAGAAGCAGCGTTCCCTGGCATTCTTCCTAAGAAGAAAGTACAGCTGAGTGGGAGACAGACAGACGAGCAGACACAAGCACACTATGTTCAGTGAAGCTGCTTCTGGAAGGGTGTCAAGGTCCAAAGGGAAAATGAGAGGTGGGAATTTCCAGATATTTCCAGGTCTAGCTCTCCATCCTCGATGCAGCCAACAGCAAACTATGCAACCTCTACCCCATTTCAGCAGTTTCTGCGGCCCTAGGATGATGGCTGAGAACAGGAGCATGCTGCCTCAAGCTGCTCTGTTCACTCCTCTGCAGTGCCCAGCTTCATCCCCACTGACTACAGCAGGTCAACAGGACTCCTGATACCCCAGACCTAAGCCTGCTTTTCTTCCCACCGATACTGGACTCTTAAACTCTGACTCCATCTTCTGCCTCCCTAGACCTCCTTTCTAACTGGTCCTGGGTGCCCACAGCTAGCCTAGCTTTCATATTCCACACAAGTAAACGTGGCAGGTGGCAGAGAGCCTCAGGCGGTCTTCAGAGGCATCTAGGCCCCTGCTTCTGCCCCACCTCCTCATTAAGGAGAAAGGGTGCAATCGTGGCTGCTGTGCTCCAGTGAGGCCTGTAAAGCTCAAACCAGAGGGAAGCCCTCAACACTGTCACTGCAGATGGTGGCACAGTCTTTCTGCCTTGTGCGCTTTGTACAAAGTCAGATATGCTCCTGCTTAAAAACAAGATGGAAGCCAGTGTCACCTGGAGAAGCACCTGAGGTGTTCATCCACAGCACCGTGGGTCTTCCTTCTAACACCTACCAAACAACTTGTCCCGACCCAGGACACAGGTCACCAGGGATGCTGCTATGCCAAGTTAACATCAAGGTGAACTGTTTATCTGTCACTGAAAACCCAGTGTTCTAGCCAAGAGGTGCTATATGCAACTCTATTTGGTGTGGTACCCTTGTAGTACCTCAGCTTCAGACGTTTTTGAGTCTTTTTAGCTCAGGTCTGAACTGCTCCCTGAGATGAACTGCTCCTGACAGCTCCTCAATGAGGCACAGATCCAACACCAACAGCTCGCTTCACACTCTGGTCCCTGACTGGTCCTCAGCAATTTATTCTCCTACTGAAGCCTACAGATTCATCTAGCTAACATTTGCTGAGCATCTGCCATAGGCGCAGCCTGTGCTTAGAGTTGGGACTTAAATAGCTCTAGACTCAGCCTTGCCAGTGGGGAGAGGCAGGCAAGCCTGTGGCAGCAGCAACCTGACACAGCATCTGTGCATGCTAAGGACATGCCAAGATGCTGCAGAGGGGCCAGCTGGATCCAGGACTTAAGGGAATGGTGACTCCTAAGTGACAGAAGAAGCCTTAAGGATGGTGGGCACATCATTTCTCAGGGCCTGAGGAACACTGGGCCCAGAGAGCCCTGGAAGAGGGCTTAGCGACTGCTGTGGAGGGCCATGGGTACACATCAAGAGGGACTACACATAAGCACATAAGCTCAAATAGCTAATCTACTAGAAACAAATCTATGGTAGTTAAGGAAACAGTGCCCACTTAATTATATTGGTAACTCTCACTTAGGCAAATAAACACATGATGCTGGGGAGCAACCGATTATTTAAGTACAGATAAGAAAGGAAGATACCAGGCTGGAGAGATGGCTCAGCAGTTAGAGCACTTGCTGCTCTTTCAGAGCACCCAGATTTGACCCCAGCACCCACATGGTGACTATCAACCATCTATAACTCCCGTTTCAGGGGATCCAATAACCTCTTCTGATGTCCTAGGATATCAGGGGCACATGTGTTGCATGTACATACATGCAGGCAAAACATTCATGCACATAAATAAGTAAATAAATGTAAGAAATAATTTTAAAAAGAAGGATGTGAAAGCAGCACAGCTGACGTGCACAGCGGAAGGACCTGCCTTCTGAACGTCTGTCCAAAGCCCTCGCTCTCCTCCTCGGGGACCTTAGGGACTTGCCACAGGAAACTCCACTGCTTCTCTTCCATTTTACACCCACATAAATGCCGTCCTGTGTCTGTGGCTACACCTCGGGAATCTACCTTAGCAATGGTTAAAAGGGCAATGCTCTTCCCCTTTGTTCCAAACGGGAAACATTAGGAGGGGGTTGGGAAATGGGGCACTGGCTTGTTGTTCATTAAAAGCAGAGCTGATCTGACCCCTCAGGCCCTGCCCCTAAAGCTCTGCCCTAAGGCCTGCTCCAGGTCCATCACCTCAGCTCTGGATTTAAGCCTGCACCCATACTCAGGGCACCTAATGATACACTTTAGAGCCTGTAAGGCAATGAGAGAGCCAACCACATAGGACCCCTCTGGCTCAAAGTGACTATACCACACTTCCTAGCTGGGTGTGAAACTGGTGAAGCTGGGTGAAGTTCTAGCAGCCAGTAGCCATGGAGATGTGACATGGAAACCAGTGATCACTGGTTAGGCAGCCTCACTCTGATATTTCTAGCATTTTACTCCATGTCTTCTTCTCTCAAAATTATTTCCCTTGGAGAAATAGTACCAGGACTAAAGTGGATTCAACTCTGAAAAAGAAAAAAAGTTCGCAATGGGCAGCTTACCCTGGCCTGGCATCAGCTCTCATTACCAACCCCTCTTTGAAATCAAAAGGACTGCAATAAAAACAGCATAACATTCTCAGAAGAGTACCCACAAAACTGCCCAGGGTGAGCTCTCTTTAAAGGCGAGACTTCAAGTGTGTGCTCAGTAAACCAGGAGAGGGAAGTGAAAGAGACAGCCAGATTTCCAGGAACCAGCCCCATGTTAGGTTTACTCTAGTACCCAGATTGGCTGCAGCTGGTCACACTTGCCCCCTTTTGCCTCAGGGCTGAGGCAAAAAAAAAGCACTGCAGCTGAGTCAAGGCAGGCACAGCAAGGAGGCTCCCAGCATCACAGCTCCTTGAGCTGCAGAGCTCCTCGGTTTACAGCATGGGTTGGGGAAGATGAGGGAAGCGCAACAGACACCACAAGACTTCAGTCTTCACCTGGCCAACAACGAGGAAGCCTCTCCTCTGGCTACATTTCATTTAGGAAAAGGAAGAACCATTGAAGCTGAATTTTGCTGGCATAACTCAGGGGATGTCTTTACTTCCCAGCCCAGCTCGACTGTGTCAGGGAGTTCCCAGAGCTATAGTCCCACTGCTCAGTAGATACAGTAAATGGCCAGCAAGCAGGAGGCGGCAGCTGGCAGAAGCCTGGATGACTCTTGCCACCTCATTTAGAATCTCATATTTATTCACTCTTTCTGCCTCTCTCTCTCTGACTGACACACACACACACACACACACACACACACACACACACACACCTACCTTAGTCTTACTCAGCATATTGTATATCTTCTGAAAGGAACAGGATAAAAACCAGACTCTAACCGCACCCTGCCACAAAGGCCCAGTAAAGCTGTCCCCATAGGAGCTCACAGATGAGTCCGGCAGAGACCCTCAGAAGCCCAACCCACCCACCTCAGGCCACCTGGATCTAGTCTGGGGCTGGGACTCACCATCCTCCCCTTCTCCTTCTTTAAGAACCATTGTTGGCTTCTTGGGGCAGCACAGGCTGGGCTCTGCCACGAAGGACGAGCTGCTGCTAACTCACTCAGCACAGTACCCTGAGCAAAGTTTCCTGGGCAGTGGTTGGGTGGGGCTAGGAACACCTACAGGGAGCTGTCCAGTCACTAGGACAGCTGGGGCTGCTGCTAGACTACCAGAGGAACAGCCAGTGACAAGGGGACCAATTAGCCTGCAGGCTGTGCAGGCGTCACTGCAGTCTCTGTCACCGCCCAGTTCCTCAAGTCAAGCTCAAGCACCTTCTAGCATGCTAAAGAGCACTGAGTCATCACAACAGCTCAGTAGAGGGCCCACCCTGTCCTCACTCACCCAAACAAGGACACAGCAGCTGCTGCTTTTGGCTTCAGCTCCTAAGTCTTCCCAGTGACAGAATCCCCTAAACCCGTCACCTTCCGGTGAGGAAACAGCACACTAACATCCACAAGAGCTTGCCATCACATCCCAGCTAAAAGCAGAAGGCAGGGCCCAGGGATGAGACAATCAAGGGCCACACTCCCAATCAATATGAGGTCAATTTCAACTCCATTCTCATTTCTGCAATTTTAACCTACATGTAACAATTGCACGCTTATGGTATTCAAATCGAAAATTCCATATACACAAAGTTTAGCTCCTAAATTAAGGTGAGTAATGGATCTCCTTGTCCTTAAATGTCATTTCTTGTACTGGGGACTTCCAACTCTTTTCATTGTAAACATGGGGCTGGCAAGATGGCCCAATGGGTAAAGAGCTTTCCACATAGTCTGATGATCAAGTTGAACCCCAGAATGCATAAAGGTGAGAGGAGATACCCAACTTCCACAAGCTGTCTTCTGACCTCAACATTCTCAAGATAGCATGCACAACCCTCCTACCCCAGCACAACAAATAAATGTAAGTAATAGTAATAATAATAATAACAGTAAATCAGGAGGCCAGGTGTGGTGGCATGCACCTTTAGTTTCAGCACTCAGAAGGCAGTGGCAGGCAGATATCTGAGTTAGTGGCTAGCCTAGCCTACACAGAGCAAGTTCCAGGACAGCTAGGGTTATACAAAGAAACCTTATCTCAAAAAAAAACCCCAAAGTAAGTAAGTTAAAAATAATATTAACAACAACAACAACAATAACTCAGGCCAAACGGCTCCACACAGCATCTGCTGCAAGGCTGTACTCATCACCTCTGTGGCCTAGACAACAGTTGCTACTTTTTGCTGACATCATCCCTGACGATTGGGTGATACTGAGCATTTTAAATATTTTGGTCATTTTTGTTGCTGGGTTTCGGGGGTTTTATTTGTTTGCTTGAGACACGGCTTCATCATATAGCCCAGACTGACCTTGAACTCACCCACCTACACGCCTAAACTTTGGGAGTGCTAGAATTACACACAGGCCTATTTCACCATGCCTGGCTCATCTATGGCCATTTGTATTGCTTCTTTCAAAATAGGTCACTGGGCAGTGTAGCACATGTCTTTAATTCCAGCTCTCAGAAGGCAGAGGCAGGCAGATCTCTGTGTGTTCAAGACCAGCCTGGTCTACAGAGTGAGTTCCAGGAGAGCCAGGTGGCTACACCGAGAAACCCTGTCTTGAAAAACTTAAAAAGTCTACTTTGATCTCCTGCTTTGTTTTCTGCTGTCTTTCCATCTGCTTTAGACAGCCTTATGTAGTCTGGGTTGGCCTCAAATTTCTTAGCAGCTGACAATGACCTCAACTCTGACCTTTCTGCTCTACCTCCCAAGTGCTAACTAAGGTGCAGGCATGTACCACCATGCCCAGTCGCTGGCTTCTTTTTAACTATGTTTCTTCTTCTATTTGGTTCCTTGTATATTTCAGATATTATATTCCACACAGTTCACAGATATTTTTTTCTCAAAACCTATTTAGCTTGGTAAAATCTCGTGATCTGTTTTGGCCTTTGTCTGGGGATCTTACCATAGTTCCACTGCTATAACATCTTACAGCACCACCCTGCTTTTCTATTGGTTTTGTAGTTCCTAGTTAATTCAGGTCTTTGATCGTCTGGAGTTGGTTTTTTATGATGGTGAGGCAGGGTCAGGTTTCATTCTTCTATATGTGAATAACCACTTTTGCTGGCACCACTGTTAGAGCCTCTGTTGAGAGTCAGTTGGCTGCAGACATGTGACTTCTGGGTTCTCACTTCAGTTTCATGTCTGTGTGACAACATCATACTATTTGGGCTGCTCTGCTTTACACTGTGTTTGAATCAGCCTCCAGCTGTGTCCATTTTCCTCAGATTGCAATAGTCATTAGGGACTTTTTGTGAATTTTACTACTGTTTTTTCCTATCTGTGAAGGGCACCTTTGTTTAATGTATTCTGACAAGTAACACTAATCTAGAATTAGAAAGTTACCTCCTAAGGAAGATGAACTGAAAGTGGTCTCTTGCCTGAGTTTATAGACTGTCCTCTGCGGCCCTGCAGACTGGGCCAGGTTGCTTGACCTTGCTAAAGGACTCTGGGGCACATCAGCCCCAGGTGTAATGGCCTGGCCTGTCTCTTTAAGAGACAAGCCCCGCCCATTCCCTGCCATGGCTCCCCCTTCCCTCCCCTCCCCTCCCCGCTCCTCTCCCCTCTTCCTTCTCTCTCTCTCTCCCTCTCCCCTCTCTTCCCCTCTCCCCTCTCTTCCCCTCCCCTCCTCTCTCTCTCTTTCTCTCTGCTCTTCTCCTCCAACCTCACTCTGCATGGTGTGCCTATCCGTCTGTCTCTCACCCACAGCAGTTGCAGCTCCTCGTCAGACTGGCTGCTCCATCTCTGTCTCTCACCCACCATGCGGCTCCCAGCCTGGGATCCGCTGCCCCTCGTGGCCCAGGGGCCACTCGGGGAACAACACCATTTTACTTAAACCATAACACTGGGTAGTACTTCTTTCCTGAATCCTAATGCATCACACCAGGATGTTCTTTCCTGTGCACTTTTCACCATATTCATGAAACATATGCAGAAAGCAGTAGCAGGCAGTCTGATCCTTCCCCCAGTGTGAACCACAGACGACACTGTAGGGTTTGGCCTGATTCTTCTGCATGCAATATATATTATGTTATACTGTGTCTTTCATGTCACACACATCTATGTATACACACACCAGAAAGTTAGCAACTATTTTTGCATGCTGTTTATAAACACCTCATTTTTACTTTTGTGTGTGCACATGTGGGTTCATGGGGTGTCCATCAAATATAACAGGTATTTCCTCAGTTGCTTTTTTTTTTCTTTTTTTTTTTTTGAGACAAGAGCTCTAGAAAGCTCTAGCCAGAACACACTGTGTAGACTGGGCTGGCCTCAAACTCACAGAGATAGGCCTGCCTGCATTCACCTCCCTAATATGGGATTAAAGATGTGCGCCAACACACCCAGCTCTTCACTTTAGTTTTGAGACTGGGTCTCTCACTGAGTCCTCACTGGCCCTCATTGATTCAGTCAGACAGCCTGGCCAGAACCCTCCTGAGATAATTACGCAATACGTTGCCACCCCTGACTTTTACAGGGAGTTGGGATGGAATTCAGACTCTCATGATTACCAATTATGCCGTCTCCCTAGCCCTATTTCCTTCCAGGATTATAAAGGGATATCATGTTTCCACTATTCACAGTCTGGAAGACTTTGAAGTAGGGTCAAACTCAGGGTCCTAGGCCCATGCTCTGTACAAAGCTCTAGTTCTCTCCAGAAGTCTTTCTTAGAAGTAGAGTTCCTTGATCCAAAGCTCCCCTGTGTTCCCAGGATGGGCTGTGAAGTCCTGAGCCAGCTATCTGCAGTAGCATCAACTTAAAAGGGAACAACCACAAAGCACCGCCATGACATCACTGGGTGGTGTCCTAGTTTCATTTCTGTTAATGTGATAAATATCCTGATTAAAAGCAACTCTGGGAAAACAAAGTTTATTTGGCTTACAATTCTAGGACACAGTCCATCAATTCAGGGAAGCCAAGGCAGGAACTCAAACAGCTAGTCAGATCACACCCACCACCAAGAGCTGAGAGAAATGAATATACCCAAGCTGTCTGCTTGCTTGCTTTTTTCTCAGTTAGCTTTACAACCATAAAATGGTGCCACCCACAGTGGACTGGGAACTCTCATATCAATAAACGAACAAACAAGACATCCCCAACAGACATGCCCAGAGGCCAGCCTGATCTAAGCAAGCCCTCTAATCTCAATTCACTCCCTTCTTGGGAGAGTCTGGGTAGTGTCAAGTGGAAGTTAAAACTAAGCAGTACTGTCACCAAGTTCTCCTCTCTCGGCTTCACTGATATAGCTTGCCTTGTCTAACCCTGAAAACCCTGTAGGTTGAGTGTTCTCTCCGACCTCTGCCCTGATGAATCCTGTTTTCACTGCACTCTGCACCATTTAAAACCTGTTTGGCAGTTCCTTACCCATATTTCTACCTTCTGGCATTAGACCTGATTCCCAGGTAACCCTGACTTGGGTGGGACAGGTCATTTCTGCTTCCTATGTTTCAGTAGTAGGACATCACATGTACATTGAACGGCACTGACAGGTGGGGACATTCCCAGTGCTGACCTCTGAGCAGCCCTCACTGCCATCAAGGTTGCCTTTCCCTAAGTGTGAGAACACTTCTTTCTGTTCTGTGCAATGATGTCACACCTTATGTTCTTTTTTCTAACTGTCATCCCTCCTACTGGTTTGAAGGACTGAATAGAATATTTACAACATATAATGCAATCTGTCACTTGTTTTTAACTCCAGTTCTATCTTCAGTTTCACACATTTAAAAAGAAATCAATCAAATCTATAATCTTTCTAGTGTTTCACCCAATAAGGGTCCCTGAGCACAGTGGGTGTGGACTGTAGAGACATCAAGGACTAAATGGACACAGCATTTCCGCTGTGTGGATGACAACAGCAGGGAAATATACAAGAGCAGAGTGGGCACCACTCTCGGACATGTGCAGGGGCTCAGGACAGTGTCAAGTTCCACGGGAGCAGCAAGGTGAGGTCAGGGGGTCAAGGCCTCTGGAGCACTGTGGGAAGCCTGGGCTGTTTCGGGGACCTCAGTTTCTGTCCTAGGCAGAGCAGACATCTGATTTGCTTTGTGACCAGAGCACCCTGGGTGCTGGCTTATAAGAACAGACTGCAGACAGCCAGGGCAGAAGCAGGGTGGCCTGAGAAGCTGCTATGAGAGGTGGAAGCTGAGCAATAAAAGGGTCAAATTCCTGTTCTATTTATGTCTAGGTCATGTCAGGGCCTACAGATGGACTCCATCCGAGGCATGGAGGTATGAACAAGAGTCAGGCTTGAGTAGCAGGCCATAGGCTGGGTCTCTGCAGCTCCTGCCCAGTCCTCTCCCTCAGCCCAGGAACCTAGACCCCCGTTTCTCAGGTTCTCAGCCTCATCCCTTCAGTTCCTGTGACTCCATATCCTCTACAAGTCAGGACTTCACAGCCCTGTTCACTGCCCCTGCCCACAGCTCCTCACAGCCCCATCTCTTAGCCCCTTGTTTTTGGCCTTCACAACTTTCACTTCTATTAGTCGATGATCCATTCTTAGTATAATTTCCAAAAAGTGACTCAGAGTAACTCAAACAGCAGCTACTATCCCTACTTGGGCTCACATGACTTCCCGGCAGTCCTGAGTCTGAGTCCCAGCCTCCGGGAGCCTGACAAAAGCTGCCCTACACATTGGAGTGCAACAGAAACCCTGGCCAGCCCACAGTGCCCACCATGATGCCCTCTGCTGACTTGTTTTGCTAAAGCTAGTACAGTATCAACTCTGCAAACTAAAAAAGGAAATAAAGAAACTCTTCTCAAATTCTTAAAACAGACATTAGCTCTCAAAGGCCCATGTCTGGCTCAAAGGAAAGTGACTACATAATTTATCATCCTTACTAGGCAAGGCATGTGGTATACCCCTGTAATTCCAGCACTCAGGAGCCTGAGGCAGGGGGATCATAAGCTAGTGGCCTGCATGAGCCACACAGCAAGACCATCTGTCTCAAAGTCTAAACAAGTAACAAGAAGACCCACAGTCCTGGCAGTACAGGCTGTAATGGCAACTACTGAAAAGGCTGAGGCAAGAGAACTACAAGTCTAAAGCCCGTGCTACAAAGTACACGCAAGGCTGGACTACATAACTTATTGAGACTCTACATAGACAAGAAGGCAGATCCGCGAAAGAACATTCATCTAGCTTATGCCAGGCTTTAACCCTAGCAATGACCAAAACAAACACCATGAGAATTTATCTTCCAAATTGTGATACAGAACTTGAAAGCTGGCAATGTTAAGAGTTACAGCATCTACTCATAGGGTTGGAGAGACAGCTCAGAGGTTTAAAAAAAAAAACATGCATGAGCTGCTCTTCTAGAGGGACCTGGGTTCAATTTCCTGTTCCAAGGGCTCTGGCACCCTCATATAGACATATATGCACATATAATAAAAATTAATTAATTGATTAATTAAAAAAAGTTACAGCACCCTACCTGGGCATGGTGGCACACATCTTCAATCCCAATATTCGAAAGGCAGAGTCAAGTGGATCTGTATGAATTCAAGGCGAGCCTGGTCTATCTAGTGGGTTCCGGAGAGCCAAGACTGCATACAGAGACACTGTCTCAAATGTATAACAAAACCAGTTACAATACAAGCAGGAACAGACTGGAGAGATAGTTCAGCAGTTGAAACCACTAGCTGCTCTTCCAGAAGTCCTCAGTCCCGGCAACCATATGGTAGCTCACAACCATCTACAGTGAAATCACTCTGACATAAAGGCATACATACAGATAGAGCACTCATATACATAAAATAAACAATAACGCAAGCGGGAACTATCCATAACACTGGAATATATAAGCATATATCACATATACTAGACACATGTCCGCCAGTGCCGAATGAGCCTTGTAGAGAAGTCACTGTGCTGTGCCTGGATGAGAACTGTTAGAAAGCCCCATGTACATTCTGAAATAACTAGGCACATTACAAAAGCAGACCATATTATGAGGCCTCAGAACAGTGATGTAGACGCGCAGGATCGGGGCAGGCCCTACAGTGAGTAGGAATCTGGCCAAGGGGAAGAAGACACTGAAAACAACGCATACTCATATCATGTGTCAGAGCGTTCCTACACAAGTTTGCTTTTAAAATAAATTTTACTATGCATATTTAAGGTATGCAATACGATGTTCTGGAAGATATGTAGATAATGAGAAGGCTGCAAGTTAACACACCTGCCATCTTACATATTTACTCTTCTGTTTCCATGGCAGGGAGCAGCAAGACTGACTTTACTCACCCTCCATGCATGCCAGCCCAGCACACAGATGAGCAGTGTTTTCACACCAAGCTGTAGTTCTTCTGACCTATATCTCAAACACTAATGCAGCGTCTAGACTCAAGATGTTTCATGTTTCCAAACAATTAAGACCATAAACATATTTAACCCTTTACCCCCACCCACCTGCAATGGATAGGTGAGAATATACAAACATGGATCAACTTGCCACAACACTAGATGTCATGAATATTTCTATGATATTCTGTGCTTCCATTACCTTTTTTTAAAAAAAAAATACACGGTTTCTTTGTGAAGCCCTGGATATCTTGAAACTCAATCTGTAGACCAGGTTAGACTCAAACCTGTCTCTGCCTCCCAAGTACCGCCCAGCTCCACTACCACTCTTAATTCTGACTGACTCTAGAACACACCCTGCCTGGCTCAGAGGCCGGCTCAGCTTCTCTACATGCCTACTCACTGAGTGTAATTACAGATACATTTTGGTGAAACCACTACTTAGCATCTAAAAATAAATAAATATTGCTTACAAAATACACTATGGATGGAATTACCACAGCAGCATGAAGGGTCACTTTTTCCTGTCTTATGTCTGTCACTAATTAAATGTCAAACTCTACCACAGCATAAACAGTATCAGTAGGGTCAAGTGCGCCAAGCACTGTGTCTTCCAAAGAAGACAAAGGGATGCATATTACTGAGACCCACCCACAAAGCCTGTTCCCATTCCCTAACAAGTCTCTCTGGTCCTTGGCACTCATAGGGTTCTCATGGCTGATGAGAAGGAGCCTTTATGAGGCAGAATTGTGGCCCTTTTCTCATCAAAACCAAGAGTCAAAGTTAACAAGGAGTTAAAACAAACAAACCTTACTTATGCAGACCTTATCTATGTTTTATGTTGTCTGCCCCTCCCCCTTCTTCAGGTTCTCACTGATCTAGGCTGGGTTTGAACCTGCAACCCAGGAAACCCAGATCACAAGAGTGTGCCACCATGAACATCTCTTATTTTTTTTCTAAGAAGAACGACTGATATTTGTAAGAAAAAAAATAAGACACAGGTGTGACATTGTAAAATAAAGACTGATCTTATCATTCCTTTTGTGAAGGAAATCCCTACTACTACCATAAAGTGTCCCAGAATGAGCACTGTATAGCTTGGGTTCCCTTTCTGTAACAAGAACAGACAGCCCTGCCAAGGGAAAGACCTCAGAGAGTCCTCCTAAGGAGGAGTGATATCCAGAGCATCATGATGGAAATAAGTTCCTTCTTGGCCACTTGGCAGACAACTCACTAACTGACCACAGTCCATAGATGCTGGAAGATGCATCCTGAAGACTTGATTGACATGTTCCTGATTTGAGGGAGTCACTTTCCTCCATGACAGAGAACACACAGTTTGATTCACAGGAGGAATGGTAAAGCTAAGGCTGAAATAATATCCACACTACACTTCGACATTGTTGCTGCAATACCTTTAAATATCTTTTAAGTTAAACAAATTAATTAAAAATAAAAATGTTTAAAAAATAAATTAAAAAAGAAAAACCATTGTATTTAGAGACTTGATCTATGCTGCCCTCTGCTGGCTAAATGAACAGACTATTACTAGTCATAACTCTTATGCTACCTTGGAATGTGTTCAGTGCAACCATAATGCAGGAAATGTACTTTGTGACTATGTAGCAACTTCCAGCTTCACTCCTCCTTGGGGTTTTTCTTCCCCTTGATGTTTTGAGACAGGATCTCACTATGGACACCAGGCCAGCCTTGAAGTCACTGCTCCCTCTGCCTTCCACCACCATCCCAGCCTTCCCTGAATCTTTAGGGTTCCCCAGGGTAACGCGTGCACCGAATGCTCTGCGCTGGTTCAGAAAACACTGCTGTGTCATCAAGTGCCACTCTGTCTGGCACTTCGTTCCCAAGTACTAAAGTGTGGGGTTTACTGAAGGACACAGGTGGCAGCACTCAAATCAATGACCATAAAGCAGCTAAGGCTGGGTCTGAGGCTCGAGGAGCTCCAAGCTCAGAGGAAGAATACAAAGAAAATTTCCCCATGGGAATGGTGGAGCACCTGGAGAAGGAAAACAAAAAGAAACACTTTTCAAAAAAAACCCATGAACTTGGAGGCATTATCTGGCATTTCCTCTGGAGGTGATCTAAGAGGCTACCAAATGAAGCAGAGGTCATCATCTCAGGGGGTCTATATAACCTGTGGGGTGAGGAGGACACCATCAGCATGCTGGCTCCTCCCATCAGCATGCTGGCTCCTCCCATCAGCATGCTGGCTCCTCCCATCAGCATGCCTGGCTCCTAACCCTCCACTCTAGCTTTCCTTGATGTTCTCTTTGAAAACAACTGTATGACCAATCAGAACCAACCTCAGCCTCTTCTCGGGTGAGGCACCTACTCCAGAAAGCAGGCTACAAGAAAGAGAAACAGGGATGGAGGAAAGGCTAACTCAGAGACAGAGGAGTTGTCAGGAAACCAGGTCATCACACTGCCAGGTGGGCTGGCAAGACCTGTTACACCAGCTAAAAGACCAGAGGCTGCAGTCTGAGAATCCACTGGATAAGTTTGTTTGTTGATGTTATTGTTGTTTTGTTTTGCGACAGGGTTTCTCTGTGTAGCCCTGCGCATCCTGGAACTTGCTTTGTAAACCAGGCTGGCCTTGAACTCACAGAGATCCACCTGGCTCTGCCTCCCAAGTGCTGGGATTAAAGGCCATCACCACCTGGCCATTGATTAAATTTTAAATGCATGTATCAGTTTGCAAAGAAATACAGAAATACTTCTGCAGGTCTACATGATCACTCTGAGAGACGTGACTGAAACAGAACAGGCACTCTCCAGACACCTCATCCTCACCATCACCATCATCTCCATCTCAAGACTGCTTTGGGAGCCCTCCCATTGGCTCTCCCCTGCATCCCACTCCCTACCACTTCACTCTCCCCTGCACCTCACCCCTCCCACCGCACTCTCCACTGTTCCTCACCCCCTTCCACTTCACTCTCCCCTGCACCTCACCCCCTCCCACCGCACTCTCCCCGGCACCCCACCCCTTCCCACCGTACTCTCCCCTGCACCACACCCCCTCCCACCGTACTCTCCACTGTTCCTCACCCCCTTCCACTTCATTCTCCCCTGCATCTCACCCCATGGTACCATAAAGGCACGGTTTGCCTAAATTCTAAAGCTCCTAAATGGCAGCTCCTCTCTATCAAAAAAACAGCAAGGAAGTTTTCTGAGCAGCTAAATGCCAATCTTTTTGTTTTATTTTTTATCAAAATAAACTGCTTATTAAATAAAACATAGGCATTAAATGAGTAGCCTAAGTTGTTTTACAAAAAACACAATGAGAGTTTTTAAAACATTTCATCAAAGGCATACTTTCCCACACTTCCTCCTATGTAAAAGCTGCATAAGGAATAAATACATGGTGACTGTCCTTCTATGGAGCCAGGCATGCGGGGTACATAAAACACAGGAGTAAAAGTCCTGAGCACACTCACAGCCCAGCAGGAAGCGTCCATCCATTCCCTTGCGAATGGTCTCCAGACCATTTTCTCTGAAATTCAGCAAACATCCACAGGGTCGCACTGTGTGTGTGTGTGTGTGTGTGTGTGTGTGTGTGTGTGTGTGTGTGTAAACAACAAAGACTAAACAATACAACTTCCTATGAGGTGCCAGGTTTTTCTGTCACAGCATGTGACTTCACTTCAGGTTGTATCCAGGGATGCACTCCACAGAAAATCTGTCTGAATGTCTCCCCAAGCCACACTAGAGAGCATTCTCCCAGTCAGCTGCCTGCACCTGTGGGAATTCTGAGGCAGAAATTCAGAGAGCTGAGTCATCTCTTCACCCTGTTATCTGAAAACTTTTGGATGGGCAGCAGAGACTGGTGTGTCCATGAACCCTTGCCCCACCTTCCCCTGAGGTCACATCCTATGTGACCACAGCACAGTGACGATGCCTGGACTGTGGTTCCAGTGAGCTTACACACACCTTACCACCTTCCACACGAATGTCTTTTTTGTTCAAGCCCAGAACACCCCATCCTAGTTTCAATTTTTAACATTTAAATATTATTATTTGTCTTGTTTTGCTAAGACAGGGCCTCATGTAACAGGCCTGCCTCAAGTCACTCTGTAACTGAGATGGCCTGAACTCCTACCCCTCCACCTCCCAGTGCACACCACCGCATTTAACCACCAAGCCCTTCAGTCGCTTTCAGTATGGGACATCGCCTCAGTCCCCCATGTTTCAGGGCTTGCCGCGTGAGCAGACCCTAAACAGCCCCCCAGCTTTGGCTCTGTCAGCTGCTTTCTTTGGATTACACTGAGGTCAGGCCACATGGACAAGAACAACACTAAGAAGGAGGCTGCACCTGGGTCAGGGTATGTGATGCCAATCAATCTTTCTGTCAGCACTGATGACCTCAAATGCTGGGAGAGGTGAGAATGTCATGCTCCTGTGAGATGGTCACCAGAGTAGTCTCTCACTGGGGGGGAGACTTTCACTCCTCAGCATCTTTTTCTGCCTGGTAATTTCACTGCCAGTGTCCTCAAGGTGGCTGTCACTTCTGAACCCCAGGCTAGCTCACTGTGTCATCTGTCGCTATCTTCCAAGGACTGTGGGTCTTGAAAGGAAATGTGTTTGGAAACAGCATCCGGGTTCTTGAGTGCACTGAGTGAGTGGCCGTGGCTATGAAGTGCCGCTCAGATGACTTCAGGAGGGCACCAGCCACTCTCCTTCCCACGGTGTGACCAGAGCCTGTGCTGGGATGCCAACCACACGTGGACCCTGTTCTACTGGCTGGGATTTTTATTGCTGGTTGTAGGTGTTCTGCATGTAGCTTGGATACTGATCCTTTGTGTCTGTGTGCTACAAACACTTCCAAATCCACCACCTCTCGTAGCTTTCTTTGGAGGACTTTTGTACAAAAGTCCATTTATCTACAGTCACACTATTCTTTATGACTTCTGGGTCTGCAGGAGAGTAACTCAGGGGACTGTGTTCCCAATAATACTAAAACTATTCAAAATTTATACGCACGCGCGCGCGCGCGCACACACACACGTATGAGACCTAAACTCATCTGCAATTGATTAAGGTATAAAATAATAAACAAATTTAAATTTCTTTCTAAATGGATAATTAGCTGTCATCAACATCTGTCAAAATTTCACTGGGATCAGCAAAAACCCAGCAATCAACTGCCTGGGTTGGGGTCCTGGGCCACCATATATTCTCTTTGTGCAGAAGCTGCCTGCTCTCTGCATGTATAGGATTTTCTCATCTAGGAAATATATTTTTTACACTTCAGAGCCAGGTGTAAGTCTATGTCTGTAATTCTAGCGAAGGTTCAAGGAGCTTGAATTCAAGGTCAGCCTGGACTAGATAGAGGAAAGAAAGAAGAGGAAGAGAAGATGAGAGGAAGAGAAAACAGAAAATAAATTAATCTTGAGACTATATCTTACAAAGTAGAAAGTAGAAGAAGACAAGATCTCCTGAGTAAATTGGGAGCATGGGGACCTTGGGAGAGGGGAGAGGCAGGGAAGAGAGCAGAGAAAAATGTAAAGCTCAATAAAAATCAATAAAAAAAAAAGAGTTGATGAGAATATAGACCAAAAAAAAAAAAAAGACTATATTTTACTTAGCAAAACTGTGGTAGTTTGAATGTAATTGGCTCCCAGAATCTCACTGAGATTGGCATTAGCAGGTGTGGCTTTGTTGGAGTAGGTATGGTCTTGTTGGAGGAAGAGTATTACAATAGGGGAGGGTTTTAAGGTCTCATATATGCTCAAGATACCACCTAGTGTTTCAGATCACTTCCTGTTGCCTGCAAGATGTATGACTCTCAGCTATTTCTCCAGCACTATGTCTTCCCTGACCCACAATGATGATAATGCACTGAACCTCTGAAACTGTAAAGCCACCCAATGAAACGTTTTCTTTGTAAGAATTGCCATGACCATGATGTTCCTTAACAGCAATAAAAATCCTCAGACACAAATATAGCTGAAACAGTATTTCAACATGTAAGCAATATGAAAGTTAAGGTATTTTTGTGTGAGTATGTGTTGTGTATGTGTGTGTGTGTGTTGTATATTTTAAGTGTTTAATAATATCTGTCACCCAAGAAAAGCACACCAGACCTTGTGGAATAATCTTTTTGTATACTGTGAATATGTGTCACTCAGACTGATTTAATAAAAAATGAACAGCCAATATTTAGGTAGAATTTTCAGGGCAGAGAATGCTGGAAAGAAGAAGAGTAGAGTCTCAAGGAGATGCCATGAGTCCCATGGCAGCACGGAGATGAATAAAAGTCAGTTAATTTAGGTAGTAAGCGTGGTTAGAAACAAGCCTAAGCTATCGACCAAGCTTTCATAACTAATAAGAAGTGTCTGTGTGGTTATTTGGCAGGAGGACAGAAAAATCTGCCTACACCTCATTGATTTAGTTGTGTAATTTTTTGAAATATCATATCTGCACAGGTGGAAAAGTACTTAAAAAGTTGAAGTCTGCTTAAGATTGAGAAAAATCTCTTGGAAAGCCAAAACAAGAATTTCTTAGTATAATAAAGTTATCTATTACAACATATATTATTTTATATGATACATGCA